>NC_064436.1:29776913-30092694 GCF_023343835.1 Lagopus muta
TCAGAAAGTGAACACAATGCAAAGTCAGCTGGTGTGCAGAGTGCACTTAAGACTCAGCCATGTAGAACATTTGGGCAATTTTGATTTCTTTGAATGAACGTGATTATTCTGCCTGCTCATCATAAATAGTTAACCTTGCTGTGAGTCAAGAATGGTTGTTTCACTGTCTACCATCCTATTTCAATTTTGATCTCAATTCACTCAGCTCAGAAGGATAAGGCAGGAATATACAATTGATAGACCAGGCATTTGACAGATGGGGACCCATTTTAGTGCAATTCAGTGTTGTGAACTTTGTTTTATAGAGAAAGAAAATAAAGGGTTAAATTGTGAGAGAGCATGTTGCTTAACACCATGAGAAAGAGCACAGGAATGCGGATAGGAGTGATGTTCTTGAGAAAGTAATAGCTCAAGAGAAAAATATTGACGTGAAAAAGCTAGAGGAAGAGAAGCAGGGAGTTGAAAGATGACAACTCAGTAAGATGAATGCCTGCCCTAGGAGCAGGAGAGTCTATTGTCCGGGCAGCCAGCTCTGGGCTGGGGAGCATGTTAGCCCCCGCCATTTTGTGTGACAGTCAGCCATTTTGTGTGAGTGTATCAGCCAACGCGTAATTGCTGTGTACTCAAACTGGATACAGGCTGTCTTCAAGCTTCTGCTCATTTTTAAGAATACCCATCTAAAACAGGCCCTAAGAGCTGAGGGTTACAGAAAAAGTGGTGATTCTATTGGGCCATGTAGCGCTACTGCTAAACCTGTCTGCAGTTGGCTTGACAAAGGAAATTAAGAGCACTTACTCAGAGAAGAACTGTTATTTGCTTCTTACCAGATTTCACAGCTTGATGTGATTAGCTCTTCTCATTGCTTCACTTGCAGCACAAAACAGCAGGACATCACATCTCAGTAGCCAGCAGAGGAAGGCAGAACTTTGCTGCTAAGATTAGTCATGTCGCATATTCTCTTGTCCTGTCAGCACCGATTTACCCAAAATTCAGTGTCTGACCCTGTTTATGACCCTGCTGAAAAGGGTGGCCTTAAAGACCAATTCTTTGGAAAATGTTTGACAGTGTGAGAAAGTAGAACTGGTGCCCCTCAGCAGCTGGTGCAAGATATAGTCAGGTTTATGCAGCGGCATGGATGTGAATGAATTGTGGTGACCTGAATGGGAACTGCTTGTAGTGTGGAAAATGCATCTGCCTTGTTCTATCCAGCTGGCTTGGTGCTCGTCTGGACGAATGAGCATGTTTACCAGAATAAGTCCCTACAAGTACAGAGGTCCTCATGTTTCCATCCGATCTCACTGATTTGATACATGCTTTGTCCTTAGCAAGGAGACCTGGGTGCTTCTAGACTGAAATATTCCTTGGATAGATACCTGAAGCCACTAACAAGAAGTATTTTCTTCTGCCTGTGCTTGAGGGTGCTTTCAGCTCTGTGGGCTGAGATTTAGGTGAGTGGGATGCCTGTCCTTGTGATTTCTCTCAGTTGCCGTGAAAACATTTGGCAGTCTATTTGCTTTCTCTTTCTCATGGGACAAATGAGCTTGCAGACAAATAGTGCTAAAAATGAATATGTCCTGCAACAGATGGGTCGCTGCATTTCCATGATTCTGTTATCTAATATGAGCGTAAGACATCCTAGTGATGAGTGTGTATTGTATCTGCCTCCCTTGAGGAGCTAAAAGTAGGTAAGAGTGCAGACTAGTGGTGTGATGTGTTTTCAGCAGTATCATGGGGTATTTTCTTGCCTTACCAGAACAGTTAATCAAGTGACCTAATGCTCACCTCTAGTAGCATTTTTACTTTATTTATCTCATCTAGGGTATCTTTTATTTATCTTCCCTCTGTATGGAACAGCCCACATCTCCTTGGGGTGCCTTGCACATACCTGCCTCTCTGAGAACTCACTGTGCTTATCAGAATTTCTTTCACCCTGCAATGCCCATACAGCTGCTATGCTGCTGTCTGCTAGTGTGAAAGGAGAAATCCTCCAGTGTACCCCCTGCTTGGATGCTTATTTTCCATATCAGCTTCTGGAGGCTGAGGACACAGCAGGGAGGAAGACAACCAGCTCTGCCGCCTGCTAATGCATGCAGCCTGCGTTGGTGGCACGGGGCCAGCTGGGTTGCCCTTTGGTGGTGTGGGACTGTAGGATGGATGGGATGGTATGTGGTCGCCACGCTCGAGTGCCCAGGGTGCTGGCTCAGAGGCGATGGAGCACGCTCCAAGGCACGCGCTCTCCTCTCATTTATTCAGCAAGCTGCTCTCTCCCAACTGTCAGAGCTCTCAGGCTTCTTGAGGGCAGCCCCTGCCAAAGCAGGATGAATGAAACTCTGGTAATTACTACAACATGAATTCACTAGGACTCTGTTGGTAGGGTTCATCAGCAGCTCATTAATTAAATAGTTGCCATAGAGATGGTTGCCCTGGTAGCGTGAAATCCTTTCTCCTCCCCTTCCCCATCCTTCTCACCATTTCACAAGGTTTCTCATTCATAATCTTGTGCTTTACATGAATGAAGCCAGAGGGCTAGTGGAAAAGGTACCTGAGGAAATATAATGCCATTTTTCCCACTGTGACTATCCCATTGTGGGCCTGAATAATCACTCAGCTCTCATATTTTGCTTTCCAAATTAGAGAAAAATGGATTTGATGGATGGATCACTTGTTGGATAAGGAACTGGCTGGAAGTTTGCACTCAGAAAGTTGTGGTCAATGGCTCCGTGTGCAAATAGAGACTGGTCATGAGTGGTATTCCTCAGGAATCAGTGCTGGAACCAGTGTTATTTAACACTTATGTAGGTGACATGGACAGTGGGATCAGGTGCATACTCAGCAAGTTTGCAGATGGTACCAAGCTTAGTGATGCAGTTGACATGCTAGAATGAAGAGATGTGATACAGAGGCTTGAGAGGTGGGCCCGTGCAAATATCATGAAGTTCAACAAGGCCAAGTGCAAAGTCTTGCATTTGAGTGGGGCAATTGCAAGCACAGATACAGGTTGGGTGGAGAATGACTTGCAAGCAGCCCTGAAGAGAAGTATTTGGGAATTTCAGTTGATGAAAGATTCAACATGAGCCAACAATCTTGCAGCTCAGAAGGCCAACCACATCCTGGGTTGCATCAAGAGAAGTACTGACCTGCTAGTGGCCTTTCAATACCTAAAGGGGAGCCACAGGAAAGAAGGGGACAGACTCTTTGGCAGAGTCTGTGGTGATAGAACAAGGGAAATGGCTCAAAGAGAGTAAATTTAAGTTAGATATAGGGCAAAAATCTTTTACAGTGAGGGTGGTGAGGCACTGGAACAGGTTGCCTGGTGATGTGATTGATGCCCCATCCCTGGAGACTTTCAAGGTGAGGCTGGATAAGGCCCTGGGCAACCTAATCTACCTGTTGGTGTCCCTGTTCACTGCAGGGCATTTGGACTAGATGGCCTTCAGAGGTCCCTTCCAACTCTAAGGATTCTATGATTCTATAAGCATGAGCAGCAGGTCGAGGGAATCACTTCTGTCCCTCTGCTTTCATGAGACCCCACCTAGAGTACTGTGTTCAGATCTGGGGCCCCCAACAAAAGAAGGATGTGGAACTGTTGGAGTGGATCCAGAGGAGGGCCATAAAGATGATCAGAGGTCTGGAGGACCTCCCCTGTGAGGACAGGCTGAGAGAACTGGGTCTTTACAGCCTAGAGAAGAAAAGGATCTGGGAGGACCTTTCAGTACCTGAAGGGGGCCTACAGGAAAGTTGGGGAGGGGGTTTTTATAAGGGCAGATAGTGACAGGACAAGGGGAAATGATTTTTAACTAGAAAAAAAGTAGATTTAGACTAGATATTAGGAAAAAAATCTTTACTGTGAGAGTGGTGAGACACTGGAACAGGTTGCCCAGTGAGGCTGTGAATGCCTCCTCCCTGGAAGCATTCAAGGCTAGGCTGGATGGGGCTTTGAGCAACGTGGTCTAGAGGGTGGTGTCCCTCCCTATAGCAGGACTAGAACTAGATAATCTTAAAGATCTCTTACAACCCAAACCATTCTATGATTCTATGAAATCTGAAGTCTGTCTCATATACATCCTGTCTGTTTGCTTTGGTTGTTTACAGCTCGGATCCTGATTATCCTGAGCACCTGTATTAATTTGTTGTCTTGGAACTAGCTGCTATATTGCCAGTGGTGCAAGTAAGGGACTGTGTGCTCTGTCTGTAGGAGAGACTTAGCAGTTTTCAAAAGGTGAGCCTTTGCCCATATGGGTTTTCTCTGCTTGATTAAATCACAATATTTACTCTGAAGCCAGAAAGGACCATTAACATTCCCAGGCTGGCCACCTGCACAGCATGCAGCAGATTTCCCCACCCTCCTGCCACCCCATGCTTTCAGCTGTGTGCCTGAAAGCTTCTAGCTGAGCAGTGATTTCCTTGTCAGAAGATGCCTCATCTTTGTATTGATAATGAAGGAGAACACTGTGCCCATGGTGATCTGTTCAGGTGTTTAAGCACCCCTTGCTTCTAAGAATTCTTTAAGCACCCCTTGCTTCTAAGAATCAGCCTCTCCTGTCATGCATAGTGAGCCTTGTTTAACATCACTTCTCTCTTTTGGTAGTCTTTGCCTGTGGGTGCTTTCTCAGAACAGCCAGCAGCCCCCTCCTTCAGAGATGAGATCCATCAGATGGATGGTTGATGATTTACTCAAAGCCCACTGTTCTGGCTATGTGTGGTTGTAGACATTTGCAGAAGAAATGCCAGCATAGCAAGATGTGGCTGTATTCACTTTTTGTAAGGGTGTTTTTCTAGTTCAAATTATTTGAAGTAATGGAAGGACTGTGTTCCAGCATCCAAAAACAATGTTTTCATAGCACAAAATTGAGAGTGCATGGCTTGAAGGTGTGTGAGGAAGTACAGGATAGTGTCATAGAATCACAGAATTGCTCGATTGGACAAGACCTTAAAGACCATCGAGTCCAACCACAGCCTAACCATACTACCCTAACTCTAACAACCCTCTGCTAAATCATGTCCCTGAGCACCACATCCAAATGGATTTTAAACACATTGAGGGATGATGACTCAACCACCTCCCTGGGGAGCCTATTCCAGTGCTTAACAACTGTAAAAAAGTTTTTCCTGATATCCAACCTAAACTTACTCTGGTGCAACTTGAGGCCATTTTCCTTTGTCCTGTCACCAGTGAGAAGAGACCAACCCTGCTCTCACTGTAAGCACCTTTCAGATACTGGAAGAGAGCAATAAGGTCTCCCCTCAGCCTCCTCTTCCCCAGACTAAACAGCCCCAGATCCTTCAGTCTCTCCTTGTAGGGCATATTCTCCAAGCCCTTCACAAGCCTTGTTGCCCTTCTTTGGACCTGCTCCAGCACCTCAATGTCCTTTCTGTACTGAGGTGCCCAAAACTGAACACACTACTCAAGGTGAAGCCTCACCAATGCTGAGTACAGGGGCAGGATTACTTTCCTAGTCCTGCTCACCTCACCATTCCTGATACAAGCCAGGATGCCATTGGCCATCTTGGCTGCCTGGGCACACTGCTGGCATATGGATGTGGTCCATGAATCACACATGTGGTCAGTAAGTCAAACATGACCTTGCATTAAAATTGGGAATGAAATTCATCCCATGGGATGGATTATCCCTTGTCAATCTGCTAGCAGGTTTCCTCCAACTTTGTCCAGAGTGTCTGGCAGTGGCCCTCTGAGGGCATGCATGGGAGCACTGGTGTTGCTGTAAAGTATAATGAATGCAAGGAGAAGCAGAGAGAGACCAACTGCCCTTCACATTCTGTTGCCAAAATAATTTCAGCCCATATGAGGACAAAGGGAGAAGTGTGCCAGTTGCCTCATTGCCTCTGAATTACTACATAAATGACCAAGAAGTGCTTGGCTTTGTGTGGAAAAGCAGCCTATACTAGAAGTGGAAAACCCGGCATGGTTTTGGCATGACTCTTTGTGGGCTTCTTCTTGGCTTCTTGCTGTGGTTTTCTTTCCCCATGAGTTTTCTGCTCTAATTTTGTAATAATAGTTAGTACTGGGTTTCATAACAGAGGCATACAACATGCAATTAGAAATTGCTTTGTGCGAAATAAAATAGCTGTGAGTCATATCCAGACAAGTGAATTATCTGTGATTATTCAGCCAAGAAGGGAGACAGTGGTGAGCAGAGGAATGTGTGCATCGAGGGCTACGTATCATTACAATGATAGCGCTTTGTTACTGTTTGGTAGCATAATGAGGAAAGCAAAACTCTATACCATAGCAGTGATGGGCTCACTGGGGTGTCTGTATATAAACATCAATACAAAGGAGTTGTGGGGAAGGATGGGCAATGTCTCTCTGCTCCTAAGTCTTGTGCATCCAATGGATCAGAGCAGTAACCTGGCTGGGTCTTTCTGTTCCTATAAAGAAAGAAGGGGAGATACTTGGAAGGCACAATTATCTTTAGGAACCTGAAGTTATAGAATATGGTAGTAGGGAATCAGACAAAAGAGAACTAATGCTCCTTTGAGAGAAGATAGCAAAAAAAAAAACCCACAAAAACAGTTCTCAGTAAAACCTCAATTTTACTCCTTTTTGTCCTCGGGGAATTAAGAGACACTGTAGGAAGAGGCCTTGGGTTGCAGAAGCAGGTGGGAAGGCCGTGGAAGTGAGAAGCTGCCAGCTCAATGAAACGAGGTTGTTTCTAAAGCAGCCCCATGGTATATTTGTTATTTATTGCTCGACAGGCAACGTAGAGGCTGCAATTCTACAGTCAGGGAAGGAAGACATGCAAGCGATTTCCTGAGTGACTGTTAAGCAGTCAGGGAGAAACAATGGCAGGGCAGGGGTAATGTGCAGGGAGTGTGAAGAGCATCTTCACTGTCCCCACTGTGCAGCTTCAACTGCCCAGACAAGTTTGTTTTTCATCCAATGCAGGGAATCTGTTGACCCTTCCTTAGCCAGTCACAAACGTCTTCATCTGTAAAATGATGGTGAGAAATGCTTAATCTTCCAAGATGAATCTAACAGATGCTTCTCCCAGGAAATGAATGAAAGGTTGCAGCTTTGCTTGAGTGATTGTGAGTCAGGTATGAGTCATTTCTTCCCTTGAAGGGCATATGGATGTGCTTTGCTGATAAACACACAGAGAGCACAGTGTGGGGTTAAAGGTTATCACAGGAAGGAGAAACTTAATGACAACAACAAAAAAAAGCAACACAGAAAACAACACAAAAATTCCCTGGGATATATCAGTGTACCCTGAACCATATTATGCTGCCAGCACAATGCATTAGCTGGAAGTTTTAAAGACATTGTCTCTTTCATTGTAACTTAGAAAAGTGGGCAGGAGTTTTCTGTTCAAATGGTATTTGGGTATGTTTCTACCATATAGCTAGCTTCTGTTGCACCTGATCACTGCAATATGTCGTGAGGCCAGGAAATTGGTAGTTGAGGATGAAAGACAATGGCAATTGCACAGACTAATAAGCCACTGAGTGTGGCAGCACAGAGTATCCGAAACCTGAGTAATTGTTTAGTGTAAAGAAATAGCCATTTGCAGGGGATAACTTTGTGCTGGATGGCTTTCCAGCTAGCAGTGACTGTAAATGAGTGAAGCCAGTACAGAAAATGCTGGCCAAAATTACCTAGTCTTGTGCTATACCAATGAGAATAAGGGGTTGCAGTGATTGTACTGGGTGTAGAACTTATTCTTGGAGAACACCACAACTGTTTTTAGATGATCCTGTTTGCTCAGTAGTAATCCCTGCTCCTGTAGGATGTCAGAGAGGGAAAGCTGGCTGCAGCAATGAGTTAGAATCATATAATAGAACAGCTTGAGTTGTAAGGGACCTTAAAGCCCACTCAGTTTCAACCCCCTGCTGTGGCTGTTCCCCAACAACCAGCTCAGGGTGCCCAGAGCCCCATCCAGTCTGGCCTTGAGTGCCTCCAGAGATGGGGCATCCACAGCTTCTCTGGCAGCTTATGCCAGGGCCTCACTACCCTCTGAGTAAAATTATTTTTTCCTAATATCTAAGCTAAATCCCCACTCTTTTAAAACCCTTTTCCCTTGTCCTATCTCTATCAGACTGTGTAAAAAGCTCCTTTGAAGTACTGGAATGACACAAAGAAGTTTATCCACAGCCTTCTCTTCTCTAAGCTAAACAAGCCCAGCTCCCTTAACCTTTCTTCACAGTGGAGGTGCTCCAGCCCTCTGATCATCTTTGTGGCCCTTGTCTGGACCTTCTCCAACAGTTTCACATCCTTCTTGCACTGGGAGTTAGGGTTAGGATCCTCCAATTTAGAGATAGGGACGTGGTGTGGGACTGCGTCAAAGGCCTTGCACAAGTCCAGTTAAATGACATCAGTTTTCTTTCCTAGGTCCACGGATTCCATCACTCCATCACAGAAGACCACCAGATAAGTCAGGCATAATGTGCCATTGGTGGAGCCAATGCTGAGTGTCTTGAATCATCTGCTCGTGTCTCATGTGCCTTAACATGTTTTCTAGGAGGATCTGTTCCATGATTTTCCAGGCACAGACGTGAGGCTCACTGTCCTGTAGTTCCCTGGATCTTCTTTTTCTTGCTTTCTTAAAAATGGGAATGTTGTTCCCCTTTTTCCAGTCACCAGGGACTTCACCTGGCAGCCACAACCTCAAATATGATGCCGAGTGGCTCGGCAACCACTTCATCTAATTCCTTCAGAACCCTGGGATGCATGCCATTCAGCCCCATAGATTTGTACACATTCAGCCTTATGAGGTATTTTCAGATTTGCCCTGCTGTCAAAGGTCAAATTAGTGTTCATTGTGTCTCATCTGATGGAGCTAATCCTACCCGAGTGTGGCCAGCCACCAATTTTCACATACTGCCATTCTGACTGTTTTACTGCCAAGCAGTTTCTCAGTGACGTACATTCATTCATGGCAAAGGGCTTACAAAACACAACACAGCATTCTGCCTTAGGAGGCATTGCAATGAAGCCTGTAAAAAGAGTTCAAATGTTTCAGTAGCCTGACTGAAGAGATGGCACAGATTTGCTTGTTAGCACACAAGTCCATCCCCAGGTCAGGAACAATTACTCTGGGTTCAACTTAATTATGCTAATCAAGCAAGCAATTAGAAGAATAAGGGTGAGTGACTTGCAGAGATGAAGAAATAGCTATTGTTTTTGGTAGAAAAGATGACTTGTAATTAGTGTGAATGGAAAACTGAGAGCTTAGTTTGGTCTGAGAAAGGAAGAAGTGGAGGCAAAGATTAAAATAAAAACCTCCAACTGAGCCTATGGCCTTAGATATCTGAGGGGAGGTATGACTTTTAGATTTTGGACTCATAAAAAGCTTACACTTTGCCACGTGTAAGAGCCTTTTCTGGCTCAAACATCCCTTCCAGAAATGGTGACTGTGTTGAATGAGTCTTAAATTGGAGAGCTGAGGCATTTACTGTGTCTCTTGAAAGGCATTTTACTACGTCAATGACCTTGAGTAGAAAAACTGAAGGCAAGAGAGAGCACATCTTTCTTAGAGCAGTGGCTGTTCCTGGATAAAGGACATGTTTTTGGCCCTTCCTTTCCTTTCAGGACTGAAATAGAAACAACAGACTTTGAAGTAAGTCCTTTAAAGCAAAGTAAAAGCTGAGTTGAGAATAACTTCTCAATATTTAATTACATGAGTATCAGTGAGGTCGTCTTAGAAAAGAATCTGATACCTGTGAAATATAGGATGGAAGAAAGAGTGGAAGGAGATGTTTCTGATGGGAGCAGGGTTTCAGCATGTCCTTCCAATGAAGACTTGCTTTAGTGGCTGCAGCTTTCCCTGCCTTGAATGAAAAAGCATCAGTAGGCCATGCCTGAAGGCATCATCTGTTGTCCTGCTCTGTTTTCCCCTCCTAACTTTACTGTCATGAAATGGCTTTGACAAAGCAGCAGCAAGTCAGGCTGGAAAACTTCCTCAGAAATAGAAAAGTCAAGAAGTATTCTAGTCAAAAAGCAGCTTCCCAAGGCTGGTGAAGTATTTCAAGATGGTGAATAATCGATCTCAACAGCGGAAAGGGAAAAGAAACAACAAAACTATCTGCTCTTTCCTCTGGCAGGCTCCAGTGCCTTGGGAGATAGCTCCACTGACTCATTCAGAAAGCAGTTTTCAAAACACAACTCCTTCACTTGTATCCAGACAGCTCCTTTCCCTGGGAATTTCAGCCCACTTCTACTCAGTAAAGAAAGGGTAGGAAACCTGTCCTCTTCCTGGCAGCCAGCTCGGATCTCTTGGCAAAAGCACCACCAGATCCTTAGTCTCCAAATAATTCTGAGAATCTCAATTCCTATAAAAGCTGGGATCTGATGTTTGGAAGTCATTACAACGGAGCTTTCACCTACAGTAGTGAGCCACATAAAATAGTAAACAGATAACAAAATATCAGAAAAGTGAAACAGAAGAGCTTTCTGGTTGTTATTTTCTTCCCATGAAACATTTGGTTTCTCCCTTTGCATGCATCTTCTGCAGACAAACAAGGAAATGGGGAGCAAGCAGGAGCTGAGCCCTGTGCATCTGTCTGACAGGAGATTGGGTCAGATCTGCAGGGCTGGCACTGGCTCATCTGTGCTTCTGGCTGATGACAGCTGACAGCTGTAAAAGGCAGAGTGGGAGAGGAGGAGACAGGCTTACTGTGAAAAGAAAGGGAGCTGGGACTGCAAAAACACACTGATGATGGTTTTGCTAGTAGAATTCCAATTCCAAATCTACATGTGATGAATTAAAATCTGAAATGGTGTTTAGCAAACCCCACTTGAGAGGCCAAATTAGCAGCTTTGCTTGTTGCTGGTGGCAGCTCTTTAAAACGCTTAAAAAGGAGCTCTTTTTAAAAATGTGGCATCAATAGGATGTTTTCTCAACAGTAGCATTTTCTTGCTGGAGCACTGCAATAATTTTTGTACCCTTTGGTCTCCCACAGCTGGCATATCAGCAGAAAATGACAGCACAAAATGCAGCCAAGCTCCTTGGAAATGTAAATAGACCGGAACCACTGGTGTCCTCTTAACACAGCATCAATCACTGCTGGGTGCTGGAAGTGGCAGTGTGCTCATTATGGTCCATGCAACCAGCACAGGCAGCAGATGGAGCAGGTTTAAGACCTAATAGTGGAGTTTTGGCAGCATGCATGATTCTCTGTAGAAAATAGGGCACAGATGGGGTCTGCCTTGACCTCCTCACTCAGTAACTGCAAAATCCTTGTGTTTTCAGACCAGCTCTCTATTTACAATCAGTCTTTGTTACACAGTTTGGAGACCATACTAGTACTTAATACTTAGGTTGGTCACTGTTAGCTGAGCTTCCTGTGGATTTGCAGTGAAGTAGTAGACATGAAACCATTTCAACTACTGGTGGGCTCTCCTCAAGAAAAATTAACCCATTTACCTTTCCCAAGCAGACTGTTTCCAAAAACAGCTGTCTTTGGAGACTCTTCTGCAGGTTAACTGTTGCTTCTGGTGCTAACACCACATCCTTCAGCCACAAGAAAATAATCAGATCAGTCCATACTGGAAGATCCCTACATGCTACAGAGCCTTTTCCCAGAACAGGGAAACATCAGGAAATATGATGGGCAGAGCTGGGCTTTTTGTTTGAATGTAAGTGTTGTGAGACTCTTTGACCTGGTGATGAAGTGTAGGATGTATTTCAGCTGTTGTATATTTTGACCAATATGCTGCCTCTACCAACCAAAGAGACGAACTCTGCTGCTGATTGAGAAGCAAAGGCAGCGATTCTTTTAAAGAGAAAAACTGATAAATGGAAGGAGTTTAATGAACACCGTGGTGTACCTCTGGTTTCAGTCGAAGAGCCCTGCAGGACAGTCCTAATTAGGTAGTATGAGCAGCTGTAATTTCTTGGGTGTGACATCTCTTTCTGAGAAAAACAAGCAACAGTGGATGGATTTTCACATGACCTTTTCCAGAGGTCTGCCTCTCAGGGAGCTGTCACTTACCACCTCTTCTTCCCCACTGTCTATTGAGAGAGAACATGTCCAAGAAATGTCTGTTTTGCAAGTGTCTAAAGTGATGCAAGCTAAACCCCACCTATAGGGCCTTAATGGGACGCTGCCATGTATCCAAGCCTGGTGGACTTTGTGTGTCTTCAGCTATGACTATATGAGAATATTTCTCCCTTTACATCCAGAGGCTTCAGTGAAGGCTCTGGTGGATGTATACCTGGAAGACCTGCTCAATGGAAGCCATAAACCCAATAAACACAGTAATTCATACATCTGTAAATTTCAGTGGTTTTTTTTTTTCTTTTTCAGTAATTCATTACCAGTCTACATAGACACCGGACAGAACATCTTTCTTCAGTGTTCTTGTCCTTTGAATTCTGATTGTGATGTCCACATGGTCAGGCTCAGTAAGTACTTCTCAAGAGACACTGAGATCTGTAATTTTTTATTTCTCTTGGTCAGGTCTACATGGCACATGGCTGACTGCATTTCTGTGTTGATCAGTGAGTATGTAATCGTGATCCTAATGGACGCAGGAGGCCAGAAGTCTGTGTTGAAGGTTATGTTGTGGCTGTAGTTACATCAGCAACACTGCTTTTAGAGCTTGTTTTGCAGAGTAACTCAAGGGATGAAGTCTGAGCTGTGCTCAGAGGAATAAAACATTGCTATATTATTCTGATTGCTTGAAGTAAGAGCATGCCAATTCTTTGATGTCCTTGTGGGATGTTTGTTTCTCAGCCAATTTCTATTGCAAAGCTTGCTTTTTCCAAGTATGCCAGGTGGTTATGACAGTCACTGCTTTTCATGTTACTGCATCTTTCGTGCCAAGAAACAACAAGGGTTATGTGATATGGTTGCCCAGAGGAACTGCTGAAGAGTTAATGTCACTGAGAGCTAATACATGCTGGAATTGATTAATAGCTGTGCTGATGGTAATACAACAAGATTTCTTGCCAGTGTAGGAGGATATTAATGCCACCTTTGTCTTTTGAGATGCTTGTCACATGCTGCCTCCAGGAAGAGTAGTTGGTAGCCAAAACCTAGCCTGGGAGTTATGACACATCCTTTTCTTCTTCATTAACTGCAGGTGGAGCTGAGGGGCCACAAACATAGAGAACAGCATGACAGATTTCGCCACCAGAAGTGTTAAGACTTCCTTTTGCCCTGAGAATGCCCTTCTACTGCTCTTCATATTCCCTCAAGCACTGTTGTCTGGAAAAGTTATTCCACTTAAAATAAAGTTCTTTTTCCCCCACACTTTTTTTTTTCTTTTTTTCCTATCACTTCACTGATCCTGCTTATTGCATGATTTCACAAATAATCAGAGTAGAGGCAATGAAAGTGGTGGTCAGGATTAGGTCTCAGGGCAGTGGCCAAAAAAGCCAGGAGCTGAGCCAGGCCATAAATCCCTGAATGTTAAATGAGACAGGTTAGAGTTACCCTTACCCCAGAAATTAAGAAGGATGATAGTGAAAAAGAGAGGTATGGTTGCAGTGTTCAGTAACTAGTGGAAACTCTAAAGAATTGTAACATGGTGCTTAGCCAAGGGTAACAGTTGCTCTACATCAGTATGTGAGCCCTGCGAAGTTCTGGCACGTGTTCTGCAGATTCACAGCTACTTGCCATCAACAGCACCAGCACAATGGGTGGATGCAGTCTGTGCAAGAATAAAGAATAAATAAGCTCCAGCTTAAACAAGAAACAATCTTACTTGAAATTCAGAGGAGATTGAGGGCATTGCTCATTTTGTGCTCTGCAGGATGGTCTCCACAGAGACCAGCCATCAGTGTCCTTCAATATGGCTTCTGTGTGTGGGAATCCACCCCAATGGCAGGCAGAAGGCAGTACTGGGGAGGCTGTGTACTTCCATCTGACCTAGTTGCTATGTAAAATCCAGTGACAGTTTAGAAAAACAAGGTGTGTCCTTTATGACAGATAATTCAATTCCATGATCCCAGAGAAGAAAGCAGGTCGCAGCTGTGTTCAGGAGGACTCTGTCCCTGCAATTCAATTAGCACAAAGGGTAACACCATCACCACCACTGCCACCAAGGGACACACATGTGCATTTCATAATCTTAACCTCAAGTGAGGTTGAACGTTCTCTTGGCTCAGGGCACTATAGCCCAGCAGCTGGCAAGAGGCACTGGTTTCATAGAATCAGAATCATTAAGGTTGGAAAAGTCCATTAAGATCATCACGCCCAACCACCAACTCATCCTCACCATGCCCACTGACCATGTCTCTCAGTGCCACATCTCCATGATTCTTGAACATCTCCAGGGATGGTGATTCCAACCCCTCCCCTCCCCCCCGGCAGCCTGTGCCAGTGTGCAACCACTCTTTCTGAGAAGTTTTTCCTAATATCCAAGGAGCTGTAAGGTGGTGGTGACAACTGACTCAAACTGCCCCTTGCCCTCTAGCCCGTGGTGTGGAGCCCAAAGTCATTTCAGATTTCTGTATGTCAGGGACTAATACATTCTTCTGCATGAAGTGCAGAAAGTAGTAAAGCTGGGTAAGGTTACCCGACACTCTTCAGGGATTAACAACCCATGGAAGACACTGAGTTAGATCTGACTCAGATGCATCCTCTGCTGCAGTTTTCCTCAATATTTGTGTGTCAAGCTGCTTGCCTGTATGGCGGATGTCCTCCCAGTGCTCCTCTGTCATTGGGCAGAACAGCTCTCCCAGGTTTAGGATGGGAATACGGCAGAAAAGAGAACTTGGATACAATTTGTTGTAAAGGATGTAATCCAGCAGTACTGTGTACTTACTGCCCAGAGTAGAAAATACACTCTCTAACCTTCACCTTCCTATATACTGCTGCAGTTAGTCATTATTTTCCTCATTGTTGTTTTATGACAAAATTTTGCTGTTGTTTCTAATCTGCTAATTTTGGAGGTTTTGGATGCTACCTGTTTATTCTGTTTCAATTCAAATCATACCTTTTTTCTGGTATCATTCATACCACAGTAACAAGACCTCTCTTGAAAACAACAATGGTGAATTATGCATACTTTGGCTTCTCAGCTGATGTGAGATAAAATTATAAAGAGCGGAAGGTGAATCATCTGCACTGAAGCACTGAGGAACACACACGAGTCTTTCAAATCACAGCTCTGTGTAGTATGATGAGTGAGTGGAGAAATGAGAACAGTAAGAGATTCAGATAAATGCAGCAGAGCACAATGACCTTACGTGCTGGTAGAAGAGTGTCCTTTTCCATGCTTATGCTGGACTCTCTCTGGTAATACCAGAGCATTGTCACAGCAATTTCTCTATCCTCTCTACCAACTCGTTATTTCTCTCACTTCAAAGTTCAGGGAAATGTAGAATCACAGAATCATTAAGGTTGGAAAAGACCTCTAAGATCATTCAGTCCAACCACCGATCCACCCCTACCATGCCCACTAACCACATCCGTCAGTGCCACATCTTCATGTTGTTTGAACACCTCCAGGGTCAGTGATTCCAGCTCCTCTCTGGGCAGCCTGTGCCAACACATCACCAACTGTTTGCTTGGATATGTGACCCTGAAAAACTGAGAGGGTGGAAAGCTCTACAGCTCTTTATTTTCTTGGAGACACGTAAAAGACAAAAGAAGTGCTCTGAATGTTTGTTTTTCTGTTACTGTCCTTCAAGATGCCTCCTTCAAGTTTGTGAACAAGCATTTTTAAATTTAGGAAACAAATCTATGCTTTTCTGCATGCCAGATCTTATCTCTAAAGTGAGAATTCTGGATGATAGGAGAAACTTCTTTAGCAATAAATCAGTGACAGATTTGCCCAGTTGAGTGAGACGTCCAGAAACTGACCTAAATGTGGTTGTCTACATGTGTTGTCTGGCACATAAGGCACTGCATGCCAGAAGCTTCCTTCAGCTGACAGAGACATTCTCAATTAAAAAAAAAAATTAAAAAGAAGAAGAAGCTGAAAAGTAGCAGTGGGAAATTGCATTTGCATGCAATTTAGTAGCACAGGTAGTGAATTGTTGCCATGAGAAGAAATGAAAACATCCTTCTGATCTAAATCAGCTCATCTCAGCTTCCCAAAATTTTTACTACAGAGTATGAAGCAACTTGTTTTTAGGGAAAAAAAAAAGAGTGTCAATTGACATTGTGTGACATCAGATTTCACTGAATGGTGATGAACCACTTGCTGTGGAAGAAGTGTAACAGGTCTGCAACAAATGTGGAGACTAAGTTGTTTATAGGCACATAAATAAAGTGTTGTGAAGGAACTGGATGCATCAGAGCAAGTTCTTCTGACATTTGCATAGACAATGGACATAAATGACCTTCCTCCAGATGTAAAAGATACAGACAAAGGTGTAAAACTCTTCCTCTCTTCGTTGAAATGAAGTCCCAGAACAACTGATGCCACTTCCTTTGGAGCGGCTGTGATCTGCACATGTTGCACGTAGAGCTGTAATTCTGCTGAGTCACAGAGGCATACCGCACCCTGACTCTCCATAGTAATTTAATAACTCACATTTACTGCAGAACTGTTATTCATATCTCATTAGATTTTGTGGGCACTTCAACAGTAAGCAATGTACATTGTCATGGTTCACAAAGCTGTTGTGACACTTGCCAACCAAGAGGAAATTGCATTTTCCCCTGCTGTAAAACAGCTACAGGGATGGAAGTTATGAAATTAGTCAGCCTTAACATGCATTAATCAAGGAAGGAAACTTGAAAATGCCCTTGGAGAAAGACAGGCTTCCAGGCTGTGCCTAGAGGCTGTGCCTGCATTTTGCTGCTAGCACATGGTAGGGATGGCCTTGCCACATGGCAACAGGAGAGATTGGGATGGGCTAGGTGGCCACGCTGAAGAGACAATGCTGTCATGAAAGCAAATGAGACCAGGAGGCTGATGTGCATATCAGCACTGGGAGCAGGAGGAGGGGGAAATATGGAAATAGCAGATGTAACAGAAGTTCTCCTGAGCTTTGTGAGATTTCAGAGTATTTGGACTGTGCTTTGTGGGAGAAGTGGAATATAGAACCACAGAATCATTAAGGTTGGAAAAGATCTCTCAGATTATCTAGTCCAACCACTAGCCCACCCCCACCATGCCCACTGACCACATCCCTCAGTGCCACATCTGCATGTTTCCTGGACACCTCCAGGGATGGTGACTGCACCACCTCCCTGAGCAGCCTGTGCCACTGCATCACCACTCTTTCTGAGAAGAATTCTTCCTAATACCCATGCTGAGTCTCCCCTGGATCATAGTTTTGCTTCTTTTTCTCCTGTGTTTTAAGACTGTTTGAGTAAGATGCCTAGGTGGAGGATGCTTGTTTTTGGTGCTGAATACAGCCTTTTGGGGGTGATGCAAGACTGATTCTGTTTGTGAAACTTGAGGTGACTTCTTTGTTCTAGCAATATGAGATAGGAGTACAGCTCACCTTGCAGATGGTTGCCTAAAATATTAAACAGTGATTCACCATTACTCACTGTCTCATCAGCTCATAAATTTAAAATAACTGCCTTTTCCATCTTTTTACTTAAGGAAAAATAAAAGAAGTGAAGTTGTATTATACATAACTGCAAAACTGATCCTACAGAGAAGTCTGCTTAATAAACTCTTTACTGACTTCAGCCTATCGACATTAGTTGAGAAGTTTAGCAGAGGAGGGAAAGAAGTCTTACATTTATGTGCTTATAGGGGAAGCAGGAATATAACATCTCTGGTGAAACAAGGGAATGGAAATCTGAATAGAATTGTTCATCATGCTACTTAAGACGACGAAAATAACATCTAGACACTGTCATCATAGGCAACAGAAAATAGGAAGGTGTTGTGTTGTTTCTAGGGTACCTGTCAGCTACCATTAGCCATTGCTCAACTAACAAATTGTAACCACTAAAATCCTCTTTAAAAAAAAAAAATCCAAGCAGGTTCTTTTTTTGTTGTTTTTGTTTTTGTTTTTCCTACAGGAAGCCTCTTTCCACTACTCTTTCCACCCACTGCTTCTCTGGGCAACTGAGGAGCTCCGGCTCACAGGCACCAGCCCTACAGCTTTTCTTCCCCTTTTTTTTCCTTTGATCAGTTCTGCTTGCAAATCCCTGTTTCTGTAGTGAGGGAGTATGGGCTCCAAATGGGAAAGCAGAGGTGACTGACCCAGGATGCAGAATCTTGGACCAAGGGAATAGTGATGGGCTGGTTCCTTCTTTCTTCTTTTACTGATGTAACTAACTCTGAAGCCTTGTCGTCCTTAGGGAAATGGTAAATTTGATCAAAAGGCTCTTTAGAGACAAAGCCAAAAAGATTGTTCTTAGAGGCAGGATTTGACACACTGCAAAGTCTTGTTTGTGGAAGCCTGGGCCTTTCACGTAAATATATGACCATTTGAGAGGGAGAAAAACAGCACAGGACCAAAGCTCAGGCTTTCTTGGCGGTATCTCTCAATGGCAGAGGTGCTGGTCACATCACATGCAAGGTGCCCAGGAGTGTCACAATCATGCAGCCAGGGAGTTCAGGCAGCATTAAGTAGAAGAGGGCAGGTGGTGGTACCGCAAAGTTCCCTGCTTTTGACTTGCACAAGATTTTCTACCTATAAGATACTATAGATGCAAATTTGAGAACTATCATAGACATTGCCTGAAAGAAAACTTCATGGAGAACAGTGTATTTGTCACGTGAATGCTGAATATGATGAGAAAGACAATCTCACTTCTCCTTGCACTCTCCTCTACCCTTAGACACTGTGGCAACTCAGAAACAGTCTGGCTCTATTTTGATGTCTTGGCCTCTGTTGTCCTAATGAAAGCTGAGTCCTGTTAGATCTTGCTGTCCCTTCAGGGTTCCTGTAAAGATTTCCTGCTTATTCCTGTTAAGGGGGCCAAAAATCCTTAAGGAAATGGCTGTTTCCCAGGCAACTACAATCAACGATTTCATCAATTAGTCAGGGAGAAATGAAGGAAGAGAATGGGAAGCAGATGCTTGTTTCAGGACAGGACTATGAATGATTGATGCCATCTAAGAGACAGGAAGAATTTATGCCAGAGTGAGACCTCTGCCTCAGGCTGAAGTGATTTCCTGTGTGAGTGCTGGTTCCTGCAAAATGATGGCAGGGAGCCAGGAATGGCTTCCTAGGTGAGTGGCCAGTCCAGCATTTGGAAAACCACAAGGCATGCTGCAAAAGTAAAACAGGTTGACTTATGATGTCACTGTAAGAAGACTCAAGGAGAGGTGGAATAGGAGTTACATGCTGGTTTTCCCTACCACATGTGACAGTGCTCCTATGTAACCCAATAAAAATAGATTTCTGATGCTATCCAGCTGAAGTTAGGTGTAGATGTGGTTTCTTCTGGGCATCCTTGATGAAATTAAAGGCTATCTGGAACCTAACAGGATTTATAAGTGCTCCTATTCAAGCCTTGCTGAGAATCATAGAATCATTTAGTTTGGAAAAGACCTTGGAAAAGATCACTAAGTCCAACCATTAAACTGACCTTCTAAGCCCCACTACTAAACCATGTCCCTTAGTGCCATGTCCACATGTCTCTTAAATATTCCACCACTTCCCTGGGCAGCCTGTTCCAATGCTTAACCAACCTCTCTGTGAAGAAATTCTTCCTGATGTCCAATCTAGTTCTCCCTTGGTGAAATAGCAAGAGGAGGAAATCAGGCAGATTCTCCAGGTACTGATGTTCTCTTGCAATTCAGTCAGAATGAAAATGAAAATGTCTTGAAGAATCTTGTGAGAAAATGAAGTGAATTGCTTTGATAGAAGTTTGTTTCAGTAATTCTTAATTCATTCTTTTGATTTAAAACTTTTTTTAAAAATATATTTCATGGGGTTTTTCTTCATAAATTTTTATTCCTTCCATCTTCCTTCACACTTAGTAATCCATCTTTTATCTGCGGTGGGAGCAACTGGACCCAGTAATGAAGACTGCATTGTGAGAATTCCTTTTTCAATCTGCTTTTCTCTGTATGCACACATACGACAACGTATTTTTCCCTTGACACTTCTATTTAAGTCAGTGCTTGCAACAGAGCTTTTGTATAAATCAGCAAGAAAAAAACAAACCATTTCTTGCTGTAACAATTTGTTCCTTCTACCCTGATAATAAATCCTTGCTGGGAATGACTGGCTGATGTAATTTATCAGCTGCTCTTTGTAATGCACATTGTGGTAATGTATTTCACATGCCTGGAGAGCATCTTTTGATTAGAGCAGACCTCAGGCTTCTGTTTGCAAAAGTAAATCAAAAGATGCTCTCAATGGCAATGTTGAGATGAGTGTTAATTGCATAAGGAATCTGTAAGTAAAAGAGGAAGGTTCAAACAGTCAAAGTGTTCATAAGGAGAAAAGCTAATCAGAAATGTCAGGAATAGATTATGTCTGTCGTCTTTACTAGGATGAATTTGCTGGCTTCTTTTCTGATACATTCAATACCCATTGGATACACCTTCCAGCCTGCATTATGAGTACCTGAAATATATTTCAGCCTCAGATTTCTATTGGATAAGGCATCTCCTTTGGGAAAAGGGGGAAATGTTATTTTACACCAAACAAACTGGATTCAACAGCCTTTCCAAAGCAAGTAAGACACCAGTCCTGCCAGATGCATTTTTTAAACTTGAGTTTGCTCAGGAGATTTAATGTTTTTTTTCAGGCATTAAGGATAACCAGGGACATGCATCTTTCTCCTTCTATTAGGTCAGGATTGTTGTCCATAACAGCTGAACGATGCAGGTGTATTGGGTCCATAACAGAAAGAGAGAAAACTGTTGGGGCTGCCAGTGAACTGCAGCTCCAACCAATAAGATCCTGGGGTACCCTACCAGAACATGACGTGAGTTTACATGAAATATGTTCACCCCTGCCTGTAAATAGCTTCCAGAACGGTGACTGAAGCAGGATGGGCAGTGCTAATTATAAACTACCTCAGTGGGAGTGGAAGGAGGAGGAGGAGATGTGCTCTCTTTGGGACTGAAAGCCTTGTGGCTAGCTTAATTTGCACTTAGCAACAAAAATTTGAGACATCATTTCACACTGCAGAAGCTGAAGTTTCATTGTGCAGGGAGTCACATTAAGGGTCAGCTGGGATTAGCTTACAGATGGCAATAATAAAGGAAATGGTGTGCACATCTCAATGAGCTGCAGTCAGTTACACGTTCACGGTGATGGTTCTGCTGTCTCATGCTGGAAACTGGAGTGCCATGAGAAGGGGTGATGGAAGGGATGCTGCAGAAAATTAATGCGCTCTCTGCTGCTTACACAATGATTAGATTCTCAGAAGAAACTTCAGCCACCACAGCATAAGTTTAGAGCAATGGACTTGCTTGGATTAACCCTAGAGTAATTAAAGTCAGAAGTAGATCAGGGGATCCATGTACACACCTATCTTCTACTTGTGTGATCAGGAATACTGCCAGGAAGCTCTCAAACTGCTGAATTAAACACGCCTCAAGAATCTCTCTGATTTCCCAAGAAAAGTGATGTACCTTTATTTTTTCCTCTGTTACTCAGTGGACCTTATAAATACGCCTTCATTTGCTATGATCAGACATGAAATGGCTTTTTAAAATAAAGATCAGTGGCATTGTCCTTTTTTTTTTTTTTTTTTTTTAAATCATAGGTTCCTTGCCCTTGATGCATGCTAGATGGTATTTCCTTCTGAACAGTCGAACAGTCGGTAAGAGAAATTGCCTGAGAGAACAACAACAGAGGCTGTGCTTTGAGCGCACAGATGTGGATGCCATCTGGGGAAGCCTTTTGCTGTAGTTTTGCACGGTGCTAATGAGCTGGGTTGAAGTTTGTCTTCCTCATCCCTATTTCATACAGTATACTTCTAGATTCAGAGAGTCTGTATGATCCTATTGTCCGAACGGTATTGCCTAACAAAGAGTAAAATGTATAGAGCACGAGAAAAATAGAAAGAAAATGATTATTCTCAAGGGACAGAAAAGGGACATCCCTGTTCTCTCTTAGATTCTGTTAATTAGGATCCGCTATCTTCTTGCCCACTAGGCCACAAAGTGAGCCTTTGCCCATGTTATTCAGCTGCTGGGACTACCGTTGGGACCTACTGGAAATGTGATGCCTTTGAATCACACTGTGGAATCAGCACAGCATCACCTCCTCTGTCAAGAGAGCAGAAGCAACATTTGAGCATGCTGCAGATTCTGGGGAGGGATCTCTGGCAGCTGAGATGTGAAGAGCTGTGAGAGCTAGTGAGAAGAGTCCCATGTGCTATTCTCCAGAGGTCCACTTTGGTGTTTGAGTCAGTATGAATTTTCTCTCCCTTTCTGAGTCACTGCCACAGTCTATTTCTGGCTTGTGCTTTAGAAAGAGAGTGAGTTGACGGGCGTGTCTTAAAGAGGTCATAGCTGGCACTGAGGGGTACATACCAGGATGCTTCCTCTGAAGAAATTAGACCCACTGAGCTGGACACGATGACACTTTTGTATACACTGCTGGCAGTTGGGCTGAAGAAGTCCGCTTCCATTCACTGAGCCCAGAGGGTTGAGTTGGAGTTGAGTCTGCCACCACTGGTGCTCTGACAGTGGAGAGAAGTTGCCTGAGATAGTACCAGTGCCTAGCTATATAGTGGAGAAAGCCTGGGTGAACCCAATAAAGTTTTGTCCTCTAACCACTTGCCAGAAAACGACTGTGGAATGAGGTGACTGACTAATGTTAGGTCACTTCCTGAAGGGATGGAGTCTGCACATTAGGACAGGAATGAGAGGACACTTATTTCATCCAAATACATAATCTCCCGGACAGGTTCAATTCTTCCCTTCTAGATACCTGTTAGGGGGAAAGATTCCCTATCTGGAGTTTCCTGGCCCTGTTCAGAAACTTCATGATATGAAGCTTGAAGGAGATGTCAGAAATTACTTACATCCTGGAAAGCCAACGGCATCCTGGGCTCCACCAATAGAGGGGTGACGGCAGGGCAAGAGAGGTGATTGCCCCCCTCTGCCCTTCTGAGTCTCCATCTGGAGTACTGTGTCCAAACCTGGAGCCCCAGAAAAGGAAGCATGCAGAACTGTTGGAATGCATCCACAGAAGTCCACGTAGATGGACTGTTTCATGAAAGTAAGAAGATACAGCAAGTCAGGAAGGCGATGGCCACTGGCTGCGAGTGGCGTGATGAAGCCAAGGGTTCCTAGATCTCTCTAAATGTGGTAGAGACCAGCTGCAGTCAAGCACTGAAAGATCTTCGCCCAGCTGGAAAGATTTCTCCTGAGACAGATGTACCTTAACGCTGTGACTAATACAGCCTTCAATGTAGCAGTCATTGACTCTTCCACTCTGCTCCTCTAGGAGTTCAAAAGCATGAGCCATTGAAGTGATCCATCATTAAAAATGAAGTGATCTGTCTTCAGCTCTGAGGAAAGTAATATGTCATCAATAAAAAGAAGAAAAGAACCAGCCTTATGAGAGGCAAACCTCTGACTGAGATCTGCTAATATTCCCTAATACTGTGCTTAGTATCAGCTCTATGTTTCTGTATGTGTCCAGCTCTCCAGAAAAGTACTATAAGAAGCAGTATCAAAAGATCTGCTAAAACCAAAAATTGGCCCTTAGGAAGAAGGAAAAAAAAACATTTATGTTCATTGTCAAAGACATGCAATAGAAACTCAGCATTTCAAGGTAAAATCCCTGCCTCCAGAGCAAAATACTTATCTTTCTAATTAAATCTCCTGCAGCCTTTGACTTCCATACAGTCCCAACAGTTAGCTGCAGATGATGCACGAGATGAGCCATACCCAACCACCTACTCTACACATTCTCTGCTTGCTCAGTGCTGGTGGGCTGCTCAAAATAATAGCAAAGACAGATGTAGTGAGAAAAAAACAGAAGGAATTTGTTCCTCCACTGTTAAATTACTCACAAGATTATCTTTTGAGATCCACTCCCTCTCCTTTGCTTTGTGTTTCGTAAATATCAGAAAGATTTCTCATTCCACCCAGGACATTCCATGCTGGAAGATGGAGCCTCAGGGAAGACAATGTTTGTTTCACAATTGATTTCAAGGAAAAAAAAAAAAATCCAGCTCATGCTGAGGGTCAGGAAAGGGGGTCTGAGCCATCCACCTTCTTTATCAGAACTTATCAGTCTGATACCAAGGCTTTCACCTGCAAATTACCTTGCATTTTGGAGCACATTATGCATGCAAAGCCAGATAATCTGTCTTGAATTTAGGAAGCAACATTGCGTTTTACAAATCAACCATTTCATTTTAATGAGAAGCAATGGTTTGTTTGTTTGTTTTTGAGGAGGACATAGCATCCTGTATCCTGGAAAAGCCTGGAAACAGCTGAAGTCTCTTTTAATCAGTACTCAACCAAATAAATTCAATTTTTTTTTCTTCCCAGGGTGTTTGCTACAATTCATCCATGGTTTTGATTCTGTTTCCTCATTGTCTTCTGTAATTGTTTCTGCATTTTCTTCTGTCTCCTTCACGTGCTAGGAGCTTTTGCAATAAGCCCTGCAAAGCCCTCTATGCCATGCTCATCATGTTTTTGAAAGAGCTGACATGAGTATGAATTTTGGATGAAAGTTCCAGCCTATAGTTGATTTTGCAACATGTTTGTCTCTGATCCTTGTGTTCTTACTGGCACACAACTGACTCAAGTCCAGGAACATCTTCTAGCGTCAGACAATCTCATTCTATCCACAGTAATGATAATCAGATTCTTTTCATTATGCCCATTTGCTGTTATTTTAGGATCAAAGCTCCCGTAAACACCTGAAAACTTTGTTACTCTGAAATTCTGACTGTGCGTGCAGATGTATATTGTGGGGTGGTTTCACAAGACTAGGCTAAAGAGCTCACACTTGCAAAGTCTATTGATAAGTCCATGCAGATTTACTCACCTTCTCTACTCAGTTCCTAGTTGAAGATTCCTTCTTGCAGGATGTAAACTGCATACCAGTTGTTCCTGCAAATTTAAGGTGATTAATTGAGCCAATCACTCTGACTGCCCAAGTAATTTAACATAGTTCTTTGCTTTTGAAGGTGCCTGTTATTTTCTTGGACAAGCAAGTTTTTCTCTGTGGGAATGAAGGAAAAAAAATGCCACTCAGAGAAGGTTCTGGGGAAAGAAGATGAAAGAAATAAGCATTAGAAAGTTGCCCTAGTCTTCCCTTTTTGAGTTACTCAACTGCAACTTAACCCTGTCCATCTACAGTTCCCCATTTACACTAGCATTAAACTTCCATTTACTCATCTGCTTTTTGAGTGGCAGAAAGAATGTGGTGTAGCATACCTGCATCTTTTTGCTGCTAGGTACCCAGTTCCAAATCTTATGAGATTTGTTGCAATAAGACATCACTGTTTTCATAGTTGCTTATATCAAGCAGGTGCTGATTAACAACAAAGCACCATTTGTGAAAGTTATGGCACAGCTGTGAAGATCATAAAGACTGATACCTTACAGAGAATGAATCATCTCCCCATCTTATACATTCATCCTGAAAAGAGATTAATCCCATCTGCAAAGAGCTACACCAACTCACTGGGTTTGGATGCATATACGCCAGATGATCCATCAGACATGAGGTAAAGATTTTGTGAGTAAAACTAGTGTGACAGAATAATAGTTGTCACACTGGCACAGCAGCCTTGGCTTTGGTTTTCCTGCTTTCTTTTTGTTTTTGAGAACTCCACTGGCTGTAAATTTGAATTTCATTGGTGGGGGGAAAAATGAAGGGAGCTCATAGCCTAGGCAGAAATCAGTCTTCACTGGGAGACCTCCTCAAAGCACAAGTGACAGAGGAACATCACCTTTTCATGGAAGAAGGGGATTCTCTAGTGAGCTGAGAGCTGAAGAAGTATTAGAACCAAGACCTGATCTAGTTGGTGGTCCACAGTAGGAAGTTGGAACTTGAAGATCTTTACGGTCCCTTCCAGCCTAAGCCATTCTATGATTCTATCTTGAATATTTTTTAAAGCAGGTATTTTTTCTTATAAGAAAGCCATGCATTTGGTATACATATCCATAATGAAAATAATTCTCTTTACATCTTCAAGCAACAGATACAGACAGACAGTGACATCAAAGTCCTGCTTTGGCCTATGCTCACCTTGCATATTGCCAATAAAGATCCCCCAGCTCCTACCAGGCTGCAAGTAGTAAGAGTGCAACTCGCAGTGCCCAGCACAACTCTGATGGTGCTGACTTTTCCCCTGTGCCAAGGAGGCAAGATTTAATGAATCCATTTCCTGCACTTCTTGAACAACATATATGAAGTCTGCGACAAATTCTGAACAAGAATCCAACATAATACTAAATTGAGAACAGCCATGTGAGGGAGAACAATGCACCTGGTTGATTTTTCTGTTGATTCAGGCTTGTCTTGTACTGCAAGACAGTATGGTCCTGAGCAACTGGACCATATTTTTGAGTTAATAAACCAGTCGACTTGAAAATCAGTTGTGCTGAATTCCCATATTTATTGAAATGCAATATCTAATTAGATCTCCTTTATGTGTGTATGCACAAGTCTGGAGAGTGCATTATTTGAGAGGCATATGCTGACTGTTAAAAGCTACAAAGACTTGTGCAAAAAGAAGAGACTTGCAAAAAGACAGATGAATTTAGCTTTTCCCTTCATATAATTCTCAGAAGAAATAATCATAGCATCACACAGAGATTTAGGAGATCTCTCTCCAAAACCCATGCCAATCAGAGCTACCCTGGCAGCTATGTCAGGTTGCTCAGGGCAACTTGAGGTTAAGAACCTCATCTCTTCCATCCTCTGAAGACTTGTTCCCATTCTGACTTTTGAGATGGCTGTTCCAGTCAGCTGAAAAAGGAGCTGCGTTCAGCAACAGACCTGTTGTCAGTATACTTTGGGGTTATTTATTCCTCTGAAGAGCCAATTCTGTTACCAGGCCTTGTTACAATGCAGTTTAATACACAAGTCTGGTTCAATCTCATTTGTGATGGATATTCTCAGAAAATATTCTCCCCCCCCAACCCCCCCCCCTTTTTTTTTTTTTTTTGTTGTTGTTGATGTGATATGAGGGATGCAGCCTCATCCATATACCTGCCACATACCCTAGGAGGGCTCTGCAGCTTGCTCTGGACTCCACTTTGGTCTTTGGACTACACTTGTTTTGTTGCACCCACTTGAGATATGATTTCATCTCTGTTCATGCTGTGGTCTGTGCATTCTATAACCAGCCTTCTGAATCATAGAGTCCCCCTCATAGGTATAGAGTAATGGCAAAATCAGTGGTGAATAATCCAAGTTAATAATAATACTTGCCTAAGGTACTTGATGCACTTTGCTCCTGAATAACTGTTGAAGGAAAACACCCTATCTGCCAGGGACACGCAATAGCTCCACAGCAATGTGAGATTTAATTGCATCTGACAACAGCCAGCCCCCCCCCCCCAGCAAGCTGTGGGTTTCACCCAGCTATTGCTTAGCCCCATTTTTCTGTAAAAGTGCTGGAAGTCAGCTGAGTAATACCCTTTGAGCAAATGAATTCTCCCAGTGGCACGCAGACCAGAGTAGATCCATTCCCTGGGTACTCACCCAGGAAGTCATTAGCAGCTTGCAGGCAGAGGTCGATCCCATTACCAGGGTTTTGTAATGCTTTGTTAGAAAAAAAATAAACTGGTGTCACAGGGCTGGAGCTGACCTTGAATGGACAAGAAGGAAAAGGCATTGTGTCTGGAGCCTCTCTGTGGACTGAAATGTGCTTCTGTTTAGATGTTAATCAGGAGGACCATGATCTAGGGAAAGAAAGTAAGATAGAAGCAGTGCTTTGGAGCTGGGATGATTGTTTAACGACTGTATTAACTGCTCATAAGGAAGCTATTTCTGTGACTTCTTATATTCTCTGAAGTATGACTTAAAGACATCTGAAAAGGATCCAACTAAAGCCTTGTTCACTGGTACAGGTGTTCTGCCTATGAACACCAGTCTCAGCTGGTCAGCTTCCTTTTCACTGCTGGTAGATGAATCTCATTTTGGTGCCCTTCCGTGAGTGGAAAGGATCTTTCTGTCTACCAGTAGATGCAGTCTGGGTAGATTACAAAGTATGAAGCCAAAACTAATGGATCCTAATGTCGGTTAGATTGTCCAACTACACTAGTTGCATGCAAATCCACAGTCCTTCTCAGCCGCATGCTCCTGCTCTCTGCTGTTTCAGTTTTCAGAGTGCAAGTGCTGAGCAAGCAGGGAACTGGAGGTGATTATAGCAAAAGGGAAAGCTAGGACAGCCCATGTGCCCCTTTCTGTGGCTTGGGTGAATCAGATGGTGCTTCAGCCCATATAGCTACACGATATGCAAGAGGATTTGAAGGAAGACAAATGCTGTAGCTGATACTCACACAGCTTTAGAGGTGGCACTTAATGTCACTGGATGCCTTCTTATCCACATATGGACTTCCTATTTTCTACCCAGCAGTTTAGAGTCTGCGATGGCCTCTATTAGATGAGTCAAAGCATACCATTCACTTTGGTGCAATAAAGCAAGTATAAGCTACTTCCTGCTTAACGTGGGGTCTGTTTGCTTCAATTTATTATGAATTGATATTATCTTCTGTGCTGTGCTTGGTAGCACTAAGCATACAGCAGGTAGCTGCTAATTTGGTCAACAAAATTGCTTCGGGAGGAAAGTAAGAGTGAAAACAATGAATCACTGAAGAGAATAGCCAGCTCAGGCACTGCAATGTCATGACTGCAGTGTTGTCCATGCCCACTCATCCACTTGGCATGAAGTCCATTTGGACCTGCAGAGAGACGCTGTGGCTTGAAACTGACTTCCCTTTAAGCTTCCCAGCAGGCTCTGTGCTCAAGTGTTCTAGCAAATAGGTAGTGACCTCCAAACACTAGGAACCCACTTGCTTTTCTGGCCCTGTTTGATCCAGTTGACAGAGGCAGATATAACAGCTCAAATTGGATGCGAGACAAGTTAAGAAATGATAGGAGATACCTTGCTTTATTACCTGGAAAGGAAGTTAAATCCTGGAGTGGATTGTTCATTAGATTCTCTAAAGTCCATGAATCAAGAGCAGGTATCACTTTTGACATAATCCCATCAGAAATTTGTCTGAAGGAGCACTTTGTTATGGAAGGGGGGGAACAGTGGGATTTGAGCAATATAACAAAAATGGAAATAAAATAGAATAGTGTTATTTCATAGTTCTGGCTGATCAAGGGCTTCCGTAACAGGAAGGTAAATATGTTGCTATGGTAGAGTTCCTAGCATTTGACCTTAATGTGTTTTTGTATGACTACTGGTGAATATAGAGAGGACCCAGTAAACTGCTATATGAGGCATTCCAAATTTCATAGGAGCAACCTCACATTGCCATGGCCTCTGTGTAGAAGTTTCTAGAAAACAGAGAAGAATGCATTGCTCCAGGACAAACAAACCCTCCAGCTCAAACATGACCACTTAAAGATAACTGTACAACTTCACTCTTGTATACAAGAACTGGTAGTGCACCAAATCAAGCACAATGACTCCAAGTGCCTTTGCAAGATATTTTGGAATGCTGCAAAAGCGCAAAGTGATTGGACTTAATTTTAATTAAGCAACAGAAGAAGTCTCCCTTCAGTTTTCTTCCCCTTTCTCATCCACAAGAAAAAAGTTCCAGGAAGATAAAAAGAGCATCCTAAGGAGGAAGAGTTACCACATGCTGCTCGCAGTGTTAGGAAAACAGTATTGACTTACACAAATAATTTCAGATGATTCTAAACACACTGTGCTCTCTGCAGGCAGCCTTTCCAGATATGATCATGCCTGCTGCTCTTAATTCTGAGCACACAGTACATGTTGCAGTACATACTGTTTCTTCCCTCTATACAAATAAGTCAGAATTTATCTATGTCACTCACTTGAGACAAAAGGAGTTCACCAACTCAGTATCTGAACATTAATACACAGTCAGAGAATGCATTCTCTTGAGAAGGAGAATATGCAATTCCAAACAACAATAAAAACAAAGTACATTTATGATTTTCTATTGAAGTGCAACACTGAGGGAATTGTTTTGGCTTTGCTGGTGGGGGAGCTGCAGAGTCAAGAGTCAGGAAGCCAGGATGAGACTGGGAAATTTAGGAGAGATTTGAGAATTTCAAGACAAATCTATCATTCCCAACAGGGAAAAGACAGGAAACAAAATTCAGTTTTAGATCAAGTGATACATTTGTCCAACTCCCTGTTTTTATCAGATTAGAAGAGCTTAACTTTACCTTAGTTTTGTCTGTAGAAATTGGACAAATGAAAAATTTCCAGATTTTGTTTTCATTTGTTATTCTTCCCTCCTTCTCCATACATCATCTTTTTTTTTTAAAAAAAAACAAAAAACAAAAAAAAAACCAAACAAAAAAAAAACCTAAATAGAATCATAGATTTATAGGATAGCCTGAAGTGGAAGTGACCCACAAAGATCATTGAGTCCAACCCCTGGCTCCACATGGGACTTGTAATGCTGTAAGGTGATGGCAATTGCAACAAAGGTGACACAATCCTAGGCTGCAGCAAATGAGAATAAGCCCAAAGGCAGCAACCATAGATACAGTAACAAAGAAAAACTTGCTTACCTCAAATAGACAAGGATCTCCAGAGAATATTGTTACCTTCACTGCCAACCCTTAAATGATGTCTGGGAAGGGGTGGATGCTGGTTCCATCCTTTCTGGTCACTCAGGTTCATTGCACGCACCTGTGCTCCCTGGGTTGGCCCTGCCTTCCCTCCAGATGCTCAATCACTGCTTCAGGCCGTGACTCAGCATTTCTATGACACAACTACACAGAATTCAAACCATATGTCTGAGAGCACTGTCTAGCTGCTCCTTCAACTCCAGCAGCTCAGAGCCATGACCACTGCCCTGGGAGCCTGTTCCAGTGACAATAAATAGGAAGCACTCTTCAGAAAAGTAACTCAGGGGTTGTTCTTGTCATCAAATGTGGACTGATGAAATGGAAAGGAGAGCAGGTGAATACAGAAACACAGAAAGATCAAGAGGTCACCGAAGGAGACCGAAGTGTCTCTAAGATATCAAGAATAATTTACTATTGAAAGATGTTGAACTTACTCTAGAAATCCAAACTGCACTTACTAAATGAAACAGCATCCAAGCATCCTCAGGGGAATGACAGATGGTGGACAGACCCAATAGCTCCTGCAGGCAGGTGACACACTGTTGATGTCAAAGGCAATGATGAAAGAGCAGGTGATGAAGAAAGCAGTGCACCTGAAGGGAGAATGAGCTCCTTGAGTAGATGGCACACTGGATAGTGCGTGGCACCTGCTGGCAGAGATGCAAGATACACTTCCAGCAACTGTGCCCACAGTTTATACAAAGTAAACAGGAAAGTCCTAGTTGTGCGTGTACACAGGGAAGTGTTCAGTGCCAAACACCTTTTGTCTGCCATTGTGATGACTCATCCTTCCCACTGTCACAGGAACCATGACACCAGCATAGTGGGCTTTTAGGAAGCAGCATCAGTGACACTTTGAGTCATGGGGCTCATTCTGAATTCAGAAACCGCATGGACCCAGACCCTGCTCCCAGCTCTGTGGCCCTCTGTAGCCAAAGTCCAATTCTTCACTGTCTTTTTGGCTAGATCTCTGTGTAAAACTTGCTCATGAACACCTTTGGGCAGCACAAGCCCCTTGCTTTACAGCCTATGCTTGAGATCTCTTTATCCTTCCCAACTGCCCATGGAGGCAGAGATGTAGAGCTGTCACTTCAAGAAGAAGGGCAGTGATGCATGGTGGTTTGGAGGTGATCCCAGCTTGGCAATGAGGATGCAGTCGCAGAAAATTCCTGCCCTCCTCCCTGTTTTTTCCTGATTAGAGCTGTGGCAGCATGCAGAGGAAGAGAAGTATTAGTGGTAGATCAAAGTGTTACCTTGTGGGCTAGAATGCTGGCCAGTGGCTTGATCAGTCCTTGGCTTTGTTCTTGCAAACAGCTGGACATTTTTCATGAAAATTTCCAAAAATTTCTCCTAGACAGGTACCCAGTAAACAAAATGGCTATTCAAAGTCTAGCAAATCTATAAGCAAAAGAAGAGGAGGGCATTACAGCTTCTTTGTTCTTTGTGAGACTTGGGTATCAGATTCGATCAAGTTGAAATTACTTTTGTTTTAATTATCAGCATACAACAGCTTCATACAGCTCCCTTAATTTAGCAGAAAAAGGAAAAGACAAGTTCACAGAATAGAACTAAAAAGCATTTCCCTTCATTCTTTAGTTAATCCTGTGAAGATGGAAAGAACTTTTTAATTTCTGTTTTCTGAAAAGTGCTTTTTTGTGCAGTGAATGCATCTGTCTTAGCGTGGTTTTGTGCTTTATTAGGGCACTATCACTCACTAACAGATGGAAGGATGGGAATTATTTCCCTTTATAATGAGAAAAAAAAAAAGACACCTTGCCTTTGAAGGTTGCAGCAGGATGAAATACCCAAGCTTGCTTTATTTCAGGTGTATTTTTGTTGTGAGTTTTGATGTGAAATGTACAATTTTCTGTAGAGATATTCTCATTGGTGGCCTCTGAGATGGGGAACAAGAAGTGGATATCATATGGGTGACGAGTTGTTCTCTGCTTTCATCTTACCATATAATTTATGTATAAACTGAATGTGGCAAAAAACAAAAGCTATTCTTCCACCAAAATATTTTGTAAAAAAACAGCCTGATAAACAAGAGCCATCAACAGTGGATGTTGGATGAAACCAACAGTGACTGGAACATTTCAGTGCTGCAAATATTTAAATATTCAATTTATTTAACTGGTCTGGATTTATTCAAAAGGATATTAAGTCAATGTAACATTCTGCTGTGGCATGGCAACTGTCCTTGGGATGAGGGCAGAGTCATAAGTGTGATACACCTTGGCAGAAGATGTTTCAAGGTTGTTCCAGATGATAGTCTCAAAATCATAGTCAGGAATCATAGCACAGAATAGGCTCTTGTTAAAATGTCCTTTAAAAATTTTAAAAGAAAAAAAAAAATAGTTATCAGTGGTTTACTGTGAAACTGTCAAAATGTAAGGGCTGTACAGATGCATCTCCAAGGTGTTCATCCCAGGCCAATTGCAATTGGAAATTTCTAGTAATTGTTTGGACAAAGGACTCAAGGAGCTCGCAGTTTAGGAAACTAATATCTCCTATTTATTTGCATGGAAACTCAAAGAGCTACAAAGAGAACAATAACACTACTCGATAGAGCAAATTTTTTGCTACAAAACACTATTTTTCCAACACAGTCACTACCATAGCTGTGCATTTTCACTAGCAATGAACAAGAAACTGCATGCCTCCCACACAGGCACCACTTTAGAAGCAGTCTTCGTAATTTGCAGGGGCAGATTACAAGTGCTTTGACAGGAAGGATTAGAAGTTCAGCATGATTTGTCAATCTGGAGAGAAGGTTTGAAATCGACAAGGGTAAAATATGATAAAAGATAGGTGTAGCACTTTTCGTTAGAGAAGTCAAATTCCCCTTGCCAAGCTAGATGGATGGAATTAAAGATCTCGTGAGAATGAAGTCTATGATTTTTTTATGAATGGAAAATTATTGTCTGAGCAGTAGTGCAGAAAAGTATTGGGGGACTTGCAGAAGAACTCAGACCAAATGTGCGCTGTCAGTGTGATTTTATAAAAGTCATGGCAGGGCTTTGAAATGCACTGACAGCGTTGTTGTCTGTCTTATACCTTGCATTCCTGGAGAGGCAAAAGAAAAAGAAACTGTGATTCAAGAGGAAGAATGCAATATGCTGTGTGGATAATCTATCCTCTTGTCTCCATTAAATATTACATTTCTCCCCTCCCAAGATGAGATGCTGACAGAATTCCTATGGCTAACAGAGCCTGGACTAGGTAATGAAAGACTAAATAATGTAAGGATGTCATCAAATACCTCCAGTCCTGTGAAATAAAATCATATAAAATCCTATGAATTAGATTTACATTTTTATTAGTTAAATAAACCCAACTAATGTATATTGTATGATGTGATACATGAAATGGTTAATGTAAAGTAATATAGTGTAATATACAATATATATATATATATAATATATATATGTATATAATAAACAGCTAAGGCCTGTTTGCATCTGTTCTGTTTCAGTCCTTCAAGGTGGACCCAAGGGAACAGTATGAAGCTGTGTCAGGAGAGGGTCAGATTGAATATCAGGAAAATGTTTTTCACCAGAGGGTGGTAGGCATGGAACAGGACCTCCAGGGTCATGGTCCCAAGCTGCCACAGTTGAAGAAGCATTTGGACACTGCTCTCAGACATAGGGTCTGATTTTTGGATGATCCTGTGTGGAGCCAGGAGTTGGACTCCATAATCCTTATTGGTCCCTTCCAACTTGGGATGTTCTGTGATTCTATGAATAGAAACCGTTTTGAGTCTTGCATCAGGCAAACTGTGGCTTAAACACTTCTACTCTGGCTAAACAGACACATCTGCTGAGGTCAGCTCTGAGTTCAGACCTTGTTGTGCCATTGTAGCACGGCAAATCCCAGCCATGGCACCTCTCAGCATCCACTTCTCTTTTGGGAAGGCAAGAGCCTTCACATAGCTCTCCTTCATTGCCACCAGAGGGCTCTGGGAGAGCAAACCAACAGCCCTCAACAAGCAGAGTAGCCCTCAAATTTGGACCTTCAAGATAGAACTTTGAGTTACACAATCACCAAACCCTGCAGAACGGCAGCTGAAACTAGGTGAGCCCAGAGAATACATTGTTAAGGGTATGGAATAGCCCACCAGTTTTAAACCTGCTATGAATCTACCCAGATGTTGGTTTTCAAGACTGTAGGGGAATTTGAGTAGTTTGTGTGAGATATGGAGGTCAAAAGAGATGTTAGTGCCCGCAAGCAAGAGCTTTGCACAGAAAACCTAGCAGAGACAATCCAGAGTGAAGACACAGATGGCTACAAATGCAAGCCTAGAATGAGGTGTACTCACTGCTGATGTAGGCTGTAGGCGAGAAATTCTCCTCATAGTGGAAGTTCCTACAGACTCAAATTACTCTCAAAACTTGTTTACAGATGGACTTGGGGGAAAAATCAGTCAAATAGGGTGATGCGACCAAAGATGATTGGATGCAGAGCTGCATAAGAAAAGAATAGAACCATGGAGATGTGGTTCTTAGGGACATGATTTAGATGGCAATAGTGGTGGTAGGTGGACAGTCGGACAAGATGATCTTAGAGGCCTTTTCCAACATTAATGATTCTATGATTCTATATCATATCTTGAGTAAAGCCATGGGAAGGTGGCAGGAGGAAGAAGTCTATAGATCTGTCAAAGACATCAGAGGTTATTTGCAGAAGTAAAGGGACAGACTGTGTCTCAGCAGGGAGTGACATCTTAGCAAGATCAGCAACAGAATGAGGACTGTTTTAGTTGCTACGGAAGTTGATGGGAAACTTTCCATTGAGTAACTCTGCCTGTTTTTGTTGCCTATTGATTAAAACCTGCAAGGTGGAAGGGAACCAGACTCATGACTCAGAAAACTAACCCCAAAATCACCATCTGTCCTGGTACTGGGACCTTCCCCTTCAGAGAGGTGGCCTCCAGAATGCCTTGTTAAGGGGCAGGTTGGTGAGAAGGTTTAACTCTTCAGCGTTTTGGCATCCTGTGTCATTCTGAGAGCTGTGTTAAATTGCTCCCTTTTCACTCCTCAGAGGTTTTCCTGTGGCTAATTAATTATAGAGAACATTCAGAAGTCTGTGGGTAGTTTGTCAGCGTTGTTCTATGAGTCAAGAGGAGCGCACCTTAGCAAGGCCTGGAATTTGGGCTGGGCTCCATGAGGCATTGCCAAATTCAGCAGTTGAACAGGGTTTGTCTGGGACATTTTGCATGCTCTGTGTATGTCCAGTCCATCTTGCTTTCAAGGCAGTGCATGGCATGGAGTGCACAGCAAGAGAAGATAGTGATGACAGTCATAATGGAGCCCCAGGGACAATGAGTTGTTTCCATATTCACCAAATAGATGCAAGATTCTCAAGCCTTTCCTTTGGGCAGGGTGGGGTCAGGTGGATGTTAGGAAAAGGTTCCTCACCAGAAGGTAGTGGGCATGGAACAGGATGCCCAGGACAGTGGTCATGGTCTCAAGCTGCCGAAATTCAAGGAGCATTTGGACAGTGCTCTCAGATATAGAGTCTGATTTTTGGGTGGACCTGTGTGCAGCCAGGAGTTACACTGGATGGTCCTTGTGCCTCCCTTCCAACTCAGAATATTCTATGATTCTATACAATACCTTAGCCCCAGAAAAGGCTATGTGTTTTCAAATGAATTGAGCATTTTTTTGGCATGACCTGGAGTTCATCTTTTTATCGTCTGTTAGGCGTCCGCTTGTTTGGGAAGGATTTCTTCCTGCTTCTATTTATGATTCCAGTTCTGTTCAGTGTTTACTGTTGTGGAAATTCAAAACAGTCATTGTTTAGCTTGCAAAGGTTTGTTCATAACTTGTCAAATATCCTCTGGGTACAGGTTGCCTTGTTTAGAGAGCCTCAGGCCTGTGGGCAAGCACAGGTAGTTTCAACAGGAACTGGTCTTATTTGTGGTTTGTTATTATGGAGTGAGCTGGAAGAAATGATAGGTGACTTCAGTGACCAGTCATACAGCCTAAATAACAAATGCACTGACATTCAGATGAAGTTGGACATCCAGAGAAGCTGGAGAAAAAGGTTTGTCAGTGATTTGAAGGCAATAAATTGGTGAAATTATGCCAGAAAATTCAATTGTCTCCCTGACTACTTAAATGCTACAGTTTGTTACTTGTGATTCCCTTCTTCTGTGCTTTTACCACTGCATAAATCCAGCTATGTTAAAAAGTTTTATAAAAGAAAGGGAAAAGGTTCATAAGAAATCCAAATGAAACAATCCACCTGTGAATCAACGAAGCATTGTTGAGGACCAGAATTAAGATTTCTGGTGCAATTGTAATTTGGAGGCTTCTGTATTTTCAGTGTTCTGTGTTACAATTTTTACCATTTATAATCTGTGAGCCTTTTGGATATGTTCTTATATTACAGTTGTGAATCTTTGTTTTCAAAATCACAGCCAAGGAGAAGAGCTGAAAAGAGCTGATAATGGGAAGACCTTATAATCACAGGCTTAAAACAAGAAAGAAATTGAGCTTATTCACACCATCTGTCAGTTGCTATCAGTCACATAGATGCAGCTAAACCATGACTAGCTATTCTGAGTAGACTTCAGTTGACTCTCACACCTGATTTGAGCCAATTGCGGCTGTGCTGCTTGTACAATTGCTAGTACACAGCAGGGCTCCGATATAAAACCAGGTCTTTGTCCTCTTTGCCCTTTCTCTATGCCTGATCTTTCTCTTAGGAAGTTAGAACTTTTCTGTCTTTCCCAGACTTGACTCACGGTGTGATTCTGGAACCTGTAAGAAAGATTCCTGGGACTTTTAGCTCGAGAATGCAAACCTGACAGTCAGTGGAGGAACATGAGCACAAGACTTGGACTGCAACAGCAAGGGCTGCTGACACTGGTGCACTTGGGGTGGTGGCTGTTATTTGGCTGTACAACTAGAGAAGCTCATATCTGAACCTTGAACTTGCCACCAAATTTCCTTTCAAGGATTTTCAAAAGCCTTTGAATTAAATGGCATAGTCCCAGGAACATTTCAATGAGCAATGAGGCCCTGTATTTTAGATGTTTTTCCTAAGCTGCCAAGAATAATGAATTGGAACTTGAACCTGTAAACAACCCAGGTTGTGAACATGTGTTGTGCTTACTTTTCCTGGGGCATAATTATTACAGATACTTAAGTAGTAGAATGGTTGCACAATACCTTAATTACTATATTTAGATGAAGCCTGTTCATTGTAAGAGTCATATTCTGTGGCTCTACTTTCTCTTCAAGGTGTAATTTGAACAGTCATTGCAGAGATGCATGGGTGGTCAGCATGCACTCATGTTTCCTGCACGATCCTTTTCATTTATAAATGGAAACTCTTCATCCTCTCATTCAAGGAGCAGTTCTTTGTGAGCTTCTGGCTTGTTGAAACGGTCTGTTGTATAAAAAGTGCCAATTCTTTGATGTAGAAAAAAGGCAGACAAAGGTATTTGTGCAATGGAGAGGTGGTGATTCCTCTCACAGACATCTCTTGGTTGTTTCCTTTTTGGATCTGAAGCATACGCGCATCTGTACGCATTTGTACTACTAAAGCTGATTGACATCCAAATTGCTATGAGAGCAGAAGGAAATTTTCAGATGAATCAGATGAAGATTCTGGGATAGCGTACTAGAAATACATCTGGAAGCTGATGGTACACCTGAATCCCTGGTCCATTCATTCTATCTGGCTTCAGGAGGTCTGCGATCTAAGGCTGCATTTTGATGCCATCATAACTAATGGTAAGAAGGGGTCATTTTAGGAAGTGGTGTCTTCCCTCTGTCTGGAGGCATGCCTCACCCCAACAGCAGTTTGGAGATCTTTACAGACCTTGTCCTTTCTTATCACAGTCTTTGATAAAATTAAAGGTATAAACCAAAGTTCCTCACCCCTTTTTTCAATCTCCTAACTCAGAACTAAGTGTGAAGCCACATCTGAGGATTCTGGAAGAAGATATCTGAAAAAGGGAGATTGTCAGGTGGTTTCTCATTTAGCACTGTTGGAGAGAAACTGGCCAGAAGTAAGAAGAACTAAGGGAGGTAAGGAGATGAGAAATCTGGGGAAGGACACCAGCAGACAAAAGATAATTCAAATGGGTTGTGGCCAACACTTCTTAATATAAGTACCTATGGCTGAGATGCTTGTACTGTATATCAATGACTTAATGCAGTTTCCCTCAGTCATGTCAGTGCTGTCAGCCACAGACACCCTCAGCCATCTTTTAGCTCCTAGGCTCATTCAAAGTAGCTGAACATCTACAGGCTTTGTTGCTGTCTATGAGGCCTGTTTAGAGATCCCAAATGGGCCATTTCTTAGACCAGAGACGGGAATGCATCCTTTTTGTTCCCCCCTCACTAGGAACACATCTTCCGGATTCTACTGCATGGCATAGGCCTGAACCAAATGTTACTGTCTCACCTCCTCCTCTCATTCTATAAGCTTAGCTGGCTCTTCTCCAGATATTTTTTTCTGGCTCAATGAATAAACAAAGCCACCCAGTTTAAATGCCTGTGCTACAATTTTTATCTGAGCAAGAGAACATTTCCTAGTATGTATGGCCACGTGCATGAAGGTAGGACCTGTAGCAGTTAGCAAATGTAGGGAGAGAATATTGGGTCATGTTGAGGCAGGTTTTTCAGTAATTGTGCAGAGGTGACAATTAGAAGAGGCAGGAGACTCATTAGATACGCTAATCCTCTAGAGTAGGCAGTGATTGCAGAACAGCCATCCAGTCCAAGTGATTGCTCATAGCTCACAGTGTACCCAAAGTACAGGTAAAAACACCTCACCCTCTTTCTGAGTGATAGTTCTTATGGATGCACGTCAGTGATGGGGTGGGGGGGAGACAGTGTGGATTCTCTGCCTCCTGCAGTTATAACCCTCAACTTCTGCAAAGCAAAGAGATATTGATGCAAAGACTGCTGTCAGTGCTCTGCTGATTATTTAATTTGTTCCCCTTCCCTCTTTCCCCAGACCCCAGCTCTTTGCTTTCTGGTGGCATACACAACAGCAGAGCTGCCAGATCTCACAAGAATGACACACATAATCAGCTGAGATATGAGGAGAAGGACTTGGTGTACCAGGAGATTCTGTGGGAACTGGGTATGTCCAGCCTTGTGAAGAGAAAGGTGTGTGTATACAGGGGGGAATCTACAGGGGGGAAAGCCACTGTCTGTCTCTATCAAAAAGAATATTACGAGAAAGATAGAATCTAGCTGTTCTCCACAACGAATAAGCCTAGATCCTTCAGCATATCTCCTCACATGCCATGTGCTCCAGCCTTGATATTCTCTGGTGGGTTTGTTCCAGCTTACTGATAATTCTTTACATTGGTGATCTAAGAACTAAACACAGCCCTGCAAATGCAGCTCCAAATGCAGCCTCATCAGCGTGAAAAAGAGGGGAGTTGTCTTTTTTCTTATTCTGCTGGCTATGCTTGTCTGAATCCAAACCAGGATGTGGTTGGGTTTTATTGGCTTGAAGACATACTGCTGAGAACCATTTAAAGTTTTGTCTACCATGACCCTCAGGCTCTTTTCCTAGCCAGCCAGACTCCAGTCTGCCCTAGTGCATGGGACTGTTTCATCCCAGATACAAGGAGTCTGCACTTAACTTGGTTAAGCTTCTTAATACTCCTGCTGGCACAGCAGTCCAGCCCACTGCAATCCCTCCGAGGGACAGCCTTGCCCACCACTGTATCAGCTGCTTCCTCCAGTTTGGTGCAATCCATGACATTGATGAGGATGTGCTCTGTGTTATTGTCCAGCTGATGAAAAACATGGCTTATGTACTGCTAGCCCTCACAAAACCTAAAGAGGCAGTAAATGTCTTCAGAACAAAGCTGTCTTTGTCCACAAAGCAGAAGAGAAAATTCCATCTTCTGGATATATTTTAAATAAAATGCCATGATTTTCTCAGAACAGCAGTATTCTGGGACCTCAGTGTTTCAGAGATTACAACAAACACCATAAGATTTCACTGCATGTTAACACTTAGGCTTATGATTTAACTACATACGTTTTGGTGCTTGCTATCTCTGTAGTCACCTGCTCTTTGTGGGATCACTGCACACCTGTAATATATTGCAATGGGCTACTGTGATGTACAGTAGGGTCGTGGGGAGGTGAAAGTTGTTTCCTGTGACCTTGCCCTGCCCAAAACTGATTCCTGTAATTTCACAGGACAATCTGTAACACAGGACAGAGGAGCTCCCTGGGAAGAGTCAGTGCTGCTGTTTTTAAGCCTCAGTTTTCTGGAATCTTTGGTTTCTTTTTGTCCTGAATGGAGGCTGATACTCCAAAGGACTTGTTTGTATCTCTCTGCAAGAGCAAGAGGTTGGTTAATCATGAAGGGGTATAGTACAAAGGACAATCCAAAAGGAAGCATTTTTGCACGTCTTTATCAGTGTATGGAGCAGTGGCCATGATTAAGGGTGCCATTTGAAATAGATAAGCAGCACTAATGCTTGAAAGAAACATGCAAAGATCCTTGCTTGACACTCAGACTGACCACTGCTAAGTATTGAGGATGATGCTGCATCTATAGGTGCTTGAAAGCTTTCCAAGTGCTGGTGTGTCCTGTCCAGGAGTAGATCTGAAGCCAGGAAGAAATTTCAGGTTAAACTGGCTAGCAAAAGCAAGACTGGGGTAATTTCTGATTGACTTTCTGTAGTACGAGTGTGATCTATTTCTTAGGCACATATGGGAATTTCACTTACCAGAAGTAGGTATGCCACCAAGCTCCCTAACCAACTTTTCACAGGCTCTCTACACATCCTTGTTGCCACAGAAGAAGTGCAGATGCTTCTTTGAAAGGCAAGCAAGTATACAGCAGACTTCATTTTGTGTAATACCTAATAGAAAGTCTGAGCCACCTCCCAGAAGGTATGACACTCATGTCATAGCTCCCCACCTTTGATAAAACATTGTTGACAAATAGCAGGTTTGCCATAATTAGAAGCTTAATAGCTAGGAAGTGCAGCTCGGAACCAATTCAAGCATCTAACTCTCTCCAGCTGCTATTAAAGCTGATGTCTAAGCCAATCAGCTGCAAATGGGTATTATTTTCTAATTGAATCCACAGCTCCCTACATGTGAGATGTGAATGAATGAGGTAAACACACGTGCAGGCAGCAAAATTCACAGCTGGCTGTCATCCCTTCATTGCCTCTCCTAATATGGCTTTGATTCATTCTGGAAGCTGTAAGGACCTTGGTACAATTTTCCAGAGGCCTCAGGGTCCAACACAGTTAGCTAGAGAAATTGCATCTGCTTTGCTTCTGACGTTTTGATTAAGGGTCTACTTAATGCTGCTCAGATATTCTGCAGGCGCAGGGGACTTTCAAATATGCAGAGAGATTTACTGGGGAAATATCTGCAAGCTGTGTGAAAGAGCTGAGCTAGAAAATATGGAATAGTTATTCCAGCAAAATAAATTATTCTATATGCTTTATCTGGTCTTGTCAACAGCTGTGATTCTGATGGAGCCTGTCCAAACTTGCCAAAATGTGTGACAGTGTGAGAGTCCCAGTCCAGCTACTCTGGGGAAAGCAGAACTGGACCAACCGTTCATGGCTTAGGTGCCCTGAACATATCCCATGGAAAGTCTGGCAGTGTATTCTGTACATATGAATGGATGAAAGTGTTTCTCTTAGCTCCTGCTAGATTTGTGCTGCTTTTATTGAGGTTGGACTAAAGCCCACAAGTGCTTTCCCTTTTTGGTAGCTGCTCAGAACAAAGGTGCCACGTCTCTGGTACCCATCAGCATAATACAGGGATGTTTCACCAGAACATAAGAAAAGAATGGAGATTTCATTGTAAGCACATGGCAGGGGTGCTTCTAAGATTTCATATATTACGTCTTTCTTTTGACAATTGCTTGTTTGAGATGTTAAATGACGGAGGTCTCTCCATACTCTGTAGATACTTCACTACCTGTTTTAGAAAGTGTTCATGGCCTACCTTTTTTGTGTTTACCTATAAATTAGAAAACTCTACTGCCAGAAACCTTGCCTCTATATGGATGCTTGTAGAGGAACAAGGTCTCTTTCTAAATTAACCAAATGAGCCTCCTCCACCTCCCATTGGAAGACAGACTATCCAGAGTTCATCTTACTGTTCTTCCCATTTTTCACCAGAATGTTTTCTGTGAGTCAGCAAGCAAGCTGTATGACTCAGTGTAAGTACACATAGGGCTAAACAACCATGAACTAAAATCAGTTCTCGCTAAAGAATGTGTGGGTGTTATTCTGGAAATCAATAAACCTTCTAATGGTCTTTCATTAATGATCATGGCCAGAAAGGTGTAATATGCAGAAGGGTGTTGGAGGAGGGTCCGAAAGCAGTGCAGGATTTGGAAAGATGAGGTGACTCCATGGATGGTCAGCTTCACAAGATTGAGAGCAGAGGAACAAAAAGAGCTACAGAAGAGAACGGAAGGCTGTGGGTAACCCTAACTGGAGTGGCTGCATGCTGTGGGGGCTCCAAATAATACAGTAACATAACCCTCTGTGTTGCCCATTCCAGTTGAGGTATGAGGTGCTACCAACTCCCTGAAGCAGCCAGAGAAACTTAGAGGCAGGCCAGATCCCAAGGTAGGAGAAAGTTATGTGAAGTCAGAACACAAGGCACCCATGAGCCAGAAGAAGGGCTAGAGAAATCCAAAGGGAAACCCTCCTGATTTAAAGAGGAACAAGTCAGAGTAGAGAACTATATACTGAAATGGCTAGGATGGCGAGATACTGATGCAAAGGACCTGATGCAATCACCCCGGCACAGTTCCTGTTCCTTCTGGCTTGTGTGAGTGTTTCCTCAATGTATGAGACATCCACTCAGAGGGCGACACCACTCCTTTCTCTACCCTTCCCATGCCCAGGAGCACTTCTGACCGTGAGAAAGTTCTGACATGCAAAGAAGACTCCTGTAGCAACGCCTTGCTTGCTGTCAGTTGAAAGCAGGTGACACCCTTGCTAATGATTAGTTTCAGAAAGAAAGAAAGCAAATACACATGGATGTATTCACTTATCCCAGGTGATCACTGTTGTCTCCCACAGGTGGTATTCGTGGAGTTATTTGGCACATTCATTGGTAGCTCTATCACCAGGGTGATGACATCTCAAATATAGGGGGCTTAGGATCATTTATCCTGGCAGATGCTGTTCTGAACATTGTGCATCTGTGTACTGCTTGTGCAGCTAGGAGAGCAGGAGTACTTTGCAGAGACTTTCCAGTTCGCTGGTACTTCTCACATGCCTCTGGGTGCAAAGTCCCTCTGTGATCCACTGGGGACTGGAGCAAAAAGTAGCTCTAAACATTCCTTTCTCCATGGTTCTGTAAGTTAAACTAGAACCAATGCTCTTATTGAAGACCCTATTGACACCTTTTCTTCCTGTCTCCCCCTGTACCTGGCAAATCATATAATGTATTTAGTTGGAATGGGCCCACAAGGATTATGGAGTCCAACTCTTGGTTCCACACGGCCCCATCTAAAATTCAAACCCTACATCTGAGAGCAAACCAAGGGACATCAGCTGCACCTTCTACATTTTGCCTTCTGGACCCTTCAACACTTTCATTACCCTAGGGTTATGAATCCCATACATGGGAGACTCTGGTTTGCAGAAGGTAACAGGGAGCTGTGTTGATTACGTGAGGGTGGTTTGGAAGCCTGGCTGCAGCACTCAGAGGGAGTGTCTGCCTCCACTGGCAGTGTTTCCAAAGAAGGGAGCCAAAAGCCACCCACATGGGTCACGGAGACTAAGTCTTTCTGCCACACGTCCTCCCTTTTGCCCAGCCCCATCAGAGCCCTGTAGTTCCTCACGTGTTGTTCTGTGTGCCAAGGAGGCTGCCACGGCATACCAGGCTCTGTTGCCCAAAGTAACACCAGCCAATTCTTCTAAAGATTCACTTCTTGTCTCTTCAGGCCTCTTCCCTTGCCCAGCTCCCTGCCAGCAAGATCACCAGTCTCTGGATTTACCCAAACATGAACTATTTCCTTCCTTTTCTCTTAAACTGTACAGCTATAACTTGCTGATTATCATGTGCCTGCTGCCCTCTGTTTCTCCCTCCTCTGTTCTATGCATATGCAAGCACATGCATGCCCAGTGTGATTCATCTGGCTACCCTCCTTCCAATAACCCTTGCAAGAAACCCATTATGGCCATCTTGTGCACAGGATGCTGCAAACTCCCCGTGAACACAATGCAATTACAAATATCGTCCAAATAGATTCAGATGCCAACACATCTTTCCAATCTGGACATTACTGGGGAAGGATAGGGACTTGGACTTTGATATGGCTTGACAAGGAGAAGTAAAAATTGTAAGGTTAATTGGAAATCCATAAATCCCCATAATGAAATCAAGAGGCTATTTAAAAAAAAAAATACCAACAGCTTTGTAATTGATGGAGAGTGCAAGATAGAAGAGGGACTTCTGGTTCAATTCTTTGAAGTTTTTTCCCACCTCCACCTGCCCCCATTTGTTTCCCCATGACCAGAGCTTTGTGATTATGTGCAGAGGTAATGGCACTGTTATTACAGCATCCCCCCAAGATGTGTCAGCCTTTGCTCTAGCCTCAGGGATAAGTAGGTTCTGTAAGACACAGAGAGAACTCAGAGTGAATCCCAGGCAGACGGCTTCTGTTGTTTATTTTCTTTTTAAAACTTAAGGCTTTTAAAGAGATGTCTCTACAGCTCCGCTCAAGGCCAGTTGTTCTTCTGGAGGCCCCTCTGAGGCTTCCTCTTATTTTGGGTGTGAACCCCAAAGCCTTCTTTTAGGCAGGATGTGTGTGGTTTTGAAGCTAACCTAATAATTACCTGAAATGTTTAAAGTGCTTGTCTGCTCTCTGCAGAGGGGGTCACATGCATACAAAGGCAGTCAGGAGTACTGATAGTAACACAGACCATAAAACAGGCCAGGAAAAGCTACAGGGCTCTGCAGAGCAGATCTCTCCTTCAGAAATTTAGACCCCAATCCAGCTTTGTGCTGAAATGTGAGCTTAAATGTAAGCATCTGGATCAAGACAAGCCAGTGCCCTAATGAACTGTGAGATACAGCTCTTGGACTGGCATTTCACACTTTACAGAGAAAGAGGCATAGGACATGAGAAAACCTTCAGCATCACAACACAAAACTGAAAGATTTCAGCAGAAACATTTTTTTTGGCTTAAGTTTGTCGTATCAGTAAAGAGCGGAGGAGTGCTCAGACATGAGGTTCAGAGCCTTTGCCTGCTCAGTGTTTCTGATTCTTTGGAATAATAGTGCTTTCCCCATCTTCAGTACTTGTGCTATCATTGCAACTGGGAATAGTTCCTGAAGACTGGAACACAACAAGTGCCACTTCTGTCTTTGGGAATGAAAAAGGAAGACATGAGGAATGACAATGTGGGCAGCCTCACCTCAACTAGGAAATAATTTCCAGAAACATGAAGGACAGGAGGATGATCATTAGTAGTCACCATGGACTTTTGAAAGGGAAATCATGCTTAACTGACTCAATAGACTTCTACAAAGTGCAGCATAGCAAATTGTCACACCAGCCATGCTGTGCTGCTTGTTGGTGTGACTTGCTCATCCTTGTTCACTTCAGTGAACTAAAAATATTTCAGACTTCTCAGTGAATAGATGTTTTTCAAAGAAACCGAGCAGTCCTCTACGTATACCTGAAGTGTCATCAGCAAATGGAAACACACCCATGCACACAGACTATGCACTTGTATTCAGAATGTATTCATTAGACAGAGAGGATTTCAGATTCAGAGGCTTATTTGAACAATGTAAAACAAAATAAACAACTGTCAAGAGCAACTTCATATAGCCCTATTAACTCTGCAGGAAAGATTTGTCCTTTCTGACAAAAATTACACTTTAATTTTAGTGCTTAAACCAGTCTGTTAACACAATCATTTTGTTCCCACACTCATTTCCTTGATAATTTTAGGGCCTGAGATTTACTGCTTAGATTTCATTTTCTGGCCCACTCAAGTGGAAGCTTCTCCATCCTTTGGGGAAGATGTGGGCAGCTCACAGGTTTGCAAAATTACAGAAGGGTTCAGGTGGGAGGGGAGGTCTCAGAGTCTCTGTTCCTCCAACACTGTCCCACTCTTTATGGGCCGTCCTCACAGCCAGGTCAGGTTCACATCCAGGTGAAGGCTGGCATTCTCCAAGGACAGATATGCCTTTTGGGTTCTGATCTATTGGGTTCTGATCTAGGCTGCTCAACTCTCCTGAGGCAGCTTTGTTTCCCCTATGCCACCTGTGCATGCCTTACTTTCCATCCCTGCCCAGTTCTCAACAAGCCTGTTCCATCTTCGTCTAGATGGAGCAGATCTGGCTGGGCTTTCTCCTGTCTTTGGGAAGATGAGCTGTGGGATTATCTTAGCACAAAGTTAACTGCACTCAACTTTTGTCAGATAAAGGAGAAGTAAGCAACAGCAAAGAGATCACCATTGAAATCAGGTCATTGGTGGAAAGTTGAGCCCCAGATGCATTAAATCCTCTACTTGTATCCAGGCATGCTGCATTTTCCCATTTGGACAGTGCTGCATGTAGCCTGGTTTTTCTAATATGTGAATCATCTAGGTATGCTTGTTAAAAATGAGGTCATTTAATTGAAATGCTAAATACAGTCTCAGATTCCATTTCTATTTTTACCACAAATCACATTTCTCTCTCCTTTGCTGGTGAGCAGAAGCCTGCTCAGGGCAGGTGCTGTGTGGGGTTGTTTCTATCACTTAACAGAGTGAATGTTGATAGAAAACTCATCACTCCACATTTTTGCTAGCTCTCCATTACCACAATTTTTTTTTCCCCCTCAATACATCAAGACCAGATTTCACTTTCAGCTGTAAAAGAGACCAAATGGTATAAAAACAAGCAAGTAAACAAACAAACAAAAAAAAACAACGAGCAAACTGCATACAGTTCTGTACGTTCAAGTCTATCTGCTCCACTGGTCACAGCAGATCTGGCAGTTGCTCTAGAGGAAATGATGACTGAGAAGTCTGCAAAAACCATGTCAGGAAAGGAAGCTGAGTGAATGCTACCACTATTTTAGTATGACTACTTTCTTACTCACCCACTGAAAATACTGTGTCCTCTTTATGCAGAAAAGCTGCTTCACCATCGGAAATGGACGTGCACTGCTCACGTTGCACTTGGGACATGTCTGAAGGCGTCATGGTCCCCTGCACTGCTGCTCAGCCAAGCACAGAGCAGCGGTCAGATGGACTCAGCTCCCAGGGAGATTCCCTCGAGGGGTGAACAGTAGCCACACAAACGTCAGACATGCTTGTAGGCTGTGTGAAACAGGTGTCTGCAAAAAAAAAAAACAAACAGACCTGATGAAAAGAGTGGACAACTAACCCAAACATGAGATAAAAGGGGAGAGAAATTTCCTATTGAACATTTTAGCCCAGATCCTCAGCACTTCACTGAGACCTTTAGGCTCCTTGAGCAGGTAGAAAGACTAAAGTGTTGTAGATGTAAGCATAAAAGCAACGCATGGACACGCAGTTCTGTCACACCATACCTGAGGTCTTACACAGAGCCATAATAAGCCTACTTTATTATTATTATTATTATTATTATTATTATTTTTTAAAGAAGAGCCACCAAAACTTAGGATCCTGATGCACTGTTTTCCTTATCACCTGCTCTATGTATATTAGCCTCATATTTATATACCCTATATATAAATCCTGCTGCTGTGATCACAAGTGTCTGCCAACGTGCAGCTGCAGATGAGCATCAAACCCAGCCCTGCTGCAGGTAACAGGAATTTCCACCCCAGCAACAGCAGCTTGATTAATTCCCCAAATCACATTGGCTCAGGATTAATTACACCACCATGATAACATGTATGCCTCTATGAGATTGTTAGTGATTCATTTGCATTTTAGCCTCTGGGGAGAGAAAGAAAACAAAACAAAACAACAGGAGGGAGGAATGGTGCCTTCAGATGAAAGGGGCAGTTCTGGCAAAATGACATAGAGCTCTTCCCTTCCTCCTTGTGTTAGCAATAAATCTTACTGCTGAGGACTTCTCCACAGGGATCACAGGTATACCCTAAGATAAAAATAAAAGGTTCTTTTTGGAGGATGCGTAGCACTTGGGGGGTGTGAGGAGGGCATTTTTGTTTGCAGTATGACAACACTACTATTTGGAAAACTTCTTGATACCAAGAATGTCCTCTGTAGGTCTGTTGTTTCCAGGTCAACATCCCATGGCCACAGGCTGATGGGAGACCAACACTGCTCAGCCTATCCATGTTCTCTTTAGTAAGCACCAGAAGAAAAAAGCATAGGATGAAGTAAAAAGCATGAGGCTAGCATGTTCTGATACTATCAGAGACTACTGTTCTGGCCCCTAGGTGCGTGGCACTGAGAGAGTTACTGAAGCACAGATGCTGTCTTGGCAATTAATGGCTGCTGTTGACAGATTTTTCTGTCATGAATTTGACTAATTACTCTTTGAACATATTTGAGCTTTTAACATGCACAACATCCTGTGGTTCTGTATGTCCATGCTTTTACTATGCACTATGCAAAGATGTCCCTTTCTGAAAATTGTTACCTCACTTCATTTGCTGCTCTCAGTCCCTGTAGCATCCTGGAACATCAACATATGAGGCAAGGAGCCAGGTATGCTTATCTGTTATTCTCCTTCTACCTACTCTCCTTTAAGAAACTAGCCATAAGCACACACTTTGAGGCTCTTTTGGATCCAATCTTAACTTTACATGACAAGGAAGGCCAACATATTGCTAAGACTATTGATTAGTTTTGCCATTTTGGAGCTGAGCATTACTGCAGGTCCCATTCATCCAAGTACTACAAGTGTGCATAGCTCTGATTCTAAATTGTTTCCTTTTGTGATCCCACTGTCTAAGGCAGTTTCAGGAGCAGCAATCAGCTTGTAGAATGACCACATGTAGGACCAGATCACCAGAATACTTACAGATACGAGAGGAGACAGCCTTTGAGCCCCAAAGGCAATCAAATTGCAATGAAACATTTTATCAAGAACTATGCCTGAGTGCTGGACCCATACAGAGGGTCTTGTTAGGTCACTGCATTTGCAACCTCTCTAGCCATAACATCAGAGTCCTTACATACAATTCTTTGGTGAAAGTAGACTGAAAAGATGAATGGTAGGTGGACTGAAATCAGTGTCAAGGACTGTAGCTTAATCCTCAAGACAGGATTAAGGCTAAATCTCACTCCTTATCAGTGCCATCAGATACAAACTATCCCTGGACACAATGCATTGGGTAGTAGCACTAGACTAAGTATAAGGTTGAGCTGCTGCAATACTTGGTCCTACTCAGGTTAAGAGTAGTATCAAGCAAAGGACAAGACATACATTAGGAGGAGGTTTGTTAACAAGACTGTATTCCCATTCACAATAGAAAGGTGGCTTTCTAGTATAATTAAAATCAACCTGGAAGATCATTTTGTTTGCTTTTCTGATTATGATCACAGGTAGACTTCATTAAGTATATCGATGTCCTCCATGTCCCTTTCTGCCTCACCAGCTACCTTCCCCATCCTTTCAGTACCTCCTAAACTGTTGCACTGTTTTACAAAAATCAACCTCCAATCCCTTTACACAGCTTAGAAGAACTTTGTCACAGGAGTGAGAAGTGCTCTCACTCAGCACAGAGCAAATGATAATCCGTCTGCGAGAGCAACATTTGACCTCTGTGTTGCCTGAAGTCGGAGCCCTTGTTGAAGAGATGCATTCTGACTTACCTGAAACCAGTCAACAAACCAGACATCTGTTCTCAATCAAGCCAAGGCTTCTCATTTTAACCAACTGTGGTCATTTATATTGGTGACTGAGCCAAAGCAACACAGGTGGTAGCGATAACCCAGCTGTAACCAGTGAAGCCAGTTTAATTGAATTACTAGAGAAACTTCAAAGAAAACTTAAGTGGAAAGTAAAGCATTGGTTAAGTGAGTGTTTTCTATTTGTCTAAAGAATGCTAAATTAGCCATTTTTTCTTCTCCTGTCTTCGTTGGCAGGTCAATGTAGCTTGTCACTTGAGTAAGCTTTTCAGCCTGGGTCTTACTCACATAATTCTGACTGCATTGTAGTGGTGCTTAACTGCGAGGTGCTAAAGGCCACCTTCCAGCAAAGCTGCTCTGCTCCCAGAAATTGCTCCAGCCCAAGTCCTCTTTGAAACATCAAGTTGCAGTAGTTCCATGGATGCTTAGAAAATCTAGACCTGATATTGCTAAATGTCTCACATCAGATGAGTAATGCCAAAAATTCAGTGTCTCAAAGAAGGACAACTGAGCTCCTGCTGTGGCTGACGCAGAGGAGAAGATATCTCCATCAGATGGGATGATGATGATTCATCTGAACTGTCTTAGAAAGGAGGAATTGCTGTCTGGCAGTGATGACTTATTTCTGAGTACTGCCTTGAAGAGATCTCTGCCAGTGCTGAGTTTTCCATCTTAGGATATAGAAGGATAGCATGTGCCCAGGTTTGAAGTGGAAGCAGGATAAAATGAGAGATAAAGTGATCCCCACACTTCATGATTTGGAGTGGGTTCTCTGTCTTGCAGAAACTGCAAGAGCTTGAACATCTCTAGACAGTGCTGGCTGATTCTCCATCACATGCCAGTGACTTTTCTGGCCCTGTTGAGAAAAGAAGGAGTCCTGAGTGCTTGGAGTGAAGGATATACTTCTCAAAGTCCTCGTTATTTGTCAGCAGTGGGTACTGTCTAGCAACAGTTAGCATTTCATACTGAGGCTGAGCCACTGCCTGCTTAGGAAGAAAGGAGTTGAGATCCTGTGAGGTTATAGTGGTCCTTTCAATTTTATTTTCTTTAATTAAGTGGGCGACACATTTCCAATGCTTTTTTCCCAGATGTCTGAATTAATTATCTGCATGTGTGTAAAAAGTGTCCTGCTTGAGTTTGATGAGTGGCTGGATGCAAGGGATTATTGGAAGAAGTTCTATCTCAGGATCACATAATTGTATGGGCTGGAAGGGCCCTCCAGATATGATCAAATCCACCCTCCCAGCTAGAGAAGATCCCTGCAGCAGGTTGCACAGGAAGACATACAGACAGGTCTCAAATATCTCCAGAGAAGGAGACTCCACAACCTCTCTGGGCAGCCTGATATACTGTTCCAGTATTCTGTCATCCTCAAAGTAAAGTTCTTCAGCACGTTTTTTGGGAACTTCCTGTGTTTGTGGCCACTGTCCACTGTTCTGTTGCTGGTCACCACCAAAAAAGGGCCTGGCCCCATCCACTTGACAGCTGCCATTTAGATATTTATAAACATTAATGAGATTGCTTCTCACTCTTCATTTCTGCCAGCTGAAAAGTCCCAGGTCTCTCAGACTTTCCTCATGCAGGAGAAGCTCCAGGCCCCATTATCTTCGTGGTCTTCTTCTGGACCTTCTTCTCTCTAGGAAATCCCTATCCTTCTTGAACTAGGGAGCCCAAAACAAGACACAGTGTTCCAGATCTGGCCTCACAGGAACAGAATAGAGAAGGATTACCTCCCTCCATCTGCTGGCTGTGCTCTTTTTAATATACCCCAAGATGTCACTGCTCTTCTTGACTACAAGGGCACACTGCTGGCTCATGGCCAACCTGTCATCCACCAGGACACCCAGGTCCTTCTCTGCAGATCTCAATTCCGGCAGGTCATCCCCTAGCTTGTACTGTGGTTATTCATACCCAGGTGTGGAACTCTACACTTGCCCTCTGTTGAACCTCATCAGGTTCCTCTCTACCCAACTCTCAGCCTGTCCAGGTCTTGCTGAATGGTAGCACAGCCTTCCGGTATGTCAGCCACTCCTCCCACCTTTGTATCATCACCAAACTTGCTGAGGGTGCACTCTTTCCATTCATTCAGGCCACCAATGAAGATCAACAAGACTGGACTCATTGCCAGTCCCTGGAGAACACCACTAGCTACAGGCTTCCAACTAGATTCTGCACCACTAATCACACCTCTCTGAGCACTGCCAGTCAGCTCTTCACTCATCCAGCTTTGAGGCAACACCGTGCCAGGCTGTGAGTGGCCCTAGTCTGAATCAGCTCGTTTTGTTTTTCTTCATCACTTCTTTCTTTTCTCCTCTTTCATCTTCCTAGCATCACAGCTCCTCTGTGAAGGGCCATTCATTGTGTGGCTCTGTGCTACGTAAGGAGCTGGCAGATGCAATCCTGTTTAACTAGCCCTGCTATTTTATCATGGGATTCTTTTATGGTTTTTTGTCAGCTATTTTACAGAGAAGCAGCCCCATCATCTTGATTCCAACAACTGGCACATCAAATATATCTGTCACTACCATTCAATTATTTTCCATGGAGCAGGAAGAGATCTGGCAGCAAAGATCTCTGAAAGTTTTGTTTCCTCTCTGTGCACACATCTCTGTGCTTACAGGCACAACAGAACCTAGTTTTCTGCATGTAGGTCTGGTGCTGGCATGTTCAAGAGAGCTGTGAATACATCCCAGCAGGCATGAGTGCTGCAGTATCTCAGGATGCTGAAATCTTTGGTGCTTGTTGAAAGCCATGAGGACTCCAAGCCAAAGGAAAATTAAGCTTTGATATCATATAGAGGATCAGCAGTATAAGGAGAAGGAACACATGGAAAAAGTGAGTGTCATGTTGCACTTTGGACTGCAGTCCAGACTGCTGCTAGAAGAGAAAACAAGCTACATGCTATGGCACTCAGAAAGAAGTACTTATTTCACATCTTAAGTGATTTTTGAATAACAGTACCAGCAAATCAGTACAAAGAAAACTAGAAGCCACATCCAAGGACTGGCAGTGTGTTTGCATAATCTCTTGACGGTAAGTGTAGAATAGAGTGCTGCAACGTTTTGCAAACCCAGGTTACCTTCAACTGTCTCTCAATTCACCTTTGACTTGAGGTGGATCCTTTGGAAAAATAATCTAATTTGCATTGTTTTTCTGCATGCAAAAGACATATCTATCTCCTTGGGTCAGAATGGATACTTGCATATTGAGGGGTTAAGATTACAGAGACACCTTGTGCATCAAGATTTGAAAAGAGCAGGATGGCTCTGCCTGACATCAAAGAGGGGTTTACCTTTAAAGATGTTACATGGTACGGTTCCTTGGAAGAGTGCAGTGCACAAAGACACAGCATCATGCAGGAGTATGAGTGCCATTTAGGTCTTCTCAATTCTCCCCTCTTCCCTGAACCTTTAAGTTGTTTGCACATATCAGTTAAGTACACCTCACACACCCTATGAGACAACTAAGTGCTATTTTACTTATTTTATTATGGATGGGGAAACAAACGTGTAGAAAGACCTAATGACACGTGGCTTCAAAGCCTCTTGCAGAACACAGGGCTCATCTGTCTTTTATATGTTCCCTCAATCACATTCTGTCTCCAGGTGAGATAGGCTCACTGCAGGACCTGCCTGCTGCAGAACTGTCTATCTCTGGAGAATGCTCCAGGTCTTTATTACATGGCTTTGGCTGAGCTAAGAAAGAGCCCTGCAGGGGCCTCAGTCACCCCACACAGCCTGCTTTTCTCTCTCAAACTGCAAGTACTGGCTAAGCAGTCTGTTTGGAGTGCTGTAACTGACCACAGAGGGCTGGATGTACACCAGTGTTATAAGTAAGGGCAGAATCATCAGTTACACTGATTAATTTTGGGTCTAGTGGGGGTTACATATTAGCAATAAACAGAAAATGCCAATTAGGCTGTGTTCTAGCTTGGTTGATGTGGCATGATTTAATTAACCCAGGCTTACATTTCTGCATTGCCCATTAGCATCTAGTATTAAAAATTCTCTGAACTGTATGAGCCCTAGCAGCCACCTTAAGGAAGTCATTCAGTGTCTATTCAGGAGATTTAATTGTGCCATTATGTGCCTATGTACGGCACTGAGCGCCATTTAACAATTGGCCTTACTAACTGATTAATTATGAGGTCCCAGCGAATAAATCTTGGAGCTCACTGCCTTGCTCTCCACGGCTGAAGCAGAGCCAATCCCACATCCAACATGAAGGCAAACCTCGTTATGGCATGCAGCGGATAAGTTGGGATCTGCAGGCAAAACCTGTTTGTTTTACCAGAGAGGTAGAAAGCATTAGGAATTGGCATAAGACAGACAGGAGCAGCACATGAGGTAACCCAAGAAGCTTTCCAGCCCAAGGGCATTTTGCAGAAAGAGGCTGGCACTTAAAATAACTAACACTAATTTCAACACCAACAGACTATCCGCAAAGAGGGGGAACATTTCAAGCAATGTGTTTGAGACATCCATGAACCTAGACTGCCAGAATATTCTTCTCCCTTTGATCTTTAATGCTGGGCTCCTATCTGCCCAAAAGCTGGGTTTGTTCAGAGGGCAGTGCTCAGGCTGGAGATTCTCTCTGCAGGGGCACTGATGGACATCCATTTGGGAAGTCAGGCAGACACTCAGTGTGCACAAGCTTGGCAGAGGGGTCACCTGGCCTGCCAGCTGAAGCTGTTATTCCTGCAGGCAATCCTGCTCGCTGTATTTCACCGTGAGGTCATGCATCTGTAGGAGTCTTTTGAGGCGGTGGCCTCAGCAGTCTCCCAGCACTGCCAACTCATACCCAGGCTAGGCCCATTGACACCCAGCTGAGCGGGAGCAGACCCAGACCCTGCCCCAGGCACTCAGGGCAGCTCAGGCTGTGGGTGATGGAGGAGGCCATGGATGGCCATCAGTGCCTGGGGCTGCTGGAGGGGCTGGTGTGGTGACTGACAGCCTCCTTCTGGCAGCTTCAACCCAAGTTTTGTTCTGTCACTTTTGGGTCTCCTTTTGGCTTATCGCTCCATTCCTACTGCAGTCCAGAACATGCTGAGATGGGGGTTTCGGCCTGAGCTACTGATGTACAAAATGAGAAGTAGAGAAGCACGGAAATGGGCAAAGAGAAGAATTATGATCGTATTTTCAGATGAACCCTATTCTCTCCTGGCAGGTCCATATATCACTGAGTACCACTGACTTCCTCTCATTGCAGTTCCAGCAGCGATATTTAACAGTGAAGCTAAAAGTCATCTGCAAAAGGAGATTTAAGGGCTTGATGGGCTTCCTAAATTGAATACCAGGGAAAACCATACTCCTTGCTCACTTAATTGACTGTCAGTAGAAATTTTTGTTCCTCACCAGCAAAAATGATCACCTTTCTTTGACACCCAGTACATCTATTACATCTTGACTTCTTCTTCTTCTTCTTTTTTTTTTTTTTTAAATCAAAGCAAATTAATCAAACAGAAAAAAATTAATCAAAGAAAATTTTCTTCTCTTTTATTCTAGCGCAAATTCCAGCTCTATTACTGCTCTCAGACTTGGCTGAACAAAGCACCTTGTATGTCAGTGACTCTGGATGTGTCTAAACCCTCCTGCAAATACTTTGCTATGTACTTTCAGGGTCTGAAATGAGGAATGGGTTTTCTCTTTGCAAGTAGCCCAAAGAGCAGACTTGTTTTCCAGGTGTAAATATCAGCAATGGGGCACAGTTGGCCTGCAGCTGGCAGAGAGACCAATAGGATGAATGTGGCCAGAGTGCCCCAGATTGCTCTCAGGTCAGAGAAAAGGACCTGAAAAGACCCAACAATCTCTGTTTTACGAGGTTACTAGCAGCTGCAGTTTGTTAGAAGTATTATGGCTACAGATTCATATGAGCAAATTAAGGTATATATGAGAAAGACCAAGTTAGAAGCTATAGTTCCTATTAAAACAAAAATCAGAAAGTGAAAAAAAAAAAAAAGCTTTGCTAATTTGTCAGAGAATATCATGGGAAGAGTTGAGTAAACAAGCCCTCAATTTCTAAATGATTGTAGTGTCCCACTTTCTGTGGTGGAAATAATGGTTTTCATACCCAAAATCTTGATCTGGAGCAGGAGGGACCTAGAGAATGCCAAATATTGCAAGCATTTGTGGAGGAGTGCACCTTGTCCAGGGGATCCACCTCTTTGAATGGGAGCCAGGGTGCGGCTGACTCTGGCACAGTGGCAGCTGGGAGTGTTCATCCACAGCATGTGTCCATCCCAGGTAAAGCCCCTGCACCCTAACACATCCCAAATCCAGGAGATGGGGGCGGGCGTGATCCTTGTGGGGTAGGACTGCTCCGGTGAATGTCACACGTGGGACATGGGCACCTTGACATCCAGCCAGACCCTGCCAGCACTGGGCAGAGCAGCTGTGCCCAGCCTCACCCCCCATCTTGCTTGCAGAGCATGGATTAGTGCACAGGCTCCGGTAATTAGGGACATGTGCACTGAGAACATAAACAAGCCATTTCATCAGCACCCAGGCTGAGCCCTGCCATGATCAGATGCCCTGGGAGACGTTTGTTAAGACATGTGTCCTCCTTCTGCCATGTTTTGCAGATCGTGGGCAGGAACCACATTGCTCGTATGAGGGTGCAGACTGCTCTCAGTGTCTGCCTGAGTGCCTATAGAAAGCTGAAGGGCAGTGTGGCTGTCCTGCTGTGGGGGGCTGGGAGCACATTCGGGGCACATGGCCAGTTGTGTACATGGAGTTCTGCAGCTGCCAGCACCCAGCTAGGGAAGGTTTTTAAGGATAATATCAAATTGTTTCCATTCAGCAAAAGTGAAGCTGGAAGTTGGGCTTGGGATGACCAGAACATTGCCCTGTGTGGGACAGTCCTAAACTCCATTTAGGGCATGAACCTTTTGCAGCCAAATAAGCTGGGCTTACTGTTCCCAGAGAAAAATGCCCTGGCAGATGGCTGCAGAGCAAAGCTGGGGGCTGCCATAGCTGAGCCCAACCCAGAGTACAGCAGGTCCCTGGGCTTACCTTGTGCCGCAGACAGCCTGGGAAGGAGCTGAAGAGCAGACAACAAGTCCTGTGGGCCTGATGATAGCTGGAGACATAGGAACAGCCCCTATCTTACTGGCTAGCAAAGAGAGGTGATGGAAAGGTGAGATTTGGCGGCAAGACAAGTCCCTCGTGACATCTTCTGAGATGCAGTAGCTGGGAAAATAGGAAGTGCATGCCTTGAACATGGAAAATTGAATTTGGATGGGCAGTTAACCGCTGGGAATTTTCCTTAGGCAATGGAAAAAAACTCATGCCACCACCACGCAGAAGCAGAAAAAGCATGAGTCTATTTATACTGCTGCCCAGGGCTGTTCCTGTGCCTAGGATGCCATTTATTCTTTCTGCCACTAATCTATGCTCCCATTTTAAAACAGTTCAAAGCAGTGCTGCTCCTGGATTTGAAAAATGAGAGGCTCGCACCGGACATGGCATTGAGGAGGTGAACAGCCAGCTGGTGGGCACAGCCATCTGAGCATCTCTGAGCGATGTTTCTCCTCCGGGCTGCACGAATGCCCTGACTCGTGATGGTACCTTTCCAAAGACAGGAGCAGTGCAAATTAGGAGCAGCCTGCTGAAACCCATTAGCAGGAGTGCAGAATGAGTGGTCCCATCTGCTGTTTATTCCTTTCAATCTCCCCAGGGGGAAACCTAACTGTGGGGTAGCAGCTTTATAGCCCTGGACGCAGGGCTCATCTTGGGGCTGCCGACTGCAAACCTCATCTTCACAGCTGCACGGAGCTCAGGCAGCCCCTGGAACCTTCCCAATGCAGCCTGGGATGGTGTGGATGTGTCCTGGGGATGGATGGTCATTGCTTTCTGCCTTCAAGGGAAGCCCAGGGCTGAAAAGCTGCTCCTCTCTTTCTGGTTTATTTCACATAGGAGAAGCCCAAAGTGTAGTAGCTCCATGGCTGTGCGCTTGTGCATCCTAGAAACAAAAGCTCTGCAGTCAGCCCCGATGAACCAAAAGTGGGTCAGGTGGAAATGCAGGAGACCAGTGACTCATCGTTTGGTTGACTGGGCAATGTTGGGGGGAAGAATATTTTTCCGCCTATAGGAAATGTGTCCGCCTTTAGGAAACGGAGAACATTTCCAGCCCTTTCTTTCCTCTGACCCTTGTCCTAACATCTCATCCACCAACTAAATTATAATGCTAGAGACTCATCTTTAATGCTAAAGAGCTGCAGTAACCAGATGGAGCACTGAAGGTCCCAAATATACCAGCCAAGCTCAAAACATTGTTGGAGGATGGGTGGGTGGCTGCGCTCCAGCACATACACCTTTACATTGTCACTGTGCTGGAGATGCAACAGTGGTTTGGCCTGGAGGCTGTGGGACTGAGGAGAGGGCACTCCATCTGCCTTTGTGAATGGAAGGGGGGAGGGCACAGAGCCAGGAGATTGCAGCAGCTTGTTAATGATATTTTCTAATTGCATGGAGCAAGCAGCAGTATTCATGAAACTGGTCAGCCTTCCCTGCTGTGGCTTTGTTTCTTCCAGCCACAGTGACTGCCTCCTTTCCTCTGGCACCTGAGAACACAGCAGAAAGCTCCTGCTGAGCAATGGGTGATGCAAGCAAAAAAGGACAAGGAGAGGTTTGCCTGCCAGAGATATCAAACTGAGGCAGTGATGCTGTGGGAAGCAGCACTGCTGGACAGTGACAAAGCAGGAGGATGGATGCCTGAGGTTGTGAGATGAGGCTGAGCTGCATGCAGCGCTGACCCTGGGCGTTGGGATGGCAGGTTAAGGGCCGAGCCTGACGCGCTTCAAACGGATGCTGTGGTGAAGTGGCCTCCTCCTCTTCCCCCGCGTTGGCCCCAGGGCCCCTTCACTTATGGGGCAGCTTTCAGAGAAGGGGATGTGGCCACCACCCACTTCTTCCTTTCCAAGCGGGTAGGAAACAGCACGAATGCAAGACAAATTTCTCCTGAGTCGGAGAAGAGGAAATGGGCTAATACAAAGGCAAGCCGTGTGCCTTTGCTCACCATGCAGCAGCCACCAGTGGCACTGAGACGCGTGTGTGCCCAAAAATACTCTGAGCGTGAATCAGTGGGACTGTCTCAAAAATTGATGTATACCACAAGTTCATGTGTAGAACTATCAGCCACAGACCCTAATCCCACAAGACCCCGCCATGGGCACATGCACATCAGTGTTTGCTGTGTGTCCTGTTTGCAATTCCCTGGAGAGGAAGGATGCTCTGCCCTGACTGTTTCAGTGTTTCCAGACTCCTCACCGTCCCTCGTGATTTGTTTTATTCTAACAGGCTCACTCTAGGAAGTGCAGAAAAAAAGAGAGTGGTGCAAGTGGACTCTTCCCTTATTGTACATTTATGATGGATGGGACAGAATAGGATGAAGTAGGACATCTCTGTTCCTAATGGGCAGAATGGGATAGGAAGAGGTAGGATATTTCTGTGGTGCAGAGTGGAGTTCCCTCAGCCAACCATCAGCAAAGCAGGCTGGGGAGAACTTATGACACAGGGGGGGGAAAGGTGAGAAATGATCACAGCAGGTTTGACACGAATTGGAAAGCTCTGCTTCTTGCTGAGACCTTTGTGGATTTTCACAAGTACACAGAGGCAGGGAAGCCTGCACCCATGTAAGGAAGCAAAAGCCCATCCTTGTCAACTATTTGCTCTGCAAATATAGGGAGGGAAAGGCAGGCACATTTTCCCTCAGCCTCAGAAGTTCTTCAGGAATTAACAGTGTGACCCTCAAATTTTGCAAGGCCAAACAAACACAACAAACATCTCTGTTGGAAATTTCCTTTCCCTCTTCAGTCTTTAATCCCAGGAAAAATTTTGAGTGGAATTGAAACCAGTGTACCATGCAGGGACTGCTGTGGGTTGTAGTTCTCTCTCTGGCTTTGACGTCTGTGGGGATTGCAGGCACTTGTTCCAATTAATTAAGGGGCTCCCTTAGTGTGCTGGTAACTTAGCTGAGTCCCTTGCTGCTGGGTAAATCATCTCCAAGTTTCTCTTCTTTGAAAAAAAAACAAAACCCTGGGGACATCATGGTGCTGGTAGATGGACTTCTGTGACCCCTATTTCTGCTGGGATAGTCTCAAAGTCACCTCTGAGAAAGTGTTGGGCCATGGTTTTCAGGCACCATTCCAAAGCAGCGCGCTTGGGGGATGTGCACTTGCACACCTTGCCCAGAAGACCCCCAGCAGAGGGCTGGTTGTTCCTCATTTTTTCCTTCTACTTCCTCTTCCCTGCACTTCGTCACTGTTGCCCTGCCCTTTGGGGCCTCGCTGTCTGCATCCTTCCCCCTCCATTTTGCATTTTCCAATGTCATGGTGTTTCCTTGTACTCAGCATCACTGCTCACCACACCCTCCTTCAGCCACTGAGTAATGGTCACACCAAAGATGCTGAAAGGAGTAGAAGAAATCCTTCATTTTTCAAAGAGAAATGAGAACAAAATCCAACTGGGGAGAACAGCTCTAAGTAGTTTCTCCCTCCTAAGAGATGTGGGTGGAAGGGGATGTCTGGGGATTTTTCCCGCCCTACACCATGTTGCCTTGCACGGAAAGGTTTGGTGCAAGGCTGGGGGAGCCTGGTGCCATGCAGCATCTGACTGAGGCTGCATGTGAATTTCATCTAGTATGGTTCAAATCACCATTCTGGGCGAGTCTGGCAGTACACTGGGTCCAAAGCAGGCAGAGTCTTCATGCTGGCCTCTATCTGCCAGCTGTCGTGGCAAAACAGATGGCTGGAGCTGTGCACTGGGGACATATGGCAGTGATGCTGAAAATAGGTGAGAACCCCCTCCTGGACTGATATTTGCAGCGCATATGTGTCTGTGTGCGTACATAACTTGTCCCACACATATATATTGCCTTATATAGCTAGAAAGCTTGAAATTAGATGGAAATATTGCTAGAGTCTGTCTGTTCCTTCCTCTTTCCATCTGGAGGTGATCATTTTCCCTCTTCTCTCTTTACTACCAGCCACTGGTGGGCAAACAGCAGCCTATGAATGCTGAATACAAACCTGCATCCTTTGTATGATAAAACCAACAGGCTTCAAGAAAACACAGTATTTCCCTAGATCAGTTGGGCAGCATTAAACTTTGCTCTTATTACTTAGTCTAGATCAATATTGTCAGTGTCCCAAATAGAGCAGCAAGGTTTCTTTTCTTCCTAGGTTTCTCTCCTCTCCTCTCCTCTCCTCTCCTCTCCTCTCCTCTCCTCTCCTCTCCTCTCCTCTCCTCTCCTCTCCTCTCCTCTCCTCTCCTCTCCTCTCCAATTGCTGGAGGGACAGGAGTTTGAAGTGATTTGTCACTTCCAGGACAGAAACAAGGAGGAGCAGAAAGGCAAGGAAGTGGCAAGTTCAAAGTGAACCCAAGGAAGTGGCTCTTGCCCAACGAAGCATTGGAACTCCTTGCTGCAGGATGCTGGGGAAGCTGAACATTTGCATGAGTTTAAAAAGCAGCTGGGTCTATTCATGGAGGAAAAATCTCTTACAGGCTATTAGGGGTGAAGATCCTAGGATTGGCTCAGGAAGCCCTCAGGCACAAATGGCACAAGGCCATAAGATTCACCCATGGTGCCTGCTGCTGGCTGCACTCACAGGCAGGTAATCAGTTTGGGTGGGCTTTTTGCAGCCCTATAACATGGCTGGATTTCAAGTGCCCTTTAGGGCTCCCAGTGCTGTTCAACTGGCTAGGAGACCTACTACAGGCATAATTTAGCAGAACATCTTGCTGGAACAGTGAAGTGTGACAGACCAGAGCTGTGAATCCCCCCTGGATTTGTAGGAGCTGAGAGCACTCGTGATGTGGGGAAGGAGTGAGGCACAGAGGACCACCAGAACCCCAGGGCTTCTCCTTGCATCTTATTTAATAATTCTGTTAGCCTTGTGCCTGCCATCTTGGCCAAAGAACCAGGGCGGGTTCACCCCATGTATCTGTGTGACACTGCCAGACACCAAACCCACTGCCCCTCTGGACAGTACAGAGGGCAGTCCCAGTTCTCAATGGCACGGAATGACATGCATGGTCACTGCTGTTCCACAGCTCAGCTACAGACTGCTGTTATATTCATAGAAATTAGGGGAGGATTTGTCATTCATAGTCTGCCTGTGCGCCTGACACGATGTATAAATAGGTTATAGTCACACTTATATAACACTGTCTTATTCATAATCTTAAGCCCACGGGAAAAATGTCTCTTCCCTAACGCTTTCTTCTCAGCAAAAAGCATCATTCAAAGCCCAGCTTCAATCCTATCACAGAGGCACGATGCTTAACGAAACACCGAGAGGTTCCAGTAAGGCATTTCTCTTTCAGTTTACAAACAGCACTGTCCCCAAAGGAGGGATCTGCAGGGATCTGCATGCCTGTGAAGAAACACTGCACTGGGGCCAGGGAGCTTTCTGCAGCAGCCCCTGGGTTCTCCACCACGTGGGATGAATGTGTGCTAAAGGCAAAATACCACAGGTTGGGTTAAAGCACCACGTGCCTTCCTGACTTCCACCTGAATAACTCCCAAAGCTGATCCCTTGCACTGAGGAGGAGGGCATCAAACTGCTTCCAGCTAGCTCTGCTGTGCTGCCGAATTCAGCAGCCAAAAATACGAGTTTAATCCCCACAGCAAGCACTTGGAATTTTGGGATTAAGATCCCTTGCGCTTGTTCTCTCCACCACGCTTATACATCTGTTTTATAACCCATGCTAACCTCTCAGCGCTGCAGTTGGATCCCCCAGCACCTCTTCACCAAAGAAAAAGCACAGGGGCTTGTGGAGGCAGACCCTCTCCCACCCAGCTCTAATTAAGAGCCCGATCTAATCACCCAGAAGAAGCTATATCTTCTTCACACCCTGCTCACATTCACAGACCCTCCTGGCTTTCAGCTTGCATTTTCTCAATGCTTTGAGCTGCGTGGACTTTGGCAGGAAGGGAGGAGGCAGCAGCAAAAGGCAGCAAGGGAGAGAGGAAACCAAACCTGAAGCAGAAAATGGCCTGGGCCACTTTGCATCCAGCTCATTTGAGTGTGTCCTGCCCTGATCAGATTTGCATGGGCACAAACCAGCTGCAAACCCCACTGCTGTAGGAAGGGTTCCTTTGCTCTCAGCCATGAATGCTGCTTTGTCGATCTCCTCATCTATATCAGATCAGGAACACAGCAATTCATCTCCTCCCTGCTTGATTTACAGCTGATTTCTCTGTGAATATAAACCCTCCATCAGCTATTGCAGGGCAAACTTGAGGGTGCTTGTTCTTCCTGAGGTATTGTTTGTAGGGCAGTTTGCTGGAGTGGGGATTATAAACATCAGCATTGACAGAGAGCAGAGAAAGCAGACCTGATGTTTTCCAAGTGCTGTCAGAGGTTTTAGGGCTGTTACTTGGGGGCTGAGGCAACAAAGGTCATGGTACTTCAAGCAGCTCTTTGCAGCTCAGTGTGGAGGAGAAGGGATAGGAGGAGGGGGGATGATTTGTGACATCTGCAGATCTGCGTTTCAATAACAGCAGGGCCATGCAGCAGGCACAACCTGGGCTGGGCAGGTCCACCCAGTGCCAGCACAGAGGGGTGCAAGTGGGGCCGCATGGTGACCTGTGCTCAGGTGCTCCCTCAGACCCAGGTTATCCCGCTGGCAGCAAGGCTCAGGCAGCTTGGTTCTTTCGCAGCTGAGAGAGAGGAAAGCACTGGAACTGAGAATTATCCCCTCCTCCACCTCCTTGTCCAACCTTGCATCATTTTCCCTTTAGCCTCCCTAGACAGGTTCATTACAATTCCCCTCCATTAATATGCAAATATGCCCTAAAGAAAAAGAGTGCATGGATTTATGAACATGACTCCATTAACCCTTCCACTGCTGCACTGCCCTTTGCTGATGGGAGGAAGATTTCCCCACCTGGAAAAGTTGCAGGAAAGAGAGATGGCCTGAAATGAGCACAGCATAGTGCTGCATGAGGACCAAAGGGAGTTGAGACATGGGGCATGAAGTAGCAGGCTCCAGGACCCCACAGGCTCAGGAGCCTGGGGAGAGCCATGGAGCCTGGGGCCACCTGGGGAATCACATCTCTGCATCTCTCTGAGCAGGAAAAGCGCTGAGAAAGCCAAACAAATCGGTATCAATTGGCTGGCAAATTTACAGCCTGCCTCTAATTTGTTTTCTGCTGGCATGGTGAGACAAGGTGTAAATTCCTCATCCTTAATTCGAGGTACATATTGACATTTAATCATCCAAATATATGCCTCTTTGACAACTCATTTCCCTTGAGCCTCCTTCCACAATCCCTTCTGGCTGGGGCCCTGTAAAAGGTGATTCTTTGAATCTGCTGGGAAGGAAATGAAGGAATCCCTCCCCTTTTCCCTCTCTCCTCTCCCTTCTCTTTTCTCCCTCCTCCCTCCTCCTTTTCTCTCTCCCCTCTTTCCCCATCTCTCATTGTTTTCCAGCAGGGTATGTTTCAGTTTGCACCATATGGATGTCCTTTGCTAGGAATATGAGCTTTCACACTCCTCCAAGGTTGCAAAGTCAGGAAATGAAGCTGTGCGGACATTTCCCCTCCCTCCCTCCCCCTTTCCCCAAGCCCTCCCTTCCCCTTTCCTCAGGTAATTGCATTCCTTCTCTTTTACCGTGGTTTCTGCCTCGCAAGCTTTTCTGATGGTTCTTGCTCATCTCACTGCAGTGCCTCCACAGACAAAATTAATTAACTAGATTTCCTCTCAAGCTAATTGCGCCAAGGGAGATCCCTGCGACAGTGGATCTCCATCAGACACCCATGCACATGCACACATATCATTGCTCTGTTCTGAAACAGTACCTTCCATTGATGCTCACCTGAACATCCAGAGATGGACAGTCCCAATTCCCCCCTCCTGTACCAACGCTCCCTTTCTCTCTCAGAGTTGGGCTCAGCTGCATGGGATGTCAGGCTCTGGCTCCGAGGACATCTGCTCTGTACCCTTACTTAGGCAATGTTAGTATAAAGAAGAATGCCTGCTGAAGTGTCGGTAGGAAGAAGTTTCTTCTTTCCATGTGTCTGATGCAGGTTGGAACAGGAACAAACTGAGCTCCCATCCCTGCTCTATTAGATAGCAGGCTCCAATGGATTGGGGCAGCTTACTGGAGAAGGGCTGACACAGCACCTGAGAGCCATGGGAGGGCACACACAGAGGGGGAAACCTGGCAGAGGACACACTGTAAGTAAGAGGCAGCACCGGGCCATGGGGTTGGTACCAGTTTGAAGCTTCCAACACGTGCAGTTGGCTAGGTTCACCCCAGGTAGAGATGCACAGCACGGTGTCATCTGCCCTGCCCTAATAAACAGTCACTGGCACACTGAGGAGGAGCAGGCTGCCTCTGTCTGGGTGCTGCCCTCTATGGACCGGGGCAGATGGGCTTGGAGAAACTGCAGGCCCTTCATCTGGCTCACCCCATTTCTAAGGCTGTATATCAGTACACGGAGCAGACTCTGGAGCAGACTGCCGTGGCCTGGTAGTGTCTCCTTTCAGGAAGTGCCCCAACTACGGCTTGAAATTGGGTTTTGCAGCATTGCTTTGTGGGGTGAGCAGCCTCAAAGGGGTACTGAGAGCAAAATGGCTGCGCGGTGCTTGGGAGATCCCCTTAGGGTCACCTCAGCGCTGGAAATCTGCTTCTTTTTCCCTACAGTAGGGCTCCCCCATAAGGGAAATGGAACCTGAGAGTCCTCACAGCTGCGCTTCCTGGACGACTGCTCTTTCACCGGCACTTTCTGAAGGGGGTGGAGGGAAGCACGCTGGCGGCAGCGGTGTGCTCAGGGGGAGCCTTCAGCGGGAATCGTGCCTGAGAGCAACACGCGCCAACGGACAAAGGGAGAAGGCGCACGAGCGTGAGCGCGTGCCCTGAGGAGGTTGGTTGGTGCGTGTGTGTGCGCGCGCCACGTGAGAGTGACCCATCGAGGTGGGGGGACCCATGGGGTGACCCCCTTGCAAACCGGGGCCGCCTCCCGCTTCCAGCGCGGCTCCCCGCAACGCCCGCCCTCCCGCCGCCTTTCCCCATTCACAAAAACGCAGCGAAGATGGCGGGCCGGCGGCGAGCCCTTTTTTTTGTGAATGGAGGCGGTGACGTCGGTCGCACCCGCGCGCCGCCTTCCCTCCATTCATACCCGCGGCGCGAGCCGGAGGGGCGGGGCGGCGCGGCGGGGTAGTAAAGGTTGGGCGGCGCGGGGCTGCGAGCGGCGGCCGGAGCGCGGAGCGGGGAAAGGCGGCCCCGTCATGGTGGCCCCGGAGGGGCTGCGGGAGATGGAGGGCAGCGCGCTGCGGCGTCTGGTAGGACGGGAGGAGGCGAGCGGCGGACGCTGCCTGCTGCTGGACTGCCGGCCCTTCCTGGCGCACAGCGCCGGCCACATCCGCGGGGCTCTCAACGTGCGCTGCAACACCATCGTGAGGCGGCGGGCCAAGGGGGCGGTCAGCCTGGAGCAGATCCTGCCGGCCGAGGGCGAGGTGCGGGCTCGGCTGCGCGCCGGGCTCTACACCGCCGTGGTGCTGTACGACGAGCGCAGCCCACGCGCGGAGGCCCTGCGGGACGACAGCACCGTGGCCCTCGTGCTGCGCGCGCTCCGGCGCGACATGGCGCGCGCCGACATCCGGCTGCTGGCAGGTAAACGGGGAGGGGGGCGAACGAGGGGATCGGCGCGGAGGGGGAAGCCGCCCCCACCTCGTGCGGCTCTGTCCCCGGGACCAAACGGACGCTTTGCCGCGTCCCCTCGCCGTGGGGAAGGCCTCGGGAGGCCTGGTGCTTCTGCGGCGATAGTTGGTGCTGAGGGTCAGGGTGGGTGTTAGGAGAAATTCCTTCTTCCGAGGAGTGGTGACGCGTTGGCACTGGCTGCCCAGGGAGGTGGTGCGGTCACCGTCCCTGGAAGTGTTCAAGAAACGTGGAGATGTGGCACTGAGGAACGCGGTCAATGAGCATGGTGGGAATGGGCTGGGGGTTGGACTGGACGATCTTAGATATCTTTCTAACCTTAACGATTCTATTCTTCCGTGCTCTTTGCATGGGAGGCTGTGAGCAACCAGGGCTGCTGGGCTGGAGGATCCTTGTGAGGCTCTGTAGAAGAAAGGGTGCTCAGTGGTTTGGTTCTGACTCCCTAAGAGTGAGTCTGTTTCATGGTTTACTCACAGCAGCGGTGAGAACGCATGTGCGCAGAGCATCAAACCATTAGGAGGTTTTGATGGATGGAGCAGGAGCACAGTGAGGGCTCATTGAGAACCTGCTTTGGGTGTTCAGCCATGAGTTATCGCTTTGCTGGGAGCTGAAAGTGCTTGGGAGGGTCCTGGGCAGCCTGACCCAGAGAGTGGCAACCAACCCATGGCAGGGTGTTAGAACTGGATGGGCTCTGAGGTCCCTTGCAACCTAAGCCGTTCTGTGGTTCTATGATGCCCCTGTGGTTCTCAAGCAGGGTTGTTTGGGGTTAGTAATTCCTTATTTCTAAGAGTGAGATCTCAGTTATTTTGAGGTATGGGCCCTTAGAGTCTCAGCCCTAACCCTAGAAGCCTCCTGCTTGCTTACCACAGAAATGCTAAAAAGATCCTGCTTGCTCCAGTTTTCTAAGAGTTGCACAAATCTGGCACTGTGTGTGTCCAAAGGCAAATTTATTGGGTAGCACTTTGCTAAACGGCCCTTCAGTCTGATGAGGAGCACTGAAGAGAAATCTTCCCTGTTGGAAGGGTCCCTTTGCTTTTCCCAGGAGGAAGCTCATTTTTCTACATGACCCTGGGCAGCTTTTCCATCTTATAGAATCATAGAACAGCTTGGGTTGGAGGGGATCCTAGAGTTTCCAATCTGCTGCTGTAGGCTGGTTGCAGGACTGCAAAGGGCTTTCAGGTTCTGGAAATGCAGCCTCTGCAAACTGACCTTCTTATGTGAGAGAAGTGATGCACATTTACCGGTGTGTACATTTTCATGCAGAAGGGGCTGGAATCTTTCCCTGTGGAAGGGAAGAAAACCATAAAGGACATTGCTGAGGGACTCCTGAGGTGCTTTGTCAGATAAGCTTGCATCCACTTGAGAGCCAGAGTTCTCATTTCCATTGCTCTTGGGAACATCCAACATTGTTCTGTGTCAACCTAGAGCTACAGCTGGTATAAGGAATGTGTCCTGCAGCGTGTGCTCTGCCAGGTTCAGGTTGGTGAGCAGCAGTCCTGCACTTGGGATGAATCTTCAGCAGCTCTCCTGGGAGACAGGGCTCCATCTGGCTAGATTCATGGCAACATTGAAATCCCTGACTTCTGTTGGCTGTAAGGTTCTACATCAGCCAACAAGGATTTCAGCCTTGTTGATTTGATTTGCGTGAGGACAGGAAATTTGCCCAGAGGTGTTTATCTGCTGTCCTGGGAAGTCAACAGGTGGCAGCTCTGTTGGATCTTCCTCGTGGGGAGGCACAAGGTCACCTCCAATATCTCCTTGGCAGCTGCTCAAAGCAGTGAGCAGCTCTTCCACAGGCACTCACCTCTCTGTTCAGCCCACCCTGTGTCCTTGGGAGGCAGGGACAGCTCTCTACAGACTGGCTTTACTGTGGGTTAACTTCTACGGCCTCCTGCCTTTTGGGCTGTAGGTGCTGGGATTGAGGGAACCTCTCTGCATTTTGTATCTGAGAAAGTAGAGAATTGAAAAATATGTGGTGCAGGAGGGCAGTGGAGTTGCAGGTCTCTGGCAACATACCCTCTCTCCATTGTCTTGGACTACAACCTTGGCATCAACCCTTAGGTTTTGGCTGGCTGTGTCCTAGAGCGGAGGCTTCGGGCAGTTAGAAGCATTGGAGAGCTGAGGCCCATGGGAATGGCCCAGCCCAGGGGCTCCCTGCTTGCTGCCAGGAGCCTGGTTGCTCTCCTCAGGGCAGCAGGCTGCTCTCCATCCCTGTAGCATCATCTAGTGGCCAAGGGCACTCAGAATACATTGGCTCCTGCTGTCCCACAGCACTGTGAGCATGGCTGTAACGCTCCTCTGGGCCTCTCTTTTTACAGGGGGTTACGAGCGTTTTGCCTCAGAGTATCCTGAATTCTGTGCTAAAACCAAGACCCCGACCAGCGTTTCGCCCCCCAGCAGCACCGAGTCCCTGGATTTGGGCTTCAGTTCATGTGGGACCCCCCTTCATGACCAGGTACATCCACATTGCAACATGGCCTTCCTGCTGCCCCTCCTCAAGTCTTCCTTGGGCCTGTAAAGTTATCCAGTTCTGTGCTCATAATCTGTTTTTTCTCCATCACAGGGTGGCCCTGTGGAAATCCTTCCCTTCCTCTACCTTGGCAGCGCCTACCATGCGGCGCGACGGGACATGCTGGATGCACTGGGCATCACAGCCCTGCTGAACGTCTCATCTGACTGCCCCAACCACTTCGAGGGGCACTACCAGTATAAGTGCATCCCTGTGGAAGACAACCACAAAGCTGACATAAGCTCCTGGTTCATGGAGGCAATTGAGTACATCGGTAAGTGCCCATGTAGAAAAGCCAGGCTGTGGTTTGCATGCAGCCAGAGGACGCCACGAGGTAGGTGCCAAGGACTGGAGCTTTAGGCTCCATCCCTGGAGGTGCTCAAGGCCAGGTCAGATGAGCCCTGGGCTGCCTGATGTGGTGGGTGGCAACCAGCCCACGGCAGGGGGTTGGGCGCAGGCAGACTCTGAGGTCCCTTCCAAGTGTGGGTGTGATGTCAGCCATCATGTGGCGGGTTGGCCAGGGGCTGGGCCTCGTTGGAAGGGTGCAGGTCTCATGTGTCGCTCTCTGTTGCCCTCCAGACTCGGTGAAAGAGTGCTGTGGCCGAGTCCTTGTCCACTGCCAGGCCGGCATCTCCCGCTCAGCTACCATCTGCCTGGCCTACCTGATGATGAAGAAGCGCGTCAAGCTGGAAGAGGCCTTTGAGTTTGTCAAGCAGCGCCGGAGCATCATCTCTCCTAACTTCAGTTTCATGGGGCAGCTGCTGCAGTTCGAATCGCAGGTCTTGGCCACCTCATGCGCAGTGGAAGCTGCCAGCCCCTCAGGGACACTGCGGGAGCGGGGCAAGACCACTTCTACCCCTACCTCCCAGTTTGTCTTCAGCTTCCCCGTCTCCGTTGGTGTCCATGCCACCCCCAGCAGCCTCCCATACCTGCACAGCCCCATTACCACGTCACCCAGCTGTTAGCTTGGGGCTAAGGCCAGCCAGGCAGGTAGCACAGAGGGGCACAGAGCCCCGGGATGTTAAGCAATAGTGCCGGACACTGCCATTGACCCTGGACTCAATGTCTTTTTCGTAGAGCAATTTCTTACCTCATCTCGTACTCTTTTTTTTTTTTGCTTTTTATGTTGTGAAAACCACAAACCTTGATGTTGTCCAGGCTCTGTTTTGGGGGAGGAAAAAATAGTGTACCGGGTTTCCTGAAGTGCCTGGTCTGCATCTCTTCCCATCTCTACTTTATTACCTTGTTTTTCAGGAAGAAAAAAAAACAACAACAAAAAAAAAACCCTCCCTTTCCATCCTGTTTCTGCTCCCAGTTCATTTGGGTGTTGACTTGGGTTGTAAAGGGAGCATAAGCTATTTCTGTTGCACAGCACTTTCCCCCCCCTTTGTACAGAGGGACACTGGTGAGTGCGGTATGTGCTGCGTACCTGAGCCAGGCACAGTGACCAGCAATGCTGCAATAGGGCCTCAGGGTGATTGCAGGGAGCTTCAGGTCACCTGCTGTGCTGGCTTCTGGGGGACAGCAGCCTCTGGCTGGGAGGCAGCATGGATGGAGAGATGCAATCCTAAGTGACGCTTGTGTGTGTGTGTATATGTACCTGTGTCTTTAAGTCTCCCCAGTTCCCATAAAACTTGTGTCAAACCTGTAGTTTAAAGAAGAGAAAGAAGGGGTAAGGACAGCAATAGAGGCTGCTGATTACTCTTGACCTGTTCCCTCCCTACCATCCTATGGCTGCTCTTCCCAAAGAAGCAGTGTAGGACAGGGCTGGACTGTGATGTGGAGAGAAGCAGAGGGGGAAGAAGAGGTGCAGAGGTGTCCTCCATCTCACTTTCTGCACTCCAGGACCAGCATCTGCCACAGCCTGAGCTCTGCCAAGCATTCAGCAACCTGCACTGGGCTGCAAGGTCCCACACACCCAGAGGTACCTGCACTGCAGCCTTAGGCTCAAGCCCAGAAAATGCTTCATCCCCCAATCCCTATGTAGCTTTACCACTCTCCATCTTCCCAGCCCACACCAATACAAAATGCCTATGTGGCTGATGTACATATGTATGGTTTTGTTCCTTTTATTATTATTATTTTCTTTTTTAGAAATCAACTTTTTATTTATTGCCCAAGGGAGAAAAATTGTTTGGAGAAAATAATAATAAAACACTTTTCAACAGCTGTGGCTGAGATCAGGTTTGTCTGGGGGCTCAGAGAATCACAGGATGGCTTGGGTTGGAAGGAAACTGAAAGCCCACCTAATTTCAGCCCTCTCCTGTGGGCTGGTTGTCCCCCTGTCACATCAGGCTGCCCAGTGCCCCATCCAACCTAATCTTGAGCACCACCAGGGATGGGGTATCCACAGCCTTTCCTCCCAACAACAGGTGGAGCAAACACTCAGCTTTTACAGAGCAACTGTTAAAAATGTATTTATTGAGTTTTAAACTATTACAAGTATTGCAGATCAGACATTTAGCCAAGCACATTTATAGATCAAACTTGGTTGTTACAACAATGTTACCTAAAGTCCACCATGTAGACAGGCTGAGAACCTGCCCATCATCTTCTTTTACAGAGAGGGTAAAGGAAGAAATAAATAAATGCTATCCCAGCTCCAGGTGGTCAGCCACCAAGAGAGGAACAAAGGACTAGCTGTGAAGACAAAGTTATATAAAAGTCTAAAAACTCAACCCCAGATACATTGCTGTTTGGGGTGGCAGAGCAAGCGATCAGAAATGGAGGTGCACAAGCTCACGGGACTGTGGCACAGAAATCCCCACTTCGATTTCCAAAGCTGAAGCAAGTTCCACAGATGTTAAGAAGAAACAGTGCCAAAATTACCTTGTAATACAGTTACTCTAATCAAACTACATTAGTCATCAGCACAATGGAACCAACACTAAGAATTGCCACCAATAGGCTCGGTATGACAGAACTAGATAGATCAAAACCAGTCTGCTAATACAGCCTGATGGGCGCATGCGTTCATTTCACCGCAACGCATGGGCTCCTCTTGCTCCCTGCTGACTCACTCACTTTCCTTCAGCAGTGCTCACAAGCACTGCCCCAACCCCCACAGGTTGCAGGCAATGAGCTCTCCCCTGTTTCCAAAGCACCTCTGACCACCAGCAGGTTCCAGTCCATAGATTCCCACATCAGTTGGTACCCAGAGCTAAACTGAATCTGCATTCCCCCCTGTCCTACCCAAAAGTGTGTCAGCTTAGCTTGAAATGACTGAAACACACACCAGGCACACATCCTTTTTGATATCAGTTAGATTTTCTAGGGTCAGGAAGTATGGGAATGGTGAAATTCCTTTAAGAATAAATTCACACGCTCCCTGACTTTCTGCTTCTGAGAACAATCACAATATTCAAAACTCATCTGCCTACTTTGAGCTTGGAACCATTTCTTTTTCCCCATCTTTGGAAAAAAAATTGGTAGAAGAGTTTGCAGGTAAGGAAATTCCTGCTACACAACACGGTGGGATTTGATCATATCACTTGCAAACACTCAAAACAGAGGTTAGAAAAAACAATCCTGATTCCTTGACTACAGAACAGTAGTGGCTGGAAAACTACCAAACCAGTACAACAGTCTACAGCAGTTTTCACGGAGCTGGGATCAAAGATTGGTGGAGAGAAGTAAGGAAGAGAAAGAAAGATGTACCACGCTGAGATGCTGTACTCTGGTTTTAATTCTGACAAGTTTTGCTGACAGCGTTCAGACTGCAATGCCACCCTGTGTCATGGATACAACCTCAACCCTGGAGAGCCAGAACCTCCCGCTTCAGACTTGGTGAAGTGCCGCTGTCTGCCCACTGAGGCCCTATCACAGCTGTTTCAAAGCACTCCTCTAAGGGTAAAAGGCACCAGCTCAGGACAAGCACCATCCCCTCTGCAAGGCACCACATTAATCCCACAGGGAATGGCTCTGCCTGGAGCCACTGAGAGGTGCCAAGCTCCCAAACCTGGCTTAGCCCAGCACCTTCCTGCATCCTCGCTTCTATCATGCCTCTGTTGGTGATGTGGTGCTGCAAACAATCATCCCATCACCAGGGGACAGCCCTGCTCAGGACGAGGCACCCTGCCAAATCCTATTTCTGGAACTAGGAGCGATTACATCAACTCCCTCAGCTAAAGCAGCAGCAACCCTACTGCAAACCAAACAGTGTCAGCAGCAGCTCAACCACCGCCAGCTTTTCCATAGGTAACAGACACTGACGGGAAGATCCTCACCATGTTCTGAGCCACGAGACACACACACACACACACACGCACGCACAACTTTGGCCAGCAGAGGCACACGCTAGTCTGCACAGCCCACCAGACTGTGATGTCCCTCTGTGCTGGCTATGGATGGGCATGGGACCGTTATAAGACAAAAGCCACTGCAAAATCATTTCTTCACACAGCGCCTTTTACTCTGCACAGAACATCAGATACGTAACATGGGCAGTTTCCAGATACCGAACAGTGTATTTTTGTACTCCAGAACTTCACAGCTCTTGATGAAACCCAGATTTTGTTCAATTAGCACACAGGAAACAACAAGCAAGAACAAAATCTGGTGCGGGCCTGGTGGGGTTTTGTTTTTAGGTTTGTTCTTGTTTTTCAAAGATGTAAAGCTTTCACCTTCCACACGCACATTAACTATTTTGCTCATCTACGCAGCACAATTCATTTTTTTAATCACTATGTCTAATGGGGATGGCGAGCCACACTCACCCTCATCACTATCTTGAAACCCTAGTGTAGATAGGCACATCCCCTGCTCCATTCTTAACTAAATTAAAAACAAACCCCAAACTTAAATGATGAATACAAAGCTTCAAAGCCTAGTGGTGATCTCTGCAATTCTAACACTACTAAACAAGTAGCCAAAATACAACCACCCAACTGTATCAATGATGTCTGATTAAAAGGACAACTAGGCCAGAGCCTGGCTTGGACCGCGAAGCTGATTACTTCATCAGGTCACAAAATGAAGTGAAAACCATAGATCCAGTGCCAGCTCGAGAGAAATAAAACCCAAAGCTCAAGATCTGCTGCAGTATTGCTATTTCTAAGGTTTTCTTTATAGATATTACAGAGTGGATGTGCAGGCAGCCAGAATGCATCAGATGACTGATTTTACAGTGGGCGCAATTCCTCCAGGAGGATAACTTGCTTCAACACTACAGTTTTAATGCTAAAAATGAAAATTCTGTGTCTTAAAGCTGAAAGTGAAAACTCTGTTTTATCCAAACACCCCGAGCAAACCCCACTGGCAGGGAGTACACGTTTTTACAAACTGAAAGCATGGTATTCTGTCATTCCCTCACTTAAAGAGTGATGAAGCTGGAATGCATGAACTGGATCATCAGCTTTTCAGCAGTGCCGGTCGATAGGGAAATGGACAGCCTGTTCAAGGGAACATTTTACCTTCAGCCATGATGTGCTCGATGCTGGAAAACATCTCATATTGATGGTTTAAAAACAAAACCAAAACTACTAATAACGGCTTGACTTTCAACCTTCTCTGAAGTTGTAAAAACAACTCAAAAAAAAAAAACAAAAGAAATTGATTTATACTTTTGTTAAATCTGTATTGTTCATGAGGGAGACTTCCAAGTTGTCTGATGCTGTGCTATGCAACGCTGAAATATAACTTTCTCCTACCCAGCAAAATAAACCCAGGAACTTGCATGGAAGGGGGTTAGGGTGAGTACATCCCAGCTCTGTCCTCTGGTATACCTGCGAGCAAATTGACTTCCCAACTGATCTTTTTAAAAAAGTTTTCCAAATAAAGATGTAATACACGTATTTTAAAAAATTATTTTTGTAAACCACTTAAGCTGTTCAACAACCACAATGTCAAACAGATGTAACACGAAAACTGCTGTAACACATTCTCCCTTACCAGTCTGAGAACCATCCTCTGTGCCTCATATAGAGGGATGTGACCCAGATACATCCTTGCATGTGTGGTCTTCTGACTTGTCAACTATATCCCAACAAAACCCTATGCCACTGTAAGGGGAGAGTGTTTCACAAACTGCACACACTTGATAGCAGCCTATAAAATGTTCTTTTAGAGATATCAGCAGAGGACATTGACCTGCTGTATCAAGTCCTTTCAAGCACAAGAGTTGGTTTGACACTTCTGTTGGGTTTCCCCAGAAAATTCATGCAGACAACTCAGCAAACCAAAATGTGATTTGTCTCCACTCTAAAGTAACACTCACATATCAGTATCATTTGCTCAGAGGTGTGCAAAAAAACCCTTATCTTGAAGAACTGGACCTAGCCCCTTCTCAGATGAATTTGATATTGCATTGTTAATGGTTTTAGTCAACTTGACTTTGTGCAAAATACCTCTAAGTAGGTTCTGGCTCAACTCCAGAATACAAAAGGAAAATAAATAGCTGACTGAGACTTTCTGAAAACATAAAATGAATGCTGCATGCTGAAAGGAAAATTATGGACTTAATGCAGTTTATCTGCAAATAAAGTAAGTAGAACAGTAGTGTCTGAAATTTTAACATGTGAGATGGCCTTGATAAAGATTTCTGTTTGCACAATGTTCTCAAAGTCTAGATCAAAACAACATTATTTTGCACATGGTAATGGTAGAGACTAAGAGCCTGAGATGCATTATTAAAAGGCAGTCTCTTGTAAACCTTCCTCAAAAGGAACAATATAGCAGTTGAGTATGCAAGAGTTACTCTTATCATATTCATCAAGACAGCAATGCTTTATAAAAGACATACAGCTTATTTCCAGATTAAGAATTTTATATGATACTGATATCCTGAACACATATCCACCCAGTCCAAGATTGAAGTCGCATCCTTCTTCACTGTTCTGCAGCTACTAGGTCTTTTGCTCTGCTGCTGTTCCTGTCTGTGAAGGAGCTTCTGGTTTCACAATCTGGTATGTAATAAGATATTCTGGATATGCCTAAAAGTCAAGAAAAAAGACTGTTTTACAGAAGGGTACACTCAGTAACTTCCCATTTTGGATTTCAAATGATGACTAGGAAGGGCAATGCAAGAATCAGCTCTGTGTTAAAGAATGCAAAAGAAAATGAAGATTTCAGGCAGCTGAATGAAATTAACAAATCCAGGGAAGGTTCCTTAGGATACAAAGCACGTATTTTCTGCTCTGAGGATAATTAAGCAGAGGAACAAGCTACTCAGAGAAACTCTGAAGCATCATTCTCTTTCATGTCCTACCTGGTCAAAGCCTTCAGCAATCTGCTGTGCAAGAAAGGGTGAACAAGAGGTTGCTTTAGATGACTACCCAAGGTTTTTTCCAACTTGAATTTATTTTATAATCTTTGAATCATCCAAGGCAGTGAGCAAAACATTCTTCTAGGCTAAGAGCCTCTGCTGAGTTACTCAGAATAAAAATCAGCTCCTGAAGACCGCTGTGCTATTTCTGTTGCCATAAGGGGATACAGGGATATTGCCACAGCTGGGAATCCACAGGTAAAAACTCAGAATACTCACTATCTATAAAACCCCAGAAATGCAAATGTTCTTGTTACTGCAGTAATGTCACTTAAATGCAGTGGGAGAAACAGTATATACTCATGAAAACTACATCTCTTAATAGGCTCTGCTCAGTGCCACAGAGGAGGAATGAGGCCATTTTCCACAATGTGGATCAGAGAAGCTCAGTGGAAAGGAGCAGTACTTCCTGCCTCAATATAGTTTACTGTTTATTTTTACAATTAAGTGAAAAAATCCAAGAGAGCCCACCTGGAGTGGAAAATCATTTATAACCCTTCTGAAACTCCAAGCTCTGTTAGTCGTCACTAGCCACCTACCTGTTCTCCTCTATAGATAACGTATTCAGCGTATGCAAGTCCATTCACACTGGGCCTGCCAATAACTGAATGGTGTCCTGGAGGGGCGTGTGCCATCTTCATGGTACTGAACTGAAGAAAGGATTTTCCAAGGGTCACTCTGCAGAAAAGCATTTGTCTAAAACGAAAAGAGAAACACTGTGTTAACATTTCTGAGAGACGTAAGCTTCCAGAATGATTTCAGACTTCCATTTGCTACAGTTAATTTCTCAAAGGTTTTTGGAGAAGCAGTTTTAGAAACCAGTTCTAAAGCTGTGTCTAAAAATTCCTTCTTTTCTTGACATTCAGAAGGGAAAACACATGCTTTGTATAGCTTTTGCATGGAGGCCTGCTCTAGTTCATTTTCTATAAAGCTGTTGTACAAAACTGAAACTCTTCTAGTTCCAACCAGCAGGGTGAGTGCCAAAGCATGAAAAGCACACCGATCTACTTCAGTACAAAACAAAGCTGTGATTAAGTCCTGCTCACTACCTCCAAAATTATCTGATCTGTAGGACCAAACCATACTGCTGATCACCACTTAGCAGTGCAGTTTTGTTCTAAGATTGCCTGCAGTTTAATTGCTTTTTTTGTCTGACTCTTCATTTTCAAACTTGCTATTTCAAGTCTCATTCCTGAGTCACCACTCACTTTGATTTATACCCACTCTGACCTTTCTGTGGGACTCACATTTATGTCTGCTTCTGTTCAGCCCCAACCAATGGAAAAAGTGCATTTTCCCCACCATGACAGAACTCAACTGGCTATTCTTTCCCCACAATTCATCCTGTGCGAGGGTCATTAAAACCCTGGAGGACAGCTGGAGTTATACCTACAAGGAACTCTGCTGGAGACATACCTGTGGCAGATGTAACAGGACCTGTCTTTGTGTGTGGGACAGCCTGTTCCTCCTCCTATCCCATACACATATTGGTTGCTCTTTGAAGAGTTCTCTGCAAAATAAATTCCAGCTCCAAACATTCCTCCAATGTACGCGTGCCTTTCATCAAATCCTTTGTGAATGATAGCATTAATAAAAGGAGACCCTTAAAAAAAAAAACACAAAAAGAAGTGTTATCACACAGCTGTTAAGACCTGTAGTAATTCTGGGCTTTATGTCAAGAGGAGCTTTTTCTACCTCAGATAGATCATTAAATACCACAAAGTGTGCTCAGTCAGCTGGAAGGGGGCGATACCCAGCAGGATGCAGTGATGTGTGGGATTTATCATTCTAAACCAACAAAATCCCACGTGTGAGTCACATCTTACTCAGTTACAGATCTCATTAAGTGGCCTTCCCACTCCCTCCTCACATTTCAACACAATTTATCTTGTCAGTGCACACTTTCTTCAGCAGTCAGTACTGTCTAATAAAGGGCATATTTATCAGGACAATCACACCCTAAACCAATTTCCTACACAGAATCATAGAAGGTGCTATGGCAGGAGTCATTTGCACTAGACAGTTGTCATTTGTAGGCACTTCTGGATGCTCCTGGAGAACATCCTGCTTAAGCTCATGGTTAGTTTTGATTCCTTTCCCTCATGGTTACCTGAAGTGCCAGGGAAAAATGCTTTTTAGTATGTGCTGCTCCCCTTTTTCAGAAGATAACTTGCATTTCTCACAGCAGTGTACAGTCCCCCCAGTAGTTACCATCAGTTTTAATGGCAATGGCTGAGATACAGCATTTTATAAATGTATTTTGTACCTAGTGGAGCGTTATGGATTGCATAGAACACCTTCACCACCCCCACACCCATGCATTTTTAGCATAGAAAAACAACTATTGTACAGGATGGCAAAAACAGCCACACTAACAATGTCTATGGGTTCCTGTGTGCTTCTGGTTTCCTGTTTTTTTTTTAATACCAGTACACACAAACTGTTATCACTTCATTACCATGAAACAACATGCGCTCATTGTGATGGTTATGATTCTCTTCTGAGACCTCCTTCTGCCTGTGACAGAATCTCTCCCGCAACTTTTTATTCACAACCTTTTGAATCTGCAGTGGAACAACAAGCATTAAGCATGCAACTCAAAATAAGTGAAATATGGTTTCAAAAAAGTTTGCAGAAATTCTACAGAGAAGCACAGCAAGATGCACAAATGGTACAAAAAAACCCCACAAACCAAAGAAAACATGCTCCTTCTGAACATGCCCTTACAACCAAGTCAGGAACATACACTTAGATGTTCACATTTATTGTGAATTACAGCTTAAGTTCTCAGGTTCAAGGCAAGCTTTCAGGCTTCTCCCCTCAGACTAGGTAATACCATCACGAACTACAGACTGTCTGAAACTCGTTCCCTCCCTCCTTTGGCCTCTCTTGAACAGGCCTAGCTTTCTGAAGGTTTAGGTTTAATGTTCACTATCTGGTTGGTGGCAACCCTGCCCATGGCAGAGGATTGGAAGTGGATGGCCACTGAAGTCCCTCCCAACTCAAACCATTCCATGACTTCTTTAGACTTCTTTAAAAGCACAAGTGGATACTTCTTCCTCACTCCATATGCCAAGCACACAATCAGTATAAATTTAGTACTCAGTGCTTGCTTTAACTCTGTAATTGGTTATCATACCAACAAAGAGCTCTAAGCTTAAAAGGTTGATCTGTTAAATCAATTCTGTGTGATTGCATAAGTACCAACTTATTTTGCTACATTGAACTACAAGGCTTTGAAACTTACCCTGATGACATTGTACCTGTTGAAAATCCCACCAGCATTTCCACCATCCCTGTGCTCCCGGATTGTACTTTGCATCTACATTAATGAACACAACAGAATGCTCAGCACATAGAACTTGTTAGTAAGGAAAAGTAATCATGCAGCATCTGTCTTACTACATCACAGACAGCAACAGAATCTGGGTTGAAAATTAACTAAGAGGTGCCAAAAAAGTCAATTTTAAACAGAGATATACTTTTCTTCAGGCGCCCAACACACTATTCAAGCTTTATGGTACTGTTTGAGAAACTGAATGTCGCAATTATTCAATCTTATAGTAAAAACCTACATAGGGAAGAGGATTGGCACTTGCTATCAACATTACACTATTGGAAGACTTCAGATGAGAAAAAAATAACTCAAACAAAAAGATCATTTTGAAGTAATAACAAATGTATTTCTAATGACTATAGCTTGTATTTCTTAGTGATATGAACACTAAGTTTTCTCATGGCATTAGAAGGTTCTCAGAATTTCAACAATTTTACCATTTCTTTTTCCAGTGGTATTTATACCCACAGCACCAACGTTTAGTAACAACTCATCCCAATTTACTCTAGTAAACAAGTGACTTTCTGTCAGACATTGTACAAAAAATCCACACAAACTCCAGTTTGCAGAGTTACTGATAAAAAAATATTCCAGGGCACTGGAAGCAATCCTTCTGTGCTACAAAGTAACATCATTACACAAGCAGCTGAAAGAACAATGAAGTGTTTATTTCAAACATAACTCTTAAGAAAGTCTCTTTCCTCTTAAGCTTTTCCTTTCAAAATGGTAACTGCTTGTAGTTGACTCAAATAAAACAGCCTGTGTGTGGGAGGAAAAATTACAGTCATCTCTGCTTATCCAAGAGCAGCTTATCTAGGTTACAGATTAACTAAACCACTGAGACAAGAGAAAACAAGCTGGTTCACAAGCAGAAATGGCCTGAGCAAAAAGAATGCCTACAGACTTGCACGGCCTTAATCTCCCAGTCTCCACACACAGCCTTTGCCTTTCACAGGTGTGCCTTTCTCTGATAAGCTATGTAAGCCCGAGCTCTGAGACTACATCCAGAACAATGCCAGCAAGGCAAAATTAGGTTAGCAGGAAATGAGAAACAAAATCACATATTTAAAGAAAAAAACTGGCAGGAAACAGTAAAAGAAATCACCATCAGTATAAACTGAAACAAACTAAAGCTCTAAACTCCGCATCAGATCTGTGCAGTTCACCAAAGCACTTTTATCACTTTGAGCGTGTTGCAAGATTCAGCTCTAAGGATTAGGTGACGAAGGAAATGCACCACCACCAAAAAAGATAACTGCAATACCTCCTCTTCAACGGACTGATACTCCTTATCATCAGGTGCAAGGTCAAGGAGAATAGTGCCCTGACTCACGCAGTGGAAAGTTAAATACGGATTGGTACCTACAGAGGGAAGGAATTAGAGAAGTTAAAAAAAAAATAAAATCATCGGGGAAAATAAAGCCAGATTTATTCTTACAAAACATCGCAATTTTTCTGCTTATACAACCCCGGGAGGCAGGAAGCACAAAATAAACACAAGGACTAAAAATAACCTTAATAAATCACCTAAATAACCTTCAAAAGATGAAGTACTTTCATTGGCAGCAGGGTCTTCAGAGAGAGAAGGAAAATGCAGGTGTGACCATTACAGTTTGTGATTTGTGCTTTAAGAGAAGCACTCAAGTAGCACGGGGCAGCAAAGAGCTCCATCAAGTCTATGCATTAGGATACAGCTGGCCTATATGCAGGGCAAATCAACCCAAAAGCTCCCCTTCCTTGGTCAAACAGAACCCCTGCAAATGGGCACAGCTTCCACAGCTGCCTCAGGGTTGTCCATTCTCTGGAATGATGAGCAGCCACTCAGTCCTGTTTCAACCCAAATCAGCGAGCATGTTTTCCAAACAACCATGCTCTTTCAATTCCTGGTATCAATGTGTACATTTACAGCAGGGGACTTCTGGGAGCCTGTTCTGTGCTACTCAGACTAACCAGTAAAAACACTGTATTTACCTTGCTGGCCTCCTAGAAGCCTCTCCACACCTTTTATCAATTTGTGTCGGTGGCCATAGGCGTTAATCCCTATTTCTTTAAGCTCCTCATGTCCCATGTCTGCCAACACATCTAGGGTTATCTGGAAAGGTGGAAAATCACAAAAATCACCAGCCAAACCTGGCTTGACTCCCAAAGCCAAATATACATTAGTTCAGAAAATGGATTGTATTTGTGCTACAAACAAAAGAACACATTTTTACCATATCCTTAACTGCTGCCACCTTCTGGCACACCCCTCCCTCAAACAGGACCATGTCCAGCTGCTACAGCCCAAGCTGCACAAAACTTTAACTTCTCTTACAGCAATTGACAAGAGCTCATTCTCGCAGGAGGCTGTAAAAACCATTTCTTCTTATGTAGGAGGAGGATGCATGGAAAAGTTGGGACAAGTCAAAGCATGGAACATTTCTGAAGCATTCAAGGTCTCACCTTCTAGTTAATTCAGAATTTTCACTGAATTCTGAATTCAATTTCTGAATTTCTGAATCACAATTTTCAGAAAAACCAAAAAGGTATTTCACACTGGTATATTATGGTGTGTGCATACCCACACACGTGCCTGCACAGAGATGAAGCCAGCGAGTTGGCTAGGTTAAGTCAACTATCCCAACTATTCTTCACGCTCAATTTTGGGAAATAATTAGCATTGTGAGGACAGGCGTAACTAGTTATGTTATTGTAATATATAAATACATCCACAATCACCTGACATGATTTTAGACATCAAGCTCAAAGAGATAATTGGTGGAAATAGACAAATAATAAAACAAGCTGTCAAACTATTTTTGAAATTGAAAAAGAGAAGGATAGAGGTGCTGAAGGAAATTCATTGCTGTAAGGCAATTCTGTGCCAAGGTGTTTGTGTGAAACAAAGATTTAATGTAATGGAGGTAACTGTATAAAGCCTACTTCCAATTTTACATTAAATCAGAATTGGAAGCATAGCAAATAATAGGAACCCATACAACTTGCTTAAAAACCAGGTAGATCAATAGCACAACTGGACTTGCAGATATCAACACTGTCAACTACAGAGTACCACAAATCCAAGAGAAAGCAATTCCAGCAAGGAATTATAGAAAATTTGAACAACTGTGCAACTGAGCCCTAATGAGATTGCTGTGAAAAAGCCACTGAAGACATTCATCATGTGCACAGAAACGTTAAAAAAAAACAGAGAAAAGACAGATAACAGACAGCACCAGCACCGACCCAATATCATTATGAGATTAGAGCCGAGTAGAAAAAATGAACATGAAGGTAGGGGGATGATGAGCTTATTTTTAGACAAACCTACAAGAGCAGCTTAGTGATTTCAGAAATGATGAATCTGATTTAAATTGTTAAATCTTATTAGCAGGGAAAGACCTTAAAAACAGGTTAGAAGCTAAGGAAGCAAAAACTGGACAAAAGCAGCACAGCGAGTGGAAGGTGGGAAAACTAATAAAATAAGAACAAAAACTGAGTAGAATACAAACTCATTTGGGGTCAGTTTGCTTCTTACTAGAAGCAGTTCCAAGTTAAAGACTAGAGCCTATGCTTATGTGTAAGAAGGGAAAAAATATTATATAGCATGGCAACTTTGGGGAGGGAGATACCTCTGTAACGTTTCGTGGAAGAATTTGGAGGCTTTTCTGTAAGTAACAAATTACATTTAAAATATTTATTTCCTGATTCATCACAAAAGATTAACAGCAAAAATGTGAGGAAAGAACACCATCAAATCCATCCTCCTTGTACTTTTTACATCCACCACTGTCCACCTTATTCACACAAATAATTTTTTTTAACTGGTAAAATGTTAAATCTAAGAAAACAGTACATAAAAATAGGCCATAAATACCTTACAGAAATGTAAGCTTCTGGAATTGTATTGAGTTGTATTCTTTTCATACACTGCAAACTGTTGATAACTTTGCAGATTTCCCCATCTCTCAATTGTATTTAAAGCTTTTTAGCTCTGCAAATTCAATTAATGCTACAGTCCTAACCCACTAGGAAACCACACTTCTGCATTCTCTGGACTGATCACACTACTCAACTAGATTTCTAGTTCAGTTTAGGGGTCAAACTGGAGGAATTCCTACATCTAATTTAAGCTTCACATGTAGCACTATAGATGGTGAAAAGTTTCTTCAAATATCAAGATTGCTACAGGATAAGTGAAGGTGATGTTCCAACCTAAATTTTCTAATTGCCCCTTATGTTCAAAAGTTAATTAAAAGTTCATATGCAGTTCTCAGAATACAAACCAAATTAGCAATCACCATTTTTTAAGAAAGTGAAAACCACAGGCAGATATTTTTTGTCTCTACCTCACTGAAAAGCATTTGCCAATGCATTCATTACTGCACCTGTTTTTTTTTTCCTGCAGATGTGAAATCATCTTTTCGCTCTCTTTTAAAATCAGGGAATTGAAGTCTCTCTTCAAAACACAGAAAACACTTGACACTTACCTGTTCTGTCTCAAAGATGTCCCGAAGGTGCTCAAGACCAAGGCTTTTCAGGAACTGAGTAATGTTCATGTCAAGACCAGAAACTGTAAGAAGAAAAAAAATAATTTAATCTCACACACTCAATTCAAATAAGTAAATAAACCAACAAATACCACTTATCTTAAAATCCCAGTCACTTATTTTTCATACAAACAATTTGCCTTATAAGAAACAATCCACTTTCACTGTGTGAAACATCAGTGCAAATATCATCACTATTCCCCTCCTCAGTATCAAATAATGAAAAGCACAATCAGTCTGTGCCAGAGGCTCATATTGCAAGGGGAAGGAAATGAAGACTGGGTGTATTTTTGGTATGTAATCACCCAGATGCTGATATACAGCATGTATTCCAAATAAGAATCAAAAGATCTAAAAAGTCTTCGCTATCATAACATTGTCAAATTAATTCTCATTGGATCTTCTGGATAAAATCAACAACAAACATCTGGGCACATAATCAGATATGCTTTTGTAATCAGAACTAACTGTGAAAAGCAAAGATAAGTGAACAGCCAACAACATTCCTGCAGAGCACATCAGAACAGAGAAACATCAGACACTTCACAATGTGGACAACAGTTCAAACTGTGCAGTAATTTCTGCCTGGTCAGAAATGCTTTTCAGATAAAAACAAGAGCTGCTGTGAATCTAAACTACTGTACTTCTAGCAATGCAAACTCGTCCAGCAGCAAATGCACCTTCTCCCTCCTTCCTTTCAGTTCCCGCTGCTCCATCACCAGTATTTGATGCCCCTCCGACTGCTAGCTCTGCCAGCGGCCCGGTGAGGTTGTCTATACTGCTGGCAGCAGAAAGGCAGGATGGCGTAGATGCTGGCGAGATCAAGGAGGCACTAACAACAGTTGCTTGAGGCTTAAAGCATGTAGGTAAAGCTTCTGGAGGCATCGCATCTATCAGCAGAGCTCTGATATCATCAGCCTGAAAAACACAGAAACATTCAACATGAGGCTCATTTGTATCACAAGTCACTGATCTCTGTAAAGAGTTTTTTCTTGGAACCCTTTTTTTAATTAACCACCCTATTCTCCCAGTTAAAAGGAAAATCTCCTGTTTTTCTAACATGGGAATTTATGGCTGCTAGAGCATTCCAATACATTGCACAGAGACGTCACAGGTGTTTAAGGCAGGTACAGCAATATAAAAACATTATCCTCAGCAACTTAGGCCGCACAACACCATCTCAATTTGTGTCAGTTAATTCTGGTCAAGCATTTTGCACTGGATCAAAGTTTCAATGGAAAACTCTACCCTTCCCTTTGCCACAATAATCTCTTAGTATTTAAAACAAAAAACCAACAAGAACTTCAGGAAGACTATGAACTTAGCTAGCAACTGCACTGCAAAATGCCTTTATAGACTAAATTAAAAAGAACCCTCATCTTCAAGAATTTCCTCTTGACACGTCCTTCTGTGATTCTTGCACCAGAAATGGATATGGCATCCAATTTGAGTGTAGTTATCTATTTTAGCAAGAATGGTTAAGCTGACACATGCATGTTCACACAACCTTCTTAGGTTCCTTCACCATCTGCCACCATCACCACTAACAAGAAAGTGTGCAGTGCCAGTTTCAAAATAGATTAGACAGTCACTCACAAATTCTAGGATGTTGTTTTGGAGCTCGTCAAAAAAGAGCTGAGGTAATACGCAGGCACCAACCATAATCAACTACTAAGTGATTCCCTTCCAATAAAAGCTCATCTCATTTCTCTTCCAGGTTCAGTGAAATCATTACTGACAGCCCACACAGGCTGACTACCACTGGGGGCATTTTCAGATAGATTAGCTTCTGGCAATGAGAAGACTCATTCCAGGAGTGAATCCTTTAGCAGAGGGGATCCTTATATCACAAACCACGTTAAGATCTCAGCCAGAGGATATCCATGGGTAAAAGAAATTGCAAATGCACCCCAGAGACATTCATTTCCCTCTACTTTGACACAGAGAAAGCTGAAGGTGCAGAAAGTCATTTATATGCAGAGCAAACCTTCCAGAGCACTCAGTGGCTGGCACTCCAGCAAGAACTTACTGTTGCCAGGTCTAGTGGTGTCTGACCCTCTTGATTCTTCATGGTTGGATCTGCTCCATGAGCTAAGAGCAAAGCACACAGCTGCGTCCTTCCTTTTTGTGCCGCTTCATGCAATGGTGTGAATGCCCACTTATCTGTTGCATTTACACACGTATTGTATTTGATCAGCAACGCTGCAATGTCCACATGCTAGAAAACAAAAACATTTTAATGAACACAACACTGATAATAAAACATATTTCCCACTTTATGGTGAGGATTAATGATGCTTAGAGAACTTCATAATTTCTCTTTCCTTTTTTTTTTAACCTACTTATTTCCTCTTTATGCAGTAGTGCACTCATCAGGTGTGGCTCTACCCTGTAGCTCCACAGTCACTAAATCTGGATCAACCTCACCAGTCCATTTTTGATCAAGCACAGAATTACATTTCTGTCAAATCACTTGAACTACATGGTAAGTAGTCTGTGCTAGCTACAGGATCAGGCCTGATATATCTTCCAGCATAAAACACAAAGGCTTAGCTGTCAAAACATTTGCAGAACTGGAAACACAAATGTATGGTGCTGTGACATTTGTGACACGCGACTAGGAGATGTGAACTCCAATGCTACACTACTTAGACATCACTTAGATATCTGCATACAGAGCTTTGCCATGGAACCCAAGCCAACACAAATTTATTCTTCCTCCAATCATATTTTGAGACACGTAATTGATAAATCTCATTAAGAGTGTCATAAGAAGGCTACAAAAGTACTTAAACCTCCATGCTTCCATCAACTATGGAACTTCTATCTTGGAAGTCTTCCAGATTAAAATAACAGAAAATTGGTGAATGAAAACTCTCTTTGACCAATAAAATTACTTCTGGAATACAGCTTAGAAATAAAAAAAAAAGTAGGCAAGAGAATGAAATACAGAAAATAGTAAGCAGAAGAACAAAGACTTCTGCTAATGGATTTCATTTTTTTTCTTTCAACAGCAATTAAGTGACTCTTAACAGCTCTAGAAGCTTGCTCTGAATGGTTTGAAATTACTGCTGACCTTATTTTTCCTCTTCCAAACTTTTAAAGCAATTGCATTTCCTGCAGCTTCTCTGCCATGACACAAAACCCTACTGAGAGGCACACATAATGAAGCACTGGCTGAGAGAACTGAAAACGCTTCACGAGGAAAAGGTTGCATCTGTGGAACTTGCCAGCATCTGAACATCTGAAAGCAGTACTCATCTGCCTGCTCCCATTACAGAGATCTGACTGGGCTGATGACAGCTCAGAAGTACGGGCAATTACAGGAAAAGCACTGAAACACAGCCTCATTAACTTTTCCTAGAGAGAGCAAGATAACCAAATTAAACTGGCATTATGATTTTGAAGTGATTATCAGCTTGAACCAATCTCTTATGTTGCCATGTGACAATAAAGAATGCCTTATTGACATACAGAATGTGTGCTTTGGTTTGCTATGCTTTGAATGAGTGAGCACAACCTTTGTATCAGAATATATCTCTAGATCTAAGCAACGTGCCGAGCACTTAGTATTTATGATTGAAGCTGATGAATGGTATTGCTTGATATTAGGACCAGCAGTGAAAAACCACAGTGTTGCACTTCAATATCTTGAGCAGTATTCAGAGCTTCTTGCTCTCTAGGACATCAAATGCCCAGACTGACAGAGAACCAGTGCAAATGACGCAGGCTGTATTTCAGTGATACACTCACTAGAAAGAAGGTGAACACTGCACTTTTCCCCACGCCTTCCTCATTCAGATCTCAATAGAAAGCAAAACACGCGGATTCATTAAGAATGCCTCCCCTAGATTTTGCTCTTCTCATGCTATGGCCCTGCAGTAACAAAGCATTTAATTAGATTGTCAAATCCACCCGTTTTTGAGCTTATGTCCTCTGCCTAGCCTTAAGCATGCTGCTAGGATCTCCTCAAGCACCATCTCTGTACAACTGCTTGCAAAAGCTTTTTCTCAACTCATCTGCAATTAGCAGCTGCTTTTGAGGCATCTGTGCAAGTAGTATGCACAGAGACAGAGGAAAGAGGACCAGCCTCATCCAAAATAGTTTCAATCAACCATAGCAGCCCCACTGCAACAGACATGATCCCTTCTTACTTCCACACAAATCTTTCAGTACCAACCTGAGTTCCTTCCTCTTTCAGCAGTCACACACAATTTAAACATTGAAAGCTTTGCATCTGCTTGCTTGCAGAAAGGCAAAGTGATCTTTCCAAACTGCTACACCCAAATATGCCTCACCAAGCTACATCTGTGGGACTAGAAACAGGATGCACATCAGCAACTTGCTCAACAAATATTTCATGCCATCAGAGGCTAAGGTTGTTCACTGCGAGACAACTGCAAAATAACCAGCTTTGGATATGACTTCTAGGAGCTCCCTGTTGATGTGTCCACAAGCAAAAGAGCCTGTACCTACCCCATAAGATGCTGCATTATGTAGAGGTATTAATCCACCTTTGTCCTGGGCATTAACATCAGCACCATGCTCAAGAAGGTATTCAGCTACTTCCAAATTGTTGTAACCAGCTGTAGAAAATAAACAGGAAAAATAAATTGAGTATTAGGAGGGGTTCAGCAAACAGAAATTGTCAGGCAACGTAGCTAAAGCACTTTTTTCAACTGCAAAAGCTCTTTTTTTTTCCTAGTAACCATATTAACTCCTGAAATACAGGTGCCAGTTAACAATACTCTGTATGGTAAAGTTGTCCTTGAAGCTCTGCAACCCCTTCTTATTATATTATGGGAAGCAGACAAAACATACAGGCCCTTGACAGTGGTGTCCAGTGCCAATACAAGAAAGAATGGGCACAAATTGGGACACAAGGTTCCTGGTGAACATCAGGGAGCACTTAGCAAGTGATGAAGCAGTGGTACAGGTTGCCTAGAGAACCTATGGAGTCTCCCTCCTTGGAGATATTCAAAACTCACTTGGATGTGACTACAGACAACCAGGTCTAGGCTCCTTCTTGAGCTGAGGGGTTTACAGCAGATCACTTCCAAAGGTCCCTTTCAACTTCAATCATTCTGTGAAACACATTAAGTCGCTCACCTGCAAGATGTAGTGGTGTTGAATTTCTTCCCTGGGTGTCTCTGCAATTGATATTTTCTTGAGTACACAGCTTCTGCACTCGAGCCAGGCACCCTTTCTTGGCGGCATCTAGCAAAGCAGCATCTCCGCGCAGTAAGTCCTGGATATCTGTGTCTCCTTCTTTCACCAAATCTAGAGGAGTGTTCCCATCTCGATTCTTCTTTGTTGGATCAGCCCCATGCTGCAAAGACCAAAGTGCAATGCTGATGTCAAAACCATAAAGAGTGCACACAAATGTCACTATTTTGAAGCACAGGTGAAGCAAGGGATTTTGCCAGTGCAGCTGTATACAGTAAATAAATCCAGAAGGACAGTATGCCAATCTTGGCTAATGAAGCCAAGATCTCAGGTTCACTGAATATAGCCCTGCTGTTGAAAGACATTTCTTGGAGATATGATCTATAAAAATATTCATTTCTACACTTTCTATTATATAACAGCACAATCTTAAGTTGTTTACAAGTCCTGCCAAGCAGTAAGGAAAACATTCAGTGAGACAGCAGAAAAGTGGATTTAAAATGTTGCTGGAATATACCTGTGCTCATAAAACATGCAAATCAATCACAGAAAAGAACAAACTGCTGGAGTACAGGATAGACAGGGGAACAAACATCTACATCATAAAGCATGAGTTGTGTCCATAAACAATGTTGTGGGACAACAGCTCTTTCTCTGTACACTGCCAGCAGTCACGGAAAGATCAAACAGATAGGGCACAGGCAGCTGTAGGCATTTTAGTTCTTTGGTTGGCTCCTTCAGAACGATCAGCAATCTAATTCCTGCCAGCAAGTCTACCTTTGCATTTCTCACCAGTCACGCTGGCTACATGCTGTGCCAATGTGAGCCACAGAGAACGAAATGGGGATGGGAAGAGCAGAAGGAATGAACCATCTTGTACTCAGGAGCATTACAGAAACGTTCAAGGTGAAAAGAGTAAGCAGAAAGGGACAGAGCACTAATTACACAGAACCAGATCAGCATTTGTAGTACTCTCGAGAAAAGAGTTTTGGGTTTTTTTTTTGTTTGTTTTGGCAAAAAGCTTTTCAAAACCAGGAATGACTTTCCCAGATACAACCTTAGATTCCTTAAGTTTAAACTCACAAAAATCAAACTATTCAAAGCATTGTCAAGAATAAATATCTAAGTGAAGAGGTAGCTACTTCTCAGACTCCTTCAAAATCACAGAAACAAACAAAGGAGCCATTTTAAAGAAAGGCTTTGAAAGTTTCTCTAAAAGGTCTGTGTGTTTTTGTTTCATTCTTTACACAGAACAGGGTAGAAAGAGCACAAGTCAGGAGAAATGAATCTCAACATTTACAGCTCAGCAGAACTGACAGCACTGCCATTTGGCATGAGGCACACAGCAGGAGAAGCTCTGAGTAAACTGCAGTATGAGCATGTATCCATGGACACTCAAAATCTTTACAAAACCATGTCATCTTAAGGGTGCATTCAATTCTTGTGCAAGAATGAGTTCTAAAAGAAAGATTTCAACATTTCTGTATTTCCTGTGGCAAGACCCTTTGAAGTTGAACATGAAAGATGGCTATATTCCCACTTAAATGGTCAGAAAATTCCAGAGATCTCCAGTGCCTGTAAAGTAATGCTGTGCTTGAGCAATTACAAATGCTTTTAAAGCTTGAACTCCTGTATTCAGGTGGTACTAACATGGTCATCACTGTGTCTACTCCACAGCCATGTCTGCACACCTTGTGGTTTTTGCTGCTGCTGAGTTTTTAAAAGATGTGCTCTCTCTCTGAATCTGAATACTAATTTGGTAATCAAATGAAATAGTTGATGAGATAGGTGAGAAATATCACAGAACCACAGAATTGCATAGGTTGAAAGGGACCTCAGGAGATCATCAAGACCAACCCTCTGCTAAAGCAGGTTCCCTACAATAGGTTGCACATGTAGGCATCCAGATGGGCCTTAAAATATCTCCATGGAAGGAGACTCCAGAATCGATTTGGGCAACCTGTTCCTGTGCTCCGTCACCCTTATTGTAAAATTCTTCCACGTGCTTGTATGGAGCTTCCTATGTGCAAGTTTTAGGCCACTGATTCTTGTCCTGTCACTATGTACCACTGAGAAGAGCCTGGCCTCATCCATTTTCTTCCCAGCTCTCTTTAGATATGTATAAACATTATTCAGATCCCTCCTCAGTCTTCTTTGTCACAGGTTGAACAGAGCCACATTACTCAGCCTCTCCTCATACAGGATATGCTGCAGTACTTTTATCATCTTTGTGGCCCTCTGCCGGACACCTTCAAGGAGATCCCTGTGTTTTTTGAGCTGGGGAGCCCAGAAATGGACATAGTATTCTAAATGTGGCTTCATGTGGCAGAGAGCATGGCGTGCTGGCCATACTCCTTTTAATACACTCCAGGATACCAAAGATGATCTTGGCCACAAGGGCACACAGCTGGCTCATGGCCAACCTGCTGTGCACGAGAACACTCAGGTCCTTCTCTACAGATCCTCTCCAGCAGTCATCCCCTAACCTGTAGTGATTCATGTGCTTATTTCTCCCCATATGCAAGACTCTACACTTATTTTGTTATACTGGGCCTTTGCAGCTGCAAGAGCAAAAGAAGTGCGTGGGGAAGAACAATTTAATTTTAAGACAATCCACATTGTTACTTATTCATATTTTAAATACCGTGCTTCAAGAAATTTGAAGTCACAAGGCTATAATAGGAAATAGCATTGGTAAGAAATCCACTAGAACCCACTTCTAACATCCCTTAGAAGTGACCTTATGTTAAGAACTCCCAAACTCATGGAAACATGTTGGCATTACCTCACATCTTTTACAGCTTCTGCTGATAAGGAATATTTATTCCACAAGATACTAATACACATTCCCTCCAGGATCTTGATAGATTATACATTGATCTAACAATTTATTTTTTTTTACTTGTCAGACACACTAAATAAGTCCCCACCTACAGTTATTGAACTGTAACACACTCTTGCATGTATTTACAAAGATTTACTAAACCACATAAACTGTTCCAGAAGGGGATGAATAGGCAAGGACTTCTGGAGTTTTCTGTTCATTTGGTTGCTGTGGGCTTTTTTCTTTTTCCTCCTTTCCCAAACAAATTCTTTCTCCCCCCCTCCCACCCCCAAATAATTGAGAGTTTTGTCCTACTTGGTTAATAGCATTAACTGGTCATGCTGGACCAATCTAATAAACCTACTGGAAAAAACAACCATTTTAACAATTCTGTGTAAGTGAACAGACATTACACAATACGCTGACAACTGTAAGATGAAAATAGGTTGAATGGCACCATTAAGAATTCACAATGCAAATAAGTTTGAAAGCGATCTTACACAAAAACAAAGCATATATTCAAAAACACATTTAAAAATTCTAGATCACATACTTTTAATAGCAGTTTGCAGATTTCATATTTCCCTTTCGCTGCTGCTTCATGAAGAGGAGTGAATTTCCACAGGTCTGCTACATTGACAGAAGCACCATGCCTCACTAAGAGTTCAGCTACTTCGTAGTGTCCATAAGAACAGGCGTTGTGCAAGGGAACTAAGCCACTAATCAAAGATAAAGTTTTAACAGCTACAGAAAATGCAATCCAATATGCAATCACACAAAATTCCAACAGATAAAGCATTCACTGGACAGTAGTCCACATTTTTCAGACTTCTATGGCTTTATTTCCTTCCTATTATTAAATGAAACAAACATCATCCTTGTCCTTCAGATCTCATAGAGGAGGCTTCTAAATGCTTAACAAACATCAATGTTGCTTTTGCTAGAAGTGGCTTTAATGCTGTTAGCAGCAGCAAAAAACAGTTGCAAGAATCGCTACAATCTGACTATGCATAGTTGAATAAAAATTTCAGAAAAGGTATAAAACTAAGCAATGAATTTGAAGTACAGTTATTAACAACTGCACACCCACAGAAAGATGTCCAAATATTTCTTTCAAGGAGAAAATTGATAATTCAGAGCTGGAAACGAATTACCCCTCACCCTGAAGTCCAATATATTAGAATGAAAGATAAAAAAAAATCATACTACTCCAGTCAGTCACTTTGCAAGAAATCAGATAATAAGATTTGTAAAGGATTTATCTTATCTAACTGAATAAATAAGTTAATAATAAAATCTAACCAAACCAGAGAAATGGTTAGAGACAACCCTGGTATTTTACCTCATATAACTCCAAACTAATTTTAGATCACCTGAAATAACTGTGAGGCTGTTTTTAAACACTGTAAAATCTCTGAAATAGACAAAAGGGGAAAGAGAAGGATCATGTATTACATTGCCAGATGTGTGTCAGACTGTGGCTTTGCCAGAAAGTTATATTTAACTTAATCAATATTAAATATTAATAAACTTAATATTTAACACAACTTAATTATTGTCTCCACACAATTAATGACAAAAACAATGCAGAAGAATCATAGGATTATTTAAGATTGGGAAAGACCTCTAAGATCATCCAATCCAACCATTAACCATTACTGTCCACTGAACCATGTCCCTAAACACTAACCTCTACCTTCCTTCTAAGAAACAACATAAAATTTTAACAAGAAAAAAATATCACAATTGTGTTGAAATTCAAATCAAAACAAAGAGAGGAGGTTGAAATCTCACAGTAATAAAACTCAATACGAGTATATCACAGGATGAAAATATACCCTTTATCTTTGGCATGCACGTCTGCCCCATGGTGCAACAGATACTCCACCACTGACACGCGGTTATATCCTGCAGCAAAGTGCAGTGGTGTTGAATGGCGGCCTTCCAAATCTCTACAATTCACATTCTGAGGGCTGCAAAGTTGCTGTGAAAGGAAATCAAGACCTATTAAAAGACTGGAAAAAAACAAACCCACCCCAAGCAAGAAAATCCGCAAAGCAAACAAAAACCCTACCCCTCATCAATCATCACAATGCAAAATTTGGTTAATTTATTATTATATACCAATTTTTTGAAGTTAGATTTCAGGAAATTTTCCACAGAAGTAAAATCAAAAGTATAACTTATCTAAATTTATGTCTGAAAGCACTTTCTTAACAAACAGGACTTAAATGACAGAAGCAGTATGAAGATGATCCTAACACATCAAAAGGGCAAGCCTCTAAGTCATCGAGCACCAGGTTCAAGTTCATGTAAGTTTCTCCAGACAAGCTACCATTTCCAGCTCATGCTGTCTTCACAAATCTAGAAATATTGAGCTTAGCAGTCAAAGGAGTTGGTACACAAAACTGCTGCTGAGTGTTAATATATATTAATGTTAATATATTGAAGCTCAAGCTGTGACCATGCAGGATGGTCTACCTGCAGCCTATTTTACCTGAAATGTCATATGGTTGCATGAAAGCTAAGACCAAGCCTTCCTGCAATGCCAGCATTTCATGGCATAACTGTTCATTTCAGAAAAGGACAGCTTAAAATGCTACATCTCACCTTCTAACACTTGTCTGCTTGCCTTCTGATTGAATCATGCCTTGTTAAAGAATACGGCTGTATATGAAACAACACATCTGATTCCAACAAAGATATGGCTGTGTGAAGGACTCAGAGAATGAACAACCACAAACTCAGAGAAACACCGCAGCACATCCCAATGTCCAGCTTTCTAGAAAAAATATTAAGAAATTGTCCTTCACATTTTTTATGACTTACCATCCACCGGACACTACTTCCACAAACCTTAGGTGTAGTGGCTTCCATGAGGATTGCATAGCAATAAAGTGAAAAATTAATATGAAAAGCTCAAATTTACCTTCACAGTTTCCAAGTCTCCAGCTTTGGATGCTTCTAACAACCGGTAATCTACATCAGATGTACGCACAGGTGTACTTTCTACATACAGAAAAATATGTTTCAGGATTATTAATTACATTGTATCGTGCTCAACATTTTCCAAACTGGGAAGATACATCTGCTAGCATTTGTAAAAATGCCATGGAATTGTGATGTTCAAATACAAAGAGCCTAAACAGCTGAGTAAAGAATCAGTCAGACTGGGCTCTACAGCTGACATCACTCTGCCATTTCTGCCATTTCAAGGCTTTGCTAATTCTGCATATGGTAAGAATGACATTTCTATATTCAAGAAATCTGTGTGTTCTCTGAACTGGATTCTAACTCTCGCTGAAGTTCCAAAGCAAATTGAATGAGGCCCCAGTGTACACTTAAGAGTTAAATGTGCTCATTTCAGCATGAGTTACAACCTAAGGCTGTGTGAGGTTTCAGCTCACCTTCAAGTTTTTTTACTTTCCCCACAACAGCACTGCCACCTCAGCATCCTGAGGATGAGATGAGACTTAGTACTACACTGGATTCAAAGCTTCATTCCTCAGCTTTACTTTAATCTCCTTTCTGGACTCCTATCCTTGTCTTCACAAGACAGTCAAGATCAGAAACAATCTAATTACTAGAAGAAAGAGAAATTTGAATTCCACAAATGTACCAAAGGACTGCGTGAAGCAAAGAAACAAATCTCACTCATTAAAAGAAGCAGAACTAGCAGAATTTTCTAATAATTTTTTGGAAAAATAAAAAGATCTCTTGATGAGCTTTCTTACAGCTCTAACTCAATCTTACAAGAATGAATACATTGTAATTTTGTAAATAATTTCAGCATTTGCTTGTTAGCTTTGAATAACACAGAAAATGTCAACACTATGCTACTGACGCCAAAAACTTTTAATATGCTTTTTTAAGCTTTTGAATATTTCAGTCTTGAACAGCTTTACAGTTGTAAGAGAAAAGCTGCAGTCTTCCCAATGAAAAGATGTACAGTATAACACCTGAAGTGAGGTTTCATAGAGTAGACATTGTGAAAGTGAGTTTATAATTCAAACTGAAGTGAATATTTCCTGAATAATTCTAACCTTACAATTTAAAAATCTTCACAGGATGTGTTTACTTTTTAAAATTTATCTCTATCATTCTTCCCCTTCCGTACATATACACAGTCACGTGCACAATTTAATCAGGTAACACTATCCAAACAGCAAACTACGTCTCAAGAGTGGGTGGGTATACTTTAAAGTGCTGAAGGAAGTGAAGCTCCCAGGTACAGCAGGTTTTCTCATCAATCTGCCTTCTTAAGACTAAACGCAAATCCCACTGAAAGGTAATTGCTCTTTAGTAGCTACTGTTACAATTATTCTTCCTACTCTAACACATTAAAAAATGACATGGGTAAAATGATGCATATGCTCAAAACGTTGTTATCTAAGCAGTATCCAAAGCACTTTTACAGTAAAATCCTTCCCTGTTGGACAAGCAATAGATTGAAACGGTTATTAACTATCAATATTTTTCCGTTTGTGCACTCCAATCTCAGGTGAGTAACAGCAGTGCTTTTTTCAATTCTTGTTTTGCATGGAATCTCTGAATTGAGCAGCTATGGGTTTCTGTTTCCTAAAGAAATACCATACAGAACATACTGCAGATGTGTGCGCAGATGGCAGAAGGGAGGAATGAGCAAACTACACTAAGTCTCTTGCACTGAAAAAGAAATAAGATCCACAACGGTAAAAGATAGGGAGAAGCCAAAGTTCAAATACACAAGTTTTTATTTTTACCTACCACTTAGAATCTGTTGCACTGCTTCATTTCCTATCTGTGCAGCTGTGAATCCTTGTAAAGAGATGATGGAGGGATCAGAGCCATAATTCAGCAGGAGTCGGCAGGTTTGCAAGTGACCTGCTAAAGCAGCCCTATGTAATGCTGTTTGACCAAGTGTGTCCAGTGCGTTCATCTGAAAAATCAGCAGCAATGTAAAACAACATTTTTAGAATTAAAAGCCTGCACCTGTCCCTGCCCTTAATAGGAAGAGCAATATCAAGAAACTCCTGGCATACAAGTTTATCAATCCATCCTTCTATGAGGCAACTAAACAAAACCAAACGATAAAATATACATTCCAGTGTAAAAATCATTTACTACAGATGCTTTCTTGTCTTTAAAAAAAGGTAGATTACTTGCATGCATGGTTATCATAAAATACAGATCCCCAAAACCATACCTGAAATAACAATCAAGTTTTTGAAAATTTAACAAAGTGAATTTGCAAAAAGAAAAAACAACAACAACAAACAAAATTATCGTATAGAAAGAGGTAAATAATTAACAATTCAACTAAACTACCATACTCCATCTTCTGAAGAGGAATTAACATGACTCACAGTCAATAATTACAGTAAAGATGTCATATTAAGAACACTATGGGAGAAGGAGGAAGGGAAGAAGCCAGATACAAAGATACAAAATCCTCTTTTTTTGTAATTTTACAGAAATATTAACTTAAAGTAGATGTAAATCTATTCAACACAAGACTGCATAAGAAGGCAAAATCAAGCAAAATGATGAAAAGGTATTGCTTTCAAAGAGATATAATGGAAACCTATCTGTCTGTGAAGATCTAACAAAATCTGAACCACTGGAAGCATTGCCATGGGCTCACTATCAGAGAAAGGAAGAGAATAATAAAGAGCTCTAAAAAGAGGAGAAAAAAAACTATAGAAAATAAGCTTTCAAGAAGATACTTCGTACCTAGCAACCACTCATGACAAACTTTGAATGCAGATGTCCAACAGCTTTTTTTTTTAAATCACTATGAAATACATAACTACTAAGCGCTCTCTACAACTAACTCAGAATCTGCGATCTAATTCAAAGCCTATGGACAGTAGGCTGTGAACTGCATGTTACGGTAAAAACCAGCCTTTTTACATTACTAAAATCTTTGTGGTGGCAGCAAAGGTTTTACTAGGTTGTCTCACCAAAAACACAGCCTTCAAGCCCTACCACTTTTCTTTCCATGAAAACCAGTGAAAAATATTTTGGTTAAGACTAAAATTTGATTCGGAGTGAAGTAACTACATAGCAAGTATCTATCACCTGAGAGGGTTAAAAAATATACAAGTATCTGCAGTACATCAACATCAACACACCAGAAAGAACAACATAAGATAGACAGTTTTGACATTGTTTAAAAGCCTTTTACATCACTAACAATTCTACAGGCTGGTAAAGCAGGAATTTCTCACATCACAAACCTCTCTCCTAGGAAGATGTACAGAAGAACAGCTCTGCTTTCTTCTAACCACGCTCAGCTGATGACTCTCTCATGGGATTATCCTAAAAGTCTTGTTTTAAATAAAATCTTACTGCCTTCATAAATATTAACTAGATGCTGAATGTCCCAAATCCATAACTTTGTTCTGGTGATGACCCTCATCTGTTTCAGGACATCAGATACGTTTTACTACAGATAAGGACACAGACAGGAGCACAAGTCTCAAGCTACGTACAGTTAGTAGCAAAGACAGAACTAAGAGGCTTGTGGATTCCAGAAGTAGATGGTAATACTGTGCTAGCCAGGAAAGACAATCATAGTTAGCATTTTCTGTAACACTGGATTCCCATATTCAATACTCCTGTACGGAACAAACTGTGGAAGAACAGCAGCAAGGCATCCACACTGCACAAATTGATAGCAACTGTGACCTGGAAAAAATGCTAACATTCACTTGAAAGGAACACTGGCAAAGTCATCATATCCACCATATCACGTCTTATGCAGGTCTCCTTTCACCTCCAAATAACTATCTTTGTCAACAATCAACTCTTGTGGCAGAACTGCAGCCTCCTGAAGACACACATGCCCACTTCTGGGACAGAAAGGGCTGCAGCTGACCAAGAGGAATGCATACACCAAAGGAAACTATTCTTCCACAAATTGAGAATTATTTTACAGGGCAATTTTAAAGGGAATGTGTTCACTGTGAAACAGCTGCTCTCACCAATCACCCAGCATATGTCTAAAACAAACGCAAAAGAAACTCAAGAATGTATTCCACTAAGGTTGAAGGCAACAGAATTTATTTCAAAATGAAGAATCTGACAATCAAGAGATGCCACTGTAAATTTGTAATCCCTGAAATAAATACAAATAGAGGTTAATCTCTCAAAAATCAAACCTAGTAAAATACATATCTAGGTTAGCCACTCTTCAATATCAGGTCTAAAAACCTAACATATTCTGAGAAATTCAAAGCTGAAATTTAAGCTCTGTTCGACAAAATGTAAAATATTCAAGCTGTATTGTCTTATTTGTTTGCCAAGAAGATAAATAGTTCTAGTTGCCCTAAACAAATTAAAAGCATTCAACTGATCCTCCTTTTAAGTAATTTGGAATGAGTAGGTAGTAGTTCTTAATTACTATATCTCCTTGCAGATTTGTCAGTAAAAGTGACTGATTTGACAGCTTTTATTTCACATCATACTGTCTCTGAACCTGCCTTCTTCACCATTTAATATGCATATGGTCACTCCATCGCTCGAATTGCAACATGAAAGTGGAATGGTGTTATCAAATGAAAAGCAATTTCAAGTAAGACTTCTCATGGAAAGATACCACTGTGCACAGAATATCCCATATACAACTCCTTCTGTTATTTCATTTCTCATTCTACCTATATATTTGTTCAATAAATCAGTGTCTGATGATAGGAAACCATTTTCAAGAGACTTTTCCTCCCTGAACTATGGTGACTCAGAGCATCATCCAGAGAGCTACTCAATATTCCCTTTGCTGTCAAGCAGTTGTTGCAGCTCAGCAGTTCAGGAGCCTTTTCTGCAAGACATCATAAGTGTATCAGCTTTCCTTTGCTATCAAATGCCCTAAAACCTTTCATACTCCTTGACACTACAAGCAGCACAAAACATGACAGCTTCCAAGCTGCAGTTTTCTATGAGGTCTTTCTAAAAGATACAAATTCTAGGAATCTGGGATGGAACCCATGCTCAGACAGCACAGCACCCTTCCCTGCAATGGAAGAGATCTAACTGCTCTTCTTCTGCATTTAATTTGAAGACAATTTGTAATGTATTCCTTTTTATTTTTTCTCCCCTTTGTGTAGCATTATAAATTGGTGTGAATCTATGTCAAGGGGAGAAAAGGAAAAAGGTCCAGTTTCACACTGAAAGCTCATGAACAACCTAGACATCTGTTATACAGATGTCCATTTTGCATAAAAGCTTAATATTAGTGTTATTATGCTAGGTTACCTAATGAGTAAGAAAAGATGAACTACACAAAAGACCACACAGTTAGTTCTTTGTGTTGTTAGCTATCATGATCCAAAACGTACTCCATTTTTGAAAGCAAATTTATTTTTCCAGTGCTTACTATTCCCCGTAATAAGCACGTGTCTACCTAAAATCTGGAAAGCTAATCATGGAATTGTTTATGTTGGAAAAGACCCTCAAGATCAAGTGCACTTGAAGTAATACTACCAAGTCCATCACTAAACCACATCCCTAAGCATCACGTCCACAAATGTATTCTGCATCCAAGTTACTCAAAAGCATTTTGAGTTTGTCGTGTGCAACTTCTGCAAGCTCAACAAGCTAATGAAAGCATAGGCACTGAACTCGGAATGGACATTGTGTGGGGTATACCAGACTAATGTGCAAGTGATGTGAGAGACTTGTGTCCTCATTAAGGGCCAGCAAGGCACCAAAATAACATGATTTTGTGGGTATAAGTTGACTCCTGCAATAGTAGTGTTCTCAAATATTTCCACAAAATAAATCTAGATCAAGTGCATGTTATTCAAATGGTCCTTCACTTTTTATTGGTCTGACAAACTTCAAAAATCAAGTTAACATGATGAAAAAAAAAAATCAGGATAATTAAGTTCAGTTCTAGTTCATCAACATTTTCTTGTTCATTCCAAACAAAATCCCTAAAACAGTCTTTATTATGTTCTGTCTCACTTCCCAGAACAAAAGAGCATCTTCAAACACACGTATTTCACATTACCTCACTTCCGCTGTCTGACACAGCAACTCTTCAGCAAAACAACAGGATTTCCTCTACATTCCTGAAGCAACCTCAAATGATTCTCAAACCACAAAGCTTTACATGACTTTGCCTCCTAAGTCCACTGCTGGATGCTTTTCTGTGAATCAGTTCCATTTGCCTTTTGGTACCATATTTCAAGAGAAAAGTTCTGCTCTAATTATTCACCTTTTTCAAATTGTTAGTCTCTAAGTACTGTTTTCCAAAAGTATTTTTAAGGCAGCTCATCTAGTATCCTCCCTTTGACAGTATAAATGATTTCAAATTAAAGCAAATATGATAAGCCTCAACCATCTACAGTTCAGTGAGCACTTGTTACAGGATCAAACAAGAAAATCCTATGAAAATATGAAAAAATAAAAATTGGTTGAAGAACTGTAAGTACTGAAAGGGGAAAGCCTTTTCAGTGACTGGCTGCACAATAATTTTATTTAATATTTTCATTAATGACCTTGGCACAGAAGAACTGTGCTGCAGAGCATGAATACAAACACATAATAAAAAAAAAAAAAAATCAAGATTCTCTGTGTATTATAAGACCACAGGCAGGATCTGTGCACTGCTGTGTCAAATACATTAAAAAGGCAAACAATCCCAGTTTGTGCTGGGTATTTACACTGGAGATACGGAAGTGTCATCACACATGGTAGCAGGAAAGCAAATTCCATTTTTGCTGCCTGAGCTACAAGATTCACTCTGGTGCTAGTGATGAGAAGAGTTATAAGGATGATAATGACCATTCTCTTATGAAGGGAAGACCAAGAGTTGAGAGCATAACCCATCTGGGAACTTCACAGAGCTTCATAAACGTTAATGATCTATCTTCTGTTAAGAACCGTGACTGCATTTTACAGCTAAGCAACTTAGGACACAGAAAGAGAGACCGGATCCAGTGCAGTATGGAAGTATACATGTAACTTTAATTAGGAGTAGGCACCTGTCAAGTGTTTAAGTGCTCTGCTGATCACAAATGTGAATGGATTTACTGAGAATAACATAGGAAACACATAACACAATAGTAGGAAAGAATTAGTTTCAAAGCTAATAACTACACTTGTATTTGCATACTGTCAATTGAAAAAAAAAACAACACAGAAGAACAAAAAAACACAGGAAAATACCACTCAGAGCAATTCTTTAAATAACTGTAAATCCTTCATCAAGATCACTCAGTCCTCTACTGAATCAACTGAAACTCAAATAAAGATTAATTTTGAAATACTTCTGAAAGATGCAAGAAAACAAACTAAATAAAGAACTCTGTACTTTCCTCTACCTTTATCTAATAACTTGCTGCACATACTCTTCAACATAGGCTCACAAATTACATTGTTAAGCATCAGTCAAGGGCTAAATGGGATGCCAGAAGAATCAAGAAAGGCAGAAGGAAGCAAGTGCTAAACAATGACTGGCATTAGACTACCACATCCAGCATTAGCAAACTCCTGTATTTGATATTTTCGAGCTGTCAAGAGAAGGCAACAAAAGTCAACTACATGAGCACATTTATTACAACTGAACAATGAGATTCATTAAAAATGAGTTAGATGAACTCCTAAATCCTGTATTAAGTTATTTGGAGAAAAGACTTAGTTTCCATATGGGATTCCTGAACATGCTGTACTGACTTAAGATAAACATTGTTCAAGACTGGTATGAGAAGCACAAGACATACAGAATAAAAGGCAACAGCTATAATGCAAACTAACATTGTATTTAACTGATACAATCTCCCCTCTTGCCTTCTCCCATAAAATATATTTGGACATATTTACCTTTGCTCCATGCTTATGCAGAACTTCCATGACATCATTATGAGCTTTCTCGGCCGCTACATGCAAAGGTGTCATGAAACTAGACCAAGAAAGAGATATTATTTTTACACTCCTATGACAGAGTCCTTTGAAAAAGTAAAAATTTCAGAAACGTACTCTTTGTTTTTCTCATTAACGTTGGCTCCCTTCCTGAGCAATAGTTCTGTAACTTGCTTCCGCTTGGGATGCACAGCGGCCACAGCACAGTGCTGCAAAGAAGTAAATATAAAGCACTATTTCAACAACACAGATGGCAGAAAGCTTTGAGATCCATCATTTCATGTCCTAATTATTCTGCTAAACATCAGACTACACAATTTACAAACAAAATTTGTGGTATCTCTGCCTGAACAAGTAACATCCTGAGCCTTTTCTCCTGCTAGGAGAAAGACGCAGGTTTCATGTAGTACCTATCAAGTCTAGCAAAACAACTGACCAACAACAGAACATTCTTATGGGGAAAAACGCAGAAGAAAGTGAAAACAGGTGAGCCCTGGCCAGAAGGTTTCTATGATCAAATAGGAAAAAAGAAAAACGTGGTAAAAATCATATAGTATAATTTCTATAATTTGAGATTTATTTTTAAAATACAAAGGGTTTGATGGCAAATCCTCAATCTCAGATGATGAATAAATGTTCATAATGTAGAAATAATATCTCAACTAGCACCACCACCACATTTATCACAAAATAAATGGATTGTCCTTGTAATCTTACCAGAGCAGTCTCATGTGACTGTGGCTGCTTAAAATTGATGATCTCCAAAGCAAGCGTTTTTTTCACTTTGGCTAAATCCGCCTCTCTAGCTGCTTGCAGTAAAGAATGTCCTTTGAATTCATCTGTTGGAGAAAGTGATGCATTTAACATTCAGCACATCACCTTTACAGGTATTACTCAAAAAAGGCAGCCAGAACATATTAGGAAGCAGCAGGAATATTTCTGTGCATCTTCGTATGGTGGCTGTCCTGGGATACAGAATGGAAAGAGAACGTGGCTTACTGAAACCACAGTGGATTCTAAAGAAGGACAGAGATTCCCTGAATAAAATGCTTAACATTTTTCTCCCTCTTTTTCTTCAACCATTAGATATTAAGGGCATATATAGATCAGTTCAGTTGTCACATGTGCAAATGAGCATACAGCTCCTACATGGCTCTGCAGAGAGAAAGCATTATAGCTGCTTTTTCGAAACTTCACTGTATTTATAGCTATAAATAATTCAGCATAAAGCCTTAAAGTATCAGTTAAATAAAACTGTTTAACTACTCGTCTTAAAGAAAGCTACACCAGCTAAGTATTTGAAGCCAATCTGCCCCAAAGATTTTGAGTGCAGTCATATCCTTGTAAGTGCACGTAGGTAACTACTTTTTTTAAAAAAAACTTATTTTTTAGGTCACAACTTTTTCTGTTCAGCAACTAGCTTGTTTAAGTTGAAAATTATTTTTAAGAAGGATGAAAAGCATTTCTCTTCAAATATACAAATAAGAGGCAGGCTAACAACAACGAGGTCTGAACCTGGGAATGAGAAACAAAAAGCTTAGTCATCTCAGTGTAAATATTAGTTTTGCTTATATATTTCTTTTCATAAGCAGGCTTGAAATGCCTAACTTGCTAAGCAGGGCTTTCTTCTCCCAGTCGTCTTGACATCCAGTGCATATGCAGTTATAGAAAAGTTTTCATTTCAAATAGAATTCAAATTTCTTTCTAGAGACAGCATTACACAAAGTACAGCTAAAAAGAAACCCTGAAATAATTAATGTATTATATATATTCTTTGGTATGAAATCAAAGAATTCAAGAATATACTAAACGTGTTATTTCGGGTATGCAAAATAGCTTGTTCCATCAGAAAGATAGAAAATTTGCCATAAAGTTCAGATTTTTGTACACATTTCAGTGGTTACTGACAGATACGAATCTTTCCCTAGCCCCCTCTAATATCTATAAATACAGAAGTACAGAGTTTAAGTAGATGTAAATTTCTGCTTGTTAGTTTAAGCGATTGGTAAATCAACCTGCTTCAAAGTCAGAAGCATCATCTCCCAAGCCAGTCCAGAACAGAGAGATCAGAAGTAGCTGAAAGACATTAACCCCAACATCTTTTCCCCTTTAGGAAAGCACATTATCTCATTTTTTGCATTACCAGGCAAAGAACAGTGACAGACAGCAACCTGACAAGCTGTGATTTTGAGTCATGCAGGATCACATTCTTAGCGTATCAGGGGGCTCCTGCTATACTCAAAAGGTGACAGAAAATCAAAAGCTTACAAGTGAAACAATATAAAACTGAGTTCAGAATGTACTTCTCAAGGTCTTTTTTGTAACTCCATAATGTCTTGTTTCACTTGTCTCACTTTCACCGCATATAATGACAAGAAAACAAATTGCCAAAAGAGGGCAAATGAAGGTACACAAATTCAGATGAAAGGTGAAGCATATTATACAAACAGCATGAGGATTGCAAAGACTACAAAAGAAGCTGCTGGAATGTCTCCCTATTCAAGCCTGCACAGCAAAGCTATATACCTTCTGGAAGTTACTCTGAGTGTTCATAGATCCAACATAGAGGTTCCTATGTGGCTTGATGAGACTTTAAGTATAAAAATCACCAGCGGACACTTATTCAGCAGTATCTTCTGGCCTTAAACGTTAAGTGTGGGAAAAAAACCCACCAGACATTAAAGAAACATGGCATATTAGAGGTATCTACTTCAAAACAATAAACGCATCTACCATTTATTTGCTGCTTTGCATCTATCTGTGATTTATGAAGCAGTTGCTTTGAAAGAAAAGCACCCCTTTACATCCGCCAAGAACTGCTTCAAATCTGAACATACTTACAGGTCAGCCTCTCCCTGAGCTCAGGTGTCGGAGCCATATCCACCGCGCTCTTTCCGTGGCAGTTGACTAATGTGGGATCTGCACCGTGACTCAGCAAGAGGGAGCAGACTTCTACGCGGTTCTTGGAAGCAGCCTCGTGCAAGGGAGTAAATTGCCAGAGGTCCATTGCATTAACGCATGCGCCATGCTAGTGCAGGAAAGGAAGCCTTTTGTTAGTAGGAAGTCATCTTCAACTACTAAAAGTGCACACGTTTTCATTATAAAAACTAGTTCCATTCTTTCACATATGAACACACAAAAATGAATTATAGAAATCTGTGCGTATAAAAGCATGATGAATCCTGAAAAAAAAGGAATTTTTGTATCTTTTTTTCTAGAATAGCAGATTTTTTTTTTAAATTCATATTACTTAAACTCTACAATCTCTCTAAATAAATCAGGCAGAGAAAAACCACAGCTGTGAAGTCGCATGCTTTCAAAATTACAGGATGCTTAAAACCCAATAAGGAAGAGATCTTCCTTTTCAACTGTGGTATGAACAATTCAAACACATCTAAATTTACAATAATCACTTTCTGTCCTGCTTACCTTAAGTAGTAGCTCTGTAACTTCATAGTGTCCGTATGAACATGCGTTATGAAGAGGCACAAGACCACTGTATGAAAGAAGGCAAATGACAAATTTATTCAAGTGGCATTTTTGAAGAAAGTACTATTTAATCCTTAGTGAGAGATCAACTGAAATCAAATTAAACCTAAACATTAAGATATTTAAAAATTAAGATTGACAAATAACTGAAAATACCTGAAGTTCTCAAAAAATACATTATTTACGGGTTGCATTAAAGCATTTTTTCTTTTTTTATTTGCAAGCCACGGATATTTAATCTACCAGTAAGATTAGTATAAATTGTCTTCAAAATTATCTTTCATGAAGCTAAGCGGAGGGGGGAAAACCATTCCACATTAAATTTGCTTAGGAGAAGTCAACATTCTGTTCTAGCCTAAACATGCATTCCTGCTTATACAAAATGCCGTATGAAAGGCAGAACTCATCAGATAATGCTAGTGTAACTCCCGGGGATATTCTGACAATGTACAGATATCCATACTCAGCAGACTGAAATGCTGCTCCCAACCGTGGAATTACTTCATTTTACTGCATTTTTCACAGTCTTACCTATTTATCCCTGCAAGAGACTTATAAGAAGGTCCATGTGTTTTCTGTAGAGCTATACTATTGGAGCCATACTTAAAAATAACACTAGTGAAATAAATGAAAGTGATCTAGCTACAAGCACAAGATATGTAATAAAAAAAAAGCCATGCACTGGAAGGGAGATGCAGAGAGGACAGTTATTACAGAAAACCAGAAGAGTTTAATTCAAGCCAAGCAAGCTAAGCTAGTTATGGCTCAACAAATCAGAATGCATAATACACTGAAAACAACAATTAAACCTTCACCATTTATGAAAAATAGTGAGTGTTTCCCAGAATTGCAGTAAGCAAAAAGAACACTGGAAAAGCAAGCACTAGACTAGCTTGCTTACTTACAAATTATTTATTAATATGAAACAGTGGAAACCAACCTAACGACAAACAAAACCACCACCCCTCCCCAAACATTGCAATCACATGGTGTCACTAAAACAAAAAAAGAGAGGGAGCTCACAGGGCTGTTAAACATATCTTAGCATATTTGAATTGTTTAAAGGCATGTGCAACTGTTTTCTTTCCCTTTCTTATCCTCTTCTCAAGCTCAAGTTAATTACTTTTCACATGGCAATACTTTTCAAGTAGATCATTCCAGCCTCATTAAATCATCTATGTGGCAACGCTGTACAAAGTTGCACTCAAATTTCTGAATGGTGGGAAATACCTAAACTTGCTTAAAAATGTCTGGATCTACCAACAGGTATTACATGCATCTTTAGTGTGTTTTTGTGGCATACATAACGTGTCATGACGCATTCCAAGACAATTTTAATCAAAGCCATTAAGGGTAAATGCATAGATAAAGTGCTACAATAATTAACCTTCAAGAGCTTAAGTATGCTTAGGACTACTTTGGGGAGTTAATTTAAAGTCTTCTTTAATAGTAGGCTGGCTCAAGCCTGCTGATAGCTGGAGAGAACACTCATTAACACAGCCCTACAAACCCCAAATACGAAACATACGCCTGAAGTCTGTTTTCTGCTGTTAGGACTAAGCTTTCTCAGTCCTATCTGACCATTGTGAAAATTCACCTCATATTTTAGAATCAAATAGCTAACAATGTACCATATGTAGCTCCAGATTTCTGACTGCTGCATAATTTTTCTTGTAATTTACTTCATTAGAGTCCTCACTGCAAAAAGGGAAGTTTAGGTTCTAGTACATCTTGCTTTTTGCTTGCAGTGTTACTCAAGGTAGATCTCTAAGAACCTGTTGTTCTGAGTCCATGGGTATCACTGATGTGATTTGGAATTACATCCACATGTATATATGCAACAAGACATAAAGAAGTCTAAATTATGGAGAAATTTTTCAATGCACTTTTTTTTTTTTCCACTGAGCTCATGCATCCTCTCCCTGCTACTGTTGCCAAAATTAGGATACCAGTCCAGGACACCACAGCAAAGTCTTTGCAGGGATGCAAGGAAAAATGTCTTGAAAAAATTAAAGGTGTAATAGGAAACTTTAAAAGAAAGGCAGGCAAACCTATTCTATTATTTGAGAGTAAAAAAAGATTATTTGTCATGAAACACACACTTTTAAAGCAAACATCACATTCTCAGCCAAGTATCTGAGATTATGTTTCAACATTAAGCAGAGAAATAACTTGTCATCTTGGTTAATAGCAAACCACTGCTGCAAATGGATTATAAATCAAGTCACTTTACATACCCTTTGTCCTTTGCGTGAACATCTGCACCATGCTGAAGCAGAAGTTGGACTATTCGTACTCTGTTATAGCCTGCTGCTAGATGTAAAGGAGTGGACTGTAAAATAAGACAGAACAAGGTGAAGAATGGGAGCCACAGAGTTCTGTGCCTCATTTCCAAATATTTAAGCACTCTGTTTCCCTTACATATTGGATCAGGCTAAGTTGCACTTTTCTTCTGTCATCGACCAAGTCAACAAATACATAACACATACACGCCCTGCCTGTTGTCAAACCAAATCCATGTTCCTGGAGGTGGGAAGAATCTACATCTCTCTAATTTTAAATAATGGTCCAATGTCTTCTTTGTTGTGCTTTTATTTTGTTATTAATGCTAGAATTTTGTTTTATTTTTAAATGCCATAATTAAGTTGGTGTTTTTTAAAGCTTCATGAGCAAATTTATTCAGTTCAAGCTGCAGATTGTGAAACTGCTTATATGTGGTCTTCCTGCAGTAAGTGCACAAGAATCAGATTGCAGAACAAAATTATCCCATTGCAGGAGTGTTTATATTCAGCTCTGCACCAAACAAGTTGCAGCACCTTGCCAGTGTACTATGCTAAGACAGAGAGCAAACTGTATGCAGTTTTCTGCAGAATACACATCTTCAGTATTAATGCAACTTAGAGCATAATAACAGAATAACAGTAACATCCTTCTCCATAGGTAATTACTAACAATTGATAATGAAAGCTTTTTAAGTCGACAATAATAATTTCCAATGTTCTATTATTTTAAGTTTTCATTATGAAACAAGTTTTGTGTGCAGACTTAGTCTTAAGGAACTAATCACTTGCATGACCGGGTGACGCTGTTGCTGTTTGCTCCTTCCCAAGGTTGAGAAGCAGACAAGTTTAAAGGGATTTTTCTTACTATTTATTTGATTAAAACCCTGTGCTTAAATCAGCCTGAACACACAAAGACATATCTCACATTATTAAGCCAAGTACAGATTTACTGTAGGTACTAAAACATCATTATATGGTCTTACAGGTGAGATATCACATTCTCACTGTTATAGAGATGAAAACAAATGGTTTCATCTGTGGGAAGCAGCAGCAAGCACTATATATTCATAAATGAAAGGGATTTCCAGGAATTAACATGCATTTCACATGACCGTGCTTTGGAGCAGTCTGAACGTTTTATCTTGCTACTTTGCTTCAGAAAGAGCATCTAGTTGGACATATACCAAGTGTCCTGTATGCCAGAGTGATGACACAGCTTCTACTGTCAGCAATGACAGAACAGGGTGTCTCTAAGAAACACTTTGAGATAACTCAGTCTAGAAAGCAGTTATGCAAACTTCTATAATACTTAACTTCAGAATCATCTGTGCTATTTTCTACACACACTCAAAATGACTATCTCTAACATTTCTGACCTGAAGATCCTGAAAGTGTCTCCACAGTACAAAAAGCCACCACCAAAACTAATCAAGTCTGTAGCTGTTTGGCTTTTCAAGTTGTTAGGATCATTTACTCTGTTCTAGAAAGGTTTCTACTACTGAACTAACAGTCTGGAATGATCTAGAAGGTATTAAATTCTTTCACATCTGCTGCCATTATAAAATAGCTGGTTCCTGCATATCATAAACACTAATGAAAGTGTGAGTAAAACGTATGCCATTGTTAACGTTACAAAAATATCCCATGCACTGTTTAGTCTGACAATGGCTTTGGTTGTCACACAAAGCAAAGCAATGACATCCCACATCCCCGCCTTTCAGGAATGTGTGCTACTTCCTTTTCTTCCTTAGCAAGGTCCTACAGACACCAGAGATCCATGAACAAACCATGCCTTCCCCAACACACCAGGAGTTACTGAGCTGCAGCCAACCACCTTGGCTTGCTTGCTATCTGGCAAGAGGCTTAATAATAAGAATCCCCAGAGGGCATTTACCTTTAAGACTCACATTCACAATTACCAAACCAATCAAAGTCTCTTACATTCTAGTGTAATTAAAAAGAGTACAACTCCACTTTTATTAAGTAAAGTAGACTCTCATGTAATACGCTCACATTATTTTAAAGTTTTATGGCATCTGTAATTGAGTCAAAACAGGTACTGTGCATTTCAAGTAAGATCCCTGTACACAAGATAGCAATCACTGTCAGCTTGCATTGCTGCAATTTATACTCAAGCCATTTCTTGCCTGCGGTCTTTTTGAAAATGTATTGCCTGGGAATATGAGAAAAGCAATTTTAGATTTAAACAATGTATGTACAACAACCTGATATTATTCCCATTGAGCCTTAAATGCTTTTCACACTGCTTTCTTACCAACAGCTGGCTTGATGAGCTGCTCAAAGTCAGCTGCCTTTTGTCTTGCTGTCCCCTGCCCACCTGCATCAAACCAAAGGAGGCACCAAGGAATTGCCAAATCTGCAGGCTGCTGAGCAACTACCTTCACTAAAATCAGAAAATCAGTTTCAACAAATAAGCCACAGGCAACATGGTAATGCTGGCTCCAAGCACCACCAGCTTCCCTACCTATCTTGCAAAAGAGTTTTCAGTAGCTTTCAGATGGTAACGTGTCCCCCAGCCTCAGAGCAAAGCTGCATTTTCAGGTTCAGAGTGATTTTGGATATCTCAGTTCATGGGTAACTTTAAACTGAAGGACCTTAGGAAATGATGTTACATCACACATGATCAGTAACAGCTACAGAACTGTTTTAAGAACTAGTCATGTTTGTTCTTGCCTGCTCCATCTTTCTGCCAGCAGAATCTCTACATTACACTATCCAATAACAATCTTAACTAGTGTGATTCCCTCATTCACACGTTGTCATCCCAAACGCTACAAAAATCAACGATTTAGAATTCACTCTTTCTGAAATAACAGGAAACAACCTCTGAAAAAAAGTGTTCTACTGCATTGAGTTCACAAAAAAAAAAGTATATCTTCATTGTAAAGAAATTCTCCCTGAAACTGAACACCTTCAGAAACGTATTCGGGTGCTGTACCATCTGGGGCATGGTACAAAGCATGTATCATGAATGGCATACCTTCCCAAAGTATTCTGAAGTATTAGAATGTGTATGAGATAAGAATTGGTAAGTAAGAGGCAGAAGATTTATTAGCAGAGCTTTTTCAATTACACAGATTCCAGAGATAGTGGAAAGGAGAAAAGATGACAAGCATCGCCTTGTACAGGGGAAAACATAAGAAAGAATAACAATTCCTCTTCCTCTTAGAGGTTAACAGGAGTGAGAAATGGCTGCTTCCACTTTTCTGCTCAAAAACTCTACCTGCTAGCACAGAAACAGAGGCAGGTAAGGGGAAGATGTGCCCAGAAGCACAAGAGGGTAAAGAGCAAGGGCATCTTTCTTAAGAGGAGAGAAAGCATGTCAGCACTGCAGCACTACACAGCAGAAGAAATTTTCATCTGCAGAGAGCTTTACTAAATGTCACAAGTGAAGCACAGTCAACTTGCCCAGCAAGTTTCTCCATTGACATTTGACTTTCAAAATTATGGAGATTATTATCCTTGACAGCAGGATGACAAATCCTTACTCCAAGTAGCTTGGAAGCTACTCTCTTAACAGTAGCTATACAAAAGAGAAAACTCTTGTTTTTGATTACTTCAGAAAAAAGGAAAAAGTCAAACCTCAAGGATCATCACAACCTACACGAAAGGTAGCAGGACCAAATGAGCCAATGTAAGGCAGAAGGCAGTAATCATGTTCCAAATGAACTTTAAAAGCTAAACTCAATCTGACCCACGAGAAAAAGCAGATAAGGCAGAGAGATAAAAGACATCTCAGCTTTCTGAAGGTTAATTAGGAACCTCAGTTCCCTAACACCTCCATACTAAGTTGCTGCCATTACTTTCAGAGTGCATATTCAAAGATCTGACCTGGAAGCAGAGACCAAAGGGGTAATGCTAAATATCTGGGAGAAATTCTGAATGGGAACCACCACTCTGACTTCTGATCCTAGTGCACCACAAAAGGTGCATTAGTGACCCTTGAAGCCATTATTAATTAATTAAAAAACAAAAGCCCTCAATTCTTGAAACTGTCCTGTATTGCACATATGTGAATCCACTAAACATTTGCTAGACCAGTTCAACAGAAAAGCTAAGCAACATTCTTCAGAAACAATTCAGCAATATTCTCAGAAAACTGGTTTCTTAGGAGAATCTGTTCCATTTTCATGTGCAAATGAAGGTTTAAATTGGGAACAAAAATGTATTACGAGAAACAAATTTGGGAGCTTTTACAGTGAATCAGCATTTGCAGTTTTTCCCAGATTCAGAAGCTCAGAATATATCTCTGGCAGCAGTCAGTGACATAAACACAGCAAAAACATGGAGAGAGGAAATGGATTAGCAGAGAAGCATACACTTCTGCAGCAGACGCTGGCAGCTGAGGAAGCAGCAGCTTGCTGAGCTACAGAAGGATGAAACAACCACTCTCTTACTCTCTTCTGAAGGAAATGTTAATGTTATCACTGCTGACGACAATGAAAAGAATGTTATTTAACACTGAAAGGACACATACTCTGAGATAAGGTAGAACTCTATATGGGAATTACTTGCAGCATCACTGCATCCAGGAGGGCCATTTTTGTTCCTTCATTATTTGGAATCTGTTAAAAAGTTAAATGAAAAATGGATAAGTCTGAGGTGACACATTGCCTCTTGTGAAGGCAGAGACTAAAAGAAACTGCCTCTGCAAGGTCATTTACCCAAGTCATCAGAGGGTATTCAAACATCTAGCACTTGAAGGAGCAGCTAGAGAACAAATATCTGGACTTGTGGACCAGACACACAGACACCAGGCATGAAAGGTTCTCACCTCAACAGCTGGATCTGTTATTTATTATAAATAATCACACGATGGAGATGTGATTTAAGTTTAGTGCCCAAGGGAGAACAACAGCTACTTTTGCTGGTCTGAGTTACTGAGCGAAGACGGCCAAACTCCTGCAGTTTTTAAAAGCATCTTAGTGACAGCCAGTATAGCCCACAGCCTTAGCCTTCTGCCTGTAAAACTGCAAGAGCTTACCACTCCAAGAGAGTACAATAAGACAACTTTCTTCCTTCTTTCAGAACAAATACATACATTTTTACCTGCCTTGTCAGCCAATCAGAAGCTATATAATCTTGTTCTTTAGCTACTTGCTCACACTGTTGTTCTCTCTTTTTCAAGGAACACCTTGATGGCAGCACAACTGTTAATGAGAGCATCCTCTTCAAAAAGCCATACCACATGACTGCGGTAATCTTCATGCAGCATTAACAAAATGTGAAAGGGATGCACCCTGGAACATCCCAGAACCAATACTCTGCATTTTTTTGCTGTTTCAATCTCTTCTATTTCCACTTGCTATCAAAATCTTCCTACTGCAGTCAATTATTAATTCCATTTTCTTTCTACCTCTCATTGTTTTTACCACTTCTCCCACTCCATCTTCATGTATTTACTTTGCTTCTCTCTACCTCCAACTATAAACATTTCAGCTGCAAGTTCAGAAATAAGAAAGAAGAAATACCTCTAAGCAAATGTTGCCTTGATGGGACATCCTGCTGACAGGACATTCAGGCCAACACTTTTTATTCATTTTATTGAATGTGGGGTGAGAATGAACTCTGCTAAGAACAATATTTGCAAGTTGATTGCATTCCAGCTCTACTTCTGAGAGTGAAAAAAAATTATAATTCATATTTTGGAATCAAATTAAAACGAAGTCTAAAATAACTCACAAAATTAGATACAAAAAGAAGTTCTTTTCTCATTACTGTGATAATTAACAAGTTTTAGAGTTTAATGCATTTGTAATCTAGTCAAGTAGACTTCATTGTTCCCTTTCAGAACTCATATAGCCTTGCAAAATAGAGAATCTGCCTTGTACTTCATTTTAATACGCTTTGAAATTAAAAAGTTATGGTTATTAGAAAAAGAATATTCTAAAGAATTCCATCTGAAAGAATTTAGTATCTTTTATAAGTAGAAGTGTATTATACTACTCAGAAAAGACTAATCAAATTACCTCAATTTTCTTGTCCATCAGTGACATTCATCATTAAGTACAATGCCATATTTTGGCACTTTCCTCACCTTTTGCTGCTCGTCTCCTCCCTGTTCCACCAACTTATTCCACAGTTTTAGAAATGGTTATGTAAATACAATTCTCCTTGCACTTAAGTATTTGCAGTTCTTTTCATTTAGCATTAAACTGATGGCTAAACTCTCCACTTAAACTATGAAGTCAACGATGGGGTTATGCTAGCAACTGATAACTGATGAGCTGGGAGAAAACAGAGAGGCAAGGAAGGCATAAAACACAAGGGCTTTGGGAAAGATTGGTAAAATAATTGAGTGTGGCCACACAAATCTTCAGAAAGGAGAGCTATGAAATAATTAGGAAGCTTGGAAAAAATAACTAAAAGAGGTAGCTAAGAATGTTTTTGGTTTTGTTTCTTTTTTAAACAGACAGCATGAAGACTAACAGAGACCACAACATAAACACAGTGCTAATGCACTTTTTGCTAGGAAATACTTCAGAAAGAAGTCAGTGTGATTGAACAGCAAACTGAAAGAGATTACTACACTTAAGCAGGAATTATTCAAATAGCTGAATTTACAAGCTAAAGGGAAATCTCAAGGATCACAAAATCTTGTGGACTAAAATACAATTAGGCAGGCAAAAATAGTTTGTGCATTGAGTAGCTGAAGGAATTTAAGCAAGCAGCAAATCCTTCTTCAAATCTATCAGAATCACAAAATCCAGCGGACAACCTGGTGGGACAAGGCAATGGTAGGCTGAAAATTCAGACAGCAGAGAGGCCACGATGAATTCTAATATCACATTCAAAAGAGAAAAACAGCAAGAAAATGGAATGATTGACTTCTCAGCAATTCTCATGTGCAAGAATTTTGAGAGGGAAGCGACACAGAAGATAGAAATGGCATCTACAGCACTCCCTGGAGTCAACCATATGCAGAAATGAAATGAATGAAGTCCACAGACTGAGCCCCACATACAACATAAGTATAACCTCAGCAAGCACTTTGGAGGGAAGGAGTCAAAACTGTAATAGGAGAAACATCACTGCTCAAATCTCTGGATGCTCTGTGAACAGACAGCCAAATCCAGATCACAGCATTTAATTAATGTGCATAAAATATTAAATGGCTCTGCTCAAATCTACCAATCTGACTCGTTTTCTCAACAGAAGATGAACAGCATAAAGCAAGAAGCTGTCCCCTGTGGGAATCTAGTCATCAAGGGAATACAGATCAGGTATGGAAGGAAAAAAAGTTTATTTCCAATAAACTTGGAGGTATTCTGAAAAACACACCAAGACATAACAAATGAGACTTCCTGATTTTGAGAGATCAATACAGAGAGAATGACTACAGAGTCAATCTCCTCCCAATCTTCAAAAACACATTCTCTTCCTAGACACTTCAAATAGTATCTGAAAACAATATGAGAAGAGATACTTACTGAAATACACAAAATATTTGAGAGAAAGAATTTAAGAGCTCATAACAGAATCTGTGCAGGCCAATCAGTTTTACATCTTATGCAGAATATACCACCTTGGGCTATATGCAGGCTATTAGGTGACACCAGAGATAGCAATGAAGCCAAGTCATTCATACATATACAAATTCAAGGGACAATCATACTGTCCACTTTGCCATGTTTGACTGATGAAATAAGATGGGATCACAAGGCATAAGAAAGAGTACATAAGGATCACAGATTAACTGAGGCTGGAACAGATCTCTGGATAATGACTTGTAGCCCAACCCCAAGCTGCCCCCTTTTTTTGACTTGCTTTACCAAGGTACTGCAAATGACTTTATATCTGAGATGGAATAAAAGCATACAGAGTTGATTGGCATGGAGCCCTTACTGAGTACAGCAATACAATTTAAGACAACCTATACCTCTTAAATCTCCAAAGTAAGAAAAAAATGCTATAGGGAATTTTGACAATGACACATTTTTAAAACAATTAGCTTTCAGAATAGTATTTTTGTTTTCAACAGAAACAGATGTTCTTTCTACCCTCTCTCATTCCCCAGAAAATTATCTTGGAAAAACAGATGTGCTCTGGCTCATATTTATCCCTAGGCAATAACATACTACCTAGCCATACCTCTGAGATACACACACACATTTAAATGCACACAATGTACACACAGCTAAGTATATAAAAAGGGGTATAAAGATATATAATTATATAATTTAAAAATATATATGGAGATAAATGTGTATGTATTTATATACATTATACGGCCCTCCCACATTCCTTTCACATCCACAAACGTGTTTTGTGGTACTTCATCAAAATCAGACTGAAGTTTAACGTAGCAAATAAGCAGATGCAGCAAAGCCTGCAGAGTTATTCTGAAATACCTGTTTTGGATGCATTGTGTGAAACTGCCTTTTTCAAGAAATATTTTCTAGTTAGTGATTTTTTAAACCTGTTATTATTAAACTAAGAGAGCATCTGTCTGAATCACGCAAATACATACACTGTCAGGATGCCTGCTTTCAACAAAAATCCTATTATTTTTGCTCTCTGATTTCTATGTATGATTCCTTTGCTCCAATCCTCCAACACAAGTATTTGGTGTTGCAGAAAAGCCCTGGAAACTTCCGATTTATCTACAAACATGACATATAATTCATTTCAGCCGGAAAAAATTCATAAAAGTTTAGGGAATAATATGCGTGAATTGTGACTGCAAATATTTTATTATACATGATATATGTACGTGTAGAGTTCACATATATTCATAATTACTATTGTTTATGACAGAACTGCCTGGCGTCAGGTATCTGCTCCTAACTCTTTTGCTCAAATATGCATCCTTTATCTTTATAAAAGTGTCATTTTCACAATATTTAAACAATACTCTTGGTATTACATGTGAAATTTCAATAAATTATTCCAGAAGATATTCAACATTCATATGAATAAAGCCCGTATCATCTATAGTACAAACAGACCAATGCATTTATGTGGCATTAATTTTCATTTTTGCTGCCGTAGCAAAAGAAAAACACACTCAATTGTAAAGGCTTACAGTGTCACAACACAGTTTGACCACAAATCTTTCAATAGGTGGATTTTAATTCATCTCCCCAGATCCTAGAGACAAGTTGATTACCAGAGAACCTCAACCTCTGTCAAAGTTTCTAGGCTTAACAACTGCAAAGAAAAAGGTTGTGGAAACGTGGATTGATTGCTCCATACAGATTCAGAAACTGGAAAGCAAGCCAATTTTCTTTTGAACTGCACAATTTTTCTTGAAAATAGTTGAGAACAGTCAGAATATGAAACAGGGCTTGGCAAATCCATTTACCAGCAAGAGACTGGAAGACTCCGTGGTTAAGGAAGAGGTAACTTGCCTGGTTCTGGTAGGATTAATTTTCTGTTTCTCAGCTCCTGTTTCACAGGCTGATTAAGCTAGCTATGCATACAGAGGAAGTAGTAGAGGAGAGGCAAGAGAAGAAATATGGTGAGGGCGTGACATCCAGCACTGCATTGCAGACCTTCTCAGAGATGGATTTCTTATATCTGCGACCCTGCATCCATGAACTCCACACACTGCACACAAAAATGAGTGACTATGGCAAGAAGGAAAGAGCTAAAGACATGCTCTCTTATAATATATGCAAAAGTCAAGTTTTTGATTTATCAAAAGGGTTCATGCAAAGGTCTGCTACTGGCATTCTGGAGTCAGGGCTGTCTAAGGACATAGGAAAAAACACTGGATACGCACCATAATAAGTTATGAGAGCCTGGTGCTGGGAGCCAGAAGACTACAGTGAAATAAAATGAAGTAGGACATGCCCTCTCTAGCAATGACCTTTTATTAAATAAATCCATATATATATATATGTAATAATATAATAAATCCATATATATATATATATATATATATATATATATATATGTGTGTGTGTGTGTGTATATTTATTTCTTTATGGGATCATTGCCACATATACAGGATAGACCTTCACTGGCTAAGGATGGCACAGTCTCCTTACCACTAATAGCAGAAATTCTTAAGTTTCTGGTTTCAAAGAGGTGAGGCAAGAAGCAAAGCTATTGGAAGGTAAATGATGGAGCTGTGGAAGGATGGCTTTCTATACCACTTTTTGGTAAAAACCCCTGCCTTGTGCCAGACAATTTTATGTGAGACAAGCTGATGTTCACAGGTAAGACACTATGGCTGTCTCCTTTTTTCCCCACACGTGGTTCATACAAAATATAAACACAAAGAGTAGAAAAAACACACTGCCAAATTGCAGACATGCTTGTAAAACAACCAAGGCTTATATACTTGAATACTTCAGCGCCAGCATGATTCGAACATGTGGAATAGAGATCAGGAGATGGATATCATATCCAGCAAAAATCCAACTAAAAAAAAGATCCTTCCACTGCTAATAGCTACCATGTCAGCTGGATGTAGCTCACTTTGGAAAGCTGTCAAGAAACGATGTGGGAAGGAAGTCTGCCTTGTAAATAACATTTTTTATCTGAATTACTAAAACCAGAATGTCTTTACTAGTTCAGACAGTTCTGTATTTTAAGAAAATAACAGATGCAACATCAATTTCTTCCTGAGACACCTTTCAAGCTTCCATAACAGCTTCTCGAAGGAAATGAGCAGGCTGATAGATTGCTGTAACTCAACCTGCAACCCTGATAGATTTTAAACCTCTCTTTTGACACTAACTACCTGCTTAGGTAAGCTGTGACAGTTGTAACATCAGAAATATAGCTCTCACAGCAAAAATATACATATATATACACAGAGTTTTAGCTTCCAGCAGAACACAGGATCTTGCTGTTTTAGAATATTAGATAGTCAACATTCTTGGAAAATTCACCAAAGTTGGTCTTTAAAAGGTACTTCTGGACAAAAAAAAAAAATTTGAGGAACAGTAACAAAGACTTTAAAGCAAGTGTCCAAAGCCTACTTACCATACACAGTAGACACTTAAATACGTGGCTTGACTTTTTAACAGTGTGAAAGTTCAGTGCCACCCATTAACTTCAATTGCAGCCTATCTTGTAGAAACCATTATAACTATACATTATATAAACAGAGTTTGACAGAGCTCAGAATCTAGAGACAGTGAAATTTCAGACACACCAGGAGTACACATGTACCCAGGAGAATCCCGTCTAAATAAGTTCCAATTTGATTCACCAAATACTTTGCAAAGCATACTAAGTAGAAGTGATGTAAAATGGCAGTCACATGTTAAATATTAACACCACATCATAGAATCATAGAATTGCTCAGGTTGAAAAAGACCTGACAGACCATCAAGTCCAACCACAACCTAACCATACTACCCTAACTCTAACAACCCTCCGCTAAATCATGTCCCTGAGCACCACATCCAAATGGATTTTAAACACATTCAGGGATGGTGACTGAAGCACCTCCCTGGGGAGCCTATTCCAGTAACATTCCTAACATCTCTGTTATTTTTCAAGTGTTCTCCTGAAAAAAGAAAATCAAACCAAAACTAAATGGCATTGAAATGACTATTTTAACTCAAGCCTAGCTTTTAGAAAACAAATTAGATTGTTTAGAAAAGAAAACACCAACAACAAAACAGCAGTTCTTTTGACACCTTTCCTTTGTATAATACTTCAATTTACATACATTGCATTGTATAGTTTGATACTTGTGCAGTACTGTTTGTGCTCTTGTTCAACAGACACACAGGCCAATACTTTATCAAGCTATGTAATGGGCGATTTTGACTAAATAGTTGTTTATTTATGGCTGTTAGATGACGCCTTCTGGAAATTCACAGCCTTGAGTACGAAACATCAATACTGTGACTCACCTTAATTTCCTCACCCACAAAACTAAATTGTTCCCTTTGCAAAATAGTGCTGGATATTTCCAAAGTGTGCAAAGCAGATTAACACACAAAGCAGAGAAATGTGCAGGAGTTTCTACAGGCGTCTATGTTGCCCTCACACCCTACCGAGTCTGTTGCCTTACGCTGTGCTAAGTTTGAGACTTGAAAATCTTCAAGGATTGAAATCCACCAAGGAATGAAAAATGTATCTTCAGAAATGGAGAAATTTGCAGCTAGGGGAAATCACCATAGATCACCTGGAGGCAGCAACCCCATGAGAGACTTGGATTTACATGAAAGCTATGCTGTAGACTGACAAGCTCCCTTCACTTGCAGTAGAACTTTTGGAGATAAAATGCCCAGAACCTGAAAGTAATGTCTTAAAACATTTAACAGTTACATAGCACACTTGCTGTGGAGATTTACTTTACCTTAAAACAGTGTGCACATATATGATGAAAAGAATATCTGGTAAGCATCATTTTAAAAGCTTATTAATACAGATGGTAAGCCTTAATTCTCAAGGAGTTTTAATAACCAATACATTTGTTAACAACCAAACACACAAATCATTGAAGTGTCCAAATTGAATAATCTTAACTGCAGTAGGCTTGCTGAGTTTTGAGCATAAATTTCCAAACTAATTCAAAGGATGCAATAATACATGAATTTCTACTAAATTAATAAGAGCTTTTTCCCTTCATTTTAGAGTGAATTATTGCAGAAGACATATCCGCAGGGCCTGATACCTCTCCTCATCGAGAGAAATCACAACTCTACCTTTGGCCTTAAATCAATAGTTATGGTAACTCAATTATTCAGTAATGCATTGCTGCATATCACAGCACTTAATTATTATAGCGCAGTCCACTCTTCATATCCAAAAGCAGCCTCATTCGAACAGAAAAGTCTTTAAAGAAATGAAAGAGAGAAGCTAAGAACAACAGGCAGTATGTTTAATCTTAAAATATGTGGAGTATTCCATCCACTCCAATACAGATAAACTAAATAAAGCCCCTCTTTGACTGTTCCTAGGTCATAAAGTTAACTGATTTAAGCATCTAAAAGATTTGAAATTTTGATCAGTCCGAAATGTAAACAATCTGAAAACTGACTGGGTTTTCTTCCACATACTAGGCATTACAGGTGTCACAACTGAGAAAACAGTTTACAATTGTATTAAAAATTGGAGTTATTTTCACAAACATATCCTTAAAATCAGCAATGTCTTTTAATGAAAAGACACTGTAAACTGGTGCATCTCCACTGATTTCAGTGGGACCATGCAGTTTCATAAATGCTCTAAAAAGGGCAGAGGTCTACACTACACACCAACACACTACACAGGAAAAAACATTCCCATGCTTTCCTCTCCAAGGGTGAAATGCATGGTCGCATGGGAGACCTGATTAATAGATGCAGATTAGGAATGTTCTGGTACACTCAAAAATAAATAAATAAAAACCTCAATGTCTGAAAATCCAACAGTCTAGACAGACCAGTATCTTCATGTCTCAACCATCATAAATGGTACTATCTGCTTCTCACTGTGTTCTTCCCTCCTCCAGTTTCAGTCTAATCCTTAATTTAACTTGTTCAAATATCTCTGACAGAGGAAGTCAAAACAATAAGGCAAATTTTAAGAAAATGTAGAAGGTGTTAATCATATCAATACACTGCCAGTCTATGTGGCAGCACATTAGAGGCTAAGCTGAATACAAATCGCCTCACTCAGACAATGTTCACACACAATAACAGCTTCCCTCCCTCAGTTATTCAAGTGCAACAGTAGATTTTGGTTTTGTCCTAGGGTCTCACTTTACACATATGCCAGGGTCTGGCATTTAAAAGAAAAAAGACAAACAAAACCCACATCTACTGACTGCTGGTCTATCACAACTGCCAGTGTCAGGTGCAACAGCATTTAATTTGATGGTTAAAAAAATGCATCATTTAGGTTTCACCCAAATACATGGTCTGGATTTATACATCTAAGCTTCTCACTATGGTTAAATTGGACTTTCTCAAAAAATGGAAGTATAAAATAGGTATTTAACTTACCTTGCGCCCATCGCTTGCATGGCAGTTCACATTTAAAGGAGTCAATAAAGCCATCAGTTTTTCTTCATTACCACTCCTGTAAACCGAGAGGAGGGAATTAGGAAAAGGGGAAAAAAAAAACAGCTCTCTGCAAAAGATTTGTTAAGGAGCTGGACATCAAAGTATCATACATTGAAATCTGTACTCTGCCAGGGAGAATGTCAAATGGCCAAAGGATTTTTTGAACATTTCAAAACCAAGGGTAATTACAGGAAATAACATTATAATAGATGATGCAAAAACACACTTCATTTATTTCCTTAACCTCATCCTATATTTTCTTTTATCTAATTTTACAGATCCTTTGAAAGCCATTTGCTGAACTGCTTGTCCTGAATTAAATACCTTTATCTCGCATACGGCCCACAACATTTGGAATAATTACATACCAATATCCTGACATTTTTCAGAAGGATAAACAGACTATAAATATGGTCTTGTGCTATGAAAAGGAAGGATGAAAGCATCGTTGGAATATAAGACTGAACTTTACACCTTTTCTATAGGCTTCCATATGTTCTCTCTGGTAAAGCCTATTTTCAAAATAAATCCCAAGATAGTAGTAAAAAAAAAAAAACAAAAACAAAAAACCCCAACAACAACAAAAACCCCTAAAGGATTATTTATAATATTTAATTTGTCCCTGAAAAGAACAGTTACAAAATGATAAAGAGGATTTTAGCAGCTTAAAGCAAAAATCTCAATATTAACCTTATAATCACCACGATGGGGGATTTCAATTACATAAACAGGCTTTCCTGTTTGTACCGTACTGGAAAGTCCAAAGAGATTTATGCTAATTAAGTGGTTTGTTTGCATCATTTCATGGAAAAGCGATGATAAAACATCACTGTTCTGAAAATCTCTTCTCCTCTCCTCCTTCCACCCCCAAAATATGCTTTATATTCTAAGCAGCACTCACCTAGCAGCTTCCAGGAGTTCGTCCTTCTTGTATTCACCTAAATGATTGCAAAATATCATGCTGTTAGCATTTGGCAGAAGACAGATTAAGAAATGCAGGAGGAAGCAAATACAGAATTAAAACAGAGGAGAGGAGAAAAAAGCCCACACCCCGCTGGGTGATGGAGCTGTGACGTTAGCCAGCTTGTGGAGGCAGCATCAGCAGTACCTTGGAGACGGGCAGCAAACTGACGCATCGTCTTGTCCAATCCTCAGATGGAAAGGCTTTCTTCGGACGACCAATGACTGTGAAATCTCACGGCCAGAAACACAGTCCCGCTGATAGCGGTGTGTCAGCTGAAGACGATGTCCCCACCCCCTGCCCTATTCACTGTGTCACATTATACTTGGGAAGCATAATAAATTCTGAGACAAAAGCAAGGCAGTGCGGCTTTCTAAAAGGTACAAATTGCCGTGTTCCAAAGCCCTCGGTCTATTTCAATGGGAATATTCAACTTCACCTAGCTCTTGAGAAGAGCAACGATTAGAAAATCCCAAGCAGCCCATCATCTGCCAATTTCCAAGAAAATATGCATTTAAAATAGAAGGCACAGATGAAACTCTGTAGGAGATTTTGTTACATGACTTTGAGATAATGATATTAGAGGCAACCGTTAGTAACGTTAAAGCAGCATTCACATCTGAAATTCTGAATTAAAACAGACAGTCGGGAATGGTGTTGCAACACGCAGTAAAAATCATACACATACTTTAAGGAGAGCACAGTACCTGTGGAAGTGAGAGGATATTCTACTGAAACATGATGCGTAATAAAAGTTAAAAAGAACTGAAGTTCAGAATTTAGAAAAAGCAGCTTCATGAAGTCACAGAGCAAAGGGTATCGTTAGAGCCAAGAGACAGAGGGCTCAAAAAAAATATACCATATAACACCCGTCAGAGAATTAAAGCTTCGGATCACAGTGTCATAAGGAAAGCAGGAAGGTGAGGCCATCCTGCAAAAAGACAGAAAACCTTTGTGCTGTCTGATACGTATATTTGTAACATGACCCCAGTGAAACACACATTGCAGAGAAGGGAGGCAGCCAGGCCAAGGGAAACCCCACACCAGAGTCCAGCTACATTGCGAAGTATCCCAGGAGCAGGACTCCTCACAGTAAAAGCCCCTATGACAGCTTTGCTTGTCTGTCAACATACCATGAAAATCATATGTTAGCTTTCATAAGATTTTTTTATGCATTTCATATTGAAAACAGGCACACAAAGAGGTGAAATGCCACCAAGATGCGTGTGAGGCCAGCTGCTCACTGCCGCTCCCCAGCACCCTCTGGGGATCTGCAGCCCAACCCAGACATCAGCCCTATTTCTCCTTTTTATTTTTATGAAGATGCAATACTGGGCACAGTGAAGTGTTTCAAATCAGTGGTGAATGAAAAGCTCTGGCCAGCATGTGAACAGAAAAAAAAAAAAAAGACAGTATTACTTGTGCAACAATCTGAAGCAGCTGGATTTCCTGCAGGAGTTATTGGTCTGTATTGTATCAACACTTCAGAGACCTAATAGGATTAAAAGACCTGTTTACAGTGGTTTTGGCAGCGCATTTAGCAGCCCTAACCAGCCTTTGGAATACTACTACATTAGACATGTGTAATACCGTTCTTCCTTCCTTACCGCTCAGTAAGTTGTTACACAAAAGCCTGTTCTGCAAATACCATTATTATCAAAAGCATTACTGACCAAAAGGAATCACAGAATCATAGAATGGCCTGGGTTGAAAAGGACCACAATGATCATCTTGTTTCAACCCCCCTGCTATGCGCACGGTTGCCAACCACCAAACCAGGCTGCCCAGAGCATGGCCTTGAATGCCTTCAAGGTTGGAGCATCCACAGCCTCCTTGGGCAACCTGTTCCATTGCATCACCACCTTCTGAGTAAAAGACTTCTTCCTAATATCTAACCTAAACCTCCCCTGTCTTAGTTTAAAACCATTCCCCCTTGTTCTGTCACTATTAATTCATGTAAACAGTCGTTCCGCCTTCTGGCCATGGCTCTGGATTTCAAAATGTCCCACTGTACACTCAAGTAAATTAGTCACTTTTACTAAGTACTTCAAAAATAAAGTATCACAGGTAGTGTTGAAGTTCATGGAAGCTATTGTTGAAATTTGTCACAGCTCCCCACATTGTGATATGCGTTAAAAAAACTATACATTTTATTTGGCTGTTACTCTCCAAGAGCTGTCCCATTCTGCAAAGCAATATGTAACACTGCACAGATACCACACTGGCACATTTAATAAAAAAAAAAAAAAAAAAAAAAAGCCAAATGTATCACACAGGGTTCTCTGCTCTTCTGGAGCTCCTGGCACGTAACTGGATGTAGAAGCCCTTTGGCAACTTTCACAGACAGTAGGTGCAGAATGAGATGATGGTGGCATCTGAGAGAAGCTAACAAATGAAATATTTATTTGCAAAGCATTTAGAAATAAACCATGTGTGCTCATGGCAAAGACAAATTTCAAATTCTGAGCTGAAGTACAAGAATACTACCTACCAACCTCAAGCAATGCTTCTGTTCAAGAAATACTTGACTTGAACCAAACTAATAACATCTCTTAAAGAGCTCCGTTGGGCAGGTCAGGATTTATAGATTTGCAGAAGGGCATCTTCAGAACAAAGCGTAGGTAGCAGCCTGAGCTACTTTTTCAAATCTCTTAGTAATTGCTAGCTTTGAGAGAAAAACATCCTTGCAATCACAATATCAATACAGAGGACTTTCAGCAGCAATATTTTGTACGGCACAAAGTCTCTCTGCCAAAGATGTGAAAGTTAACATTGGTTTGCCCTTGTCACTAAAAAGATGGCCAAAACCATGATCCAACAAATACAATGAGGCAAGCAATTTTCAACTGCTTGCTCTCTGACTACCCTGGGCTGGGGATGTGTGCACAAATAAGAGCACTGGATACAGCAGAATGGAAGACAAGCATGCACCAACAGAAAGCTTTATGGGCTCCCAAGGTATTCCTTTTGTTTGTGCTTTCTGGCTTCATGATAGCAACTGCAAGTAAAGGAGCACCTCTAGTCTTTTGCAGCTAGACTGCATGAGCTTTTCTCTGCCAGACGGCTCCTCTTGCTTCTTTAATCTTAAAGATGCCATTATTCTATTTTTATGCCAATTGGTGATACATAATCATATGGTATTCCTACAGCTGGGTCCCACAGAAAATTTCAGTGCAGCAGAAACCAACTCCGCTGTTAGTTACAAGTAATAATCTATTCCAGTTTTAATTCACTAGAACCCTTTAAATTTACCATATGAGACTGAAATATCAGTCATATATGCATGCCTTGGAGACAGAAATTTTCTAGTTTCAGGAAAAACAGAATGAATCAGTCCTGAAGCATAATTTTGAAACAAGTAATCCTATTTCACTCTCTCTCCAAAGTGCTGAAATTTCATCTAACTACCGCAAGCTGAAAAAGCTGTCTGAATGGCACAGACAGTGCTTTTTACAAGGCAATTACACTAAGAAATAAGTTGAGGCTCTCTCTTTTTCTCCCTCTCCCACAACATTTCAGCTAACATAGAAACATGGTACAGAGCAGAAAGGGGAGATTCCCTACTTGGGATGCTACAAAGAACACAGAGACTGGAATGCAAACAGAGTTTAGTAAAGAAATAAATATCATGGAAATGAACTAAAGCATACGTTTCGTTTGATTCTCCAGGGCTTCTCAGATCTAGAACTGAAGAGTAAATGCACATCCACACAAGCTATGCTTTTCATTCTAAGTATTTAAACAAATAGTCAAGTCATAATTGGTATAAGAAGCTTTCAGTGCTTGTGATAGACCATTAGTTTTCTGTTTTGTTGGGTTTCTTCAACATGATTTTTCTAGGAAATTACAATGTTATTTTCAATGTCACTGCTTTTGGAAGGATCTGATCACTCCATTAAAATACTCATCAATACTGCCCTCTACAGTTAACTTTTCTTATATGTACAGTAACAATTGAGGCTAAAATGTGAAGTTAAATCAGAGCAAGGCATTTTTGCCATCCCAGAAGCACAAGGTTGTGGGAGTAACCACCTAAGAGCGTAGGGGGAAAAAAGGAGCTATGTTGAAAGATAATCCCTTGGGAAAAGGTACTTATAATTAAGTAGTATAAGAAACACATAAGAAAGATGAACAAGATAATTTTGGATTTTAGTATTACATTCCCTTCTCACTTGTCAAGGGTTAGTATCTTTACATCTCTTATGTATCTGTACTCAGCTACATCTCACAGGCAAGTCGTTTGATTTTATAAGGTGACAGGCTAAAAGACAGAACAGGAATGATCTTAACTTTAAGCTTGTCAGAGAGTAAACACACCAAAGACACAAGGAGGATATTTCCAAGGAGGAAAGGTGGCACCTTAACTTTGCCTGTGCTGGAGACCAGTGAGGAACTGTGGGCATGATTACAAGTTAGCAACTTGTAAGAAAAACTTTAAAAACTGACAACCCTCACCTGACAGTGAACACTTTTAGCAACACACCTCAAAGGGAAGTGGGAATTAGAACAAAAAATATCATTTGGCCTTGGCCACAACTCTACCAAATCACTTGGCTGGCAACATCTTACAGGGAGTAGCTTTCAGACAGGTGAACAAAGCTGGACACCAAAGCATTCCTGACTCAGCCTTATAGAAACACAATGCCTTCTAAGGACAGGCTGGAAGCAGCATTTCAAGAACTCTGCAGCTCTGTACAGTGCAGGTTGGTAAAACCTCTACTTCTGTCTTAAGCAATGAAAAAGGTTCTTGGCAATTAAACCAAAGCATGAATATCACCTAAACATACAAGAGGAATTGCAGTTGTTAGATGCAGTCCTATCTAAGAATAAACAGCACATTTATTCTTTGTGGGGTTTGGTCTCCAAGAAGAGTTAGATAGCATATCAAAAAGGTCTTAGGTACATCTGAAATCATAGCAGTACCATTAAGTTTATGTCTAGCACATAACAGACATCTGTTTCCCATAGAAACTCTTTCCAGAAGTGCTGTCCTATTTGTTAGAAATGTTATCTCTTCACACCTCAACAGCAGGAAGATGAAAACGTTCCTCTATCAAAGAGTTTCAAATTTTCTTGCTCTTAAATCACAGAATACAAAGATGAAGCTAAGGAAATAAAAGGAACTAAACAGAAGAATATTCCTGAATGGTAAAGGCACACTGCAGAGAAAGGACATAGCACATCACGCTGCAAGATCATAACTCACCTCTACTCCCAAAAAGCACACATGCAAAAACTCAGCACCAGCCACCATGTGCTAAGTCACGTAAATATCTTAACCTATCAGCTACTAGGAAGAAAATTAACTGTGTCCCACCCAAAACTAGGACAAATTTTAAAAACCTCTTAGCCCTCACTAAAAGAACATCTATTCAAATACCAAGTGGAGAAAACATATTTGTTATTTATAGCCAGGTGCTATTTGCTACTCATCTTGGAATAACATATCACAAGATGGAAATATTAGAGTAATAATTATATACAAATATGCAGGAAGTCTAGTTTGAATGACTGCATTCATTTTGTGTGCTTTTTTAAACCAACAGTTAAAGAATGAAATACTATATACAAATGAAATTTTGTAACATTTTCAGTACTTCATTTCAATCTCATTGTTTAAAATATCTTGTAGGTAATATGATTACACATATGGTTTCTTTAAAAAAGCAAACAACTCGTTACCATAAATGGCAATATAGCTCACTACAAAGTGCAGAAACAATAGCTTCACAGGAAAAGAAGGCTGGTAGGGAAAAGGAGATACTAACTCATTAATTAAAAACAAGAGCTTTAGTTCACCAGACTGCTGTCATTATGTTTCAGTTCTAAAGGAGAGCATTTGTTCTTCAACTGTTCATTTATGCATGAGAAGTTTCATGTGATGCAATCAATCCAAGGCTGCCTGTTCCACAGACACCTTACAGAAGATGAGCCAGCCACTGGTTACGTGCAGCTTGACGCTGCTGACAATCCATGCACTCTGTATTTATATTGCACTAGAAAACTATGGACTTTGTAGTCACAAGAAGACTCATGCATCAAGCACCATCCAAAGCAGATTTCTTCTCTTCACTGCAGGCTGGAAAGGAGATATGACTGCTTGTACCTTCTGCACAATACCTCTGCAGGTTTCTGAGCAAACCTGCAGCGCAAGTTAGTTTAATTATGTTTTGCAAGAAGGAGGAATAAATGCTGCTTTCCACTCTCAGTTATTTCCAGTAATTCTCAAAAGATTTAAAGACTCTACTTACCTCAAAAAATTGAAAATTTAATTGGCAAAAGAAGTACTGCTACATTCCTCATCCATCAGAACCATTAATGATATTAAATAATATTCCCAAGGAAATACATTATGACTATCCTATTACCTAATAGATTACCACTAGCTCCTAATGCAGCCGGTTTGGACAGTGGCTTTATTTTGAAGTCACTCTGGGATACATTTCATTCAGCTTCCAAAAAAGTGATATTTTAAACCTCTTTCTGACCTAAAATGAAAGAGAACCATGCAAGAGTTAATACAGGCCGTCTCTCCCATGCCCCAGGTGTGTATTTTTTCAGCATGAGCTAACTCAGCATTACTATTCCTTCTGCAGAGCATATGCCATCAGGAAGTAGTAATACTGTACCTTCCCCACCATGAGCTTAGAATCCTGTTTATCTCTCCATTAATTTCTAATTACCATCACACTCCTGATCTGCTCCTGGCCACTTTGTGTAACAAGTGAATCAAACTGGGACGAAGTACTACAGATCCTAAGATCAGCAAAAGGAATTCTGAGAGGAGAAGAACACTCAGCAGTCTGCATACAACTTTGGCTATGGCATTAATTGCTGAAGAAAATAGTATTTAACTACAGCAGTGATGACCCTTAATCCTCCAAGCAGAGTCTATTAGAGTAATAATTGTTATTACTATAATAGAGTAGCAGGAAGAATATGACCATCAAAATATGGTTTTTATACAAATATGAGTATAGGCTTGAATTTATTACAAAGTAATAGATTCAGATAAAATCAGCTATTCAGTGGTGTGGTCCCAAGGCTTATTCACTGCTGGCCTGAACAGAGCTCCTAAAGCAAAGCGCACATTTGACCAAGTTCAGCTCCCTGCATAAATCTACTCAAAAATAAAAATAATAAAAATAAAGAAATACCAGCAGCGAATAGCCCTATTTTCCTGGATTTAATACCACTCCATCTTGGGTTTTTGTTATTTGTTCCACATTAAAGTACCATACTCAAAAGCAGATTTTACATGGAAATGGCAGAAAATCAGTCATTTGTCATGGGAAGCAGCTGTTTTATGGCTGACAGTGGCAGGTATGAGGATTCAAGAAGCATTCAGAAGTACTGATATGCAACACAGTTTTTTTTCTGCTCTCTTTACAACAGCCATATTGACAAGTCCTGTACCTACTACCATACTGTGCTTCCTCCCAGGACAGCAGGCAGCCTCATCACCCGCTGATGTCATCTGGCTTGGCATACATAAAACACAGCCACAAAAAGAGGTAATTATTTTGGCTAATATTGCAATCAGACAAAAGGTACTGGTAATTCCATGACACCAAGTCTGCTGCTTGTGAAACTGTAGAGCTGCTTCCCTGCCCAAATTGAAAGAATTAACTGAATTCTAAATCTCTGCCAAAATATTCATAGCATTGCACAAAATAAAGTTCAAACAAACAGTAAGAACATCATTCTTAAAAGGAAAGCAAAAATGAATTGCAAAAACAAATTTGCAGAGCCCAGGAGGTGGACGATTATGCTCTATGGCTAATAAATAAATGAGTTTATGTGCTGTAAGTGGCAGTGAAATAGCAGAAAATACAAGAGGTTTAATTTCAAAACAGAAAGGAATGCCTTGAAAGGAGTAAATGCTCACTTAACCAAAAAAATGAAAATATAGAACTACTGAAAGCAATTGTGTCATTCAAAAACCTACATCCTGAAGAATAGGTGACTATTTCATAATATGTTGGAATGACATTTCAAAATGTACGCTTGAAAATGCTGTAGCTTTAGTCCTCTTATCTCATTGCAGTGCAGTACTGAGTTTATGTAACTTCTATTCAAAGAACAGATATCTGGCAAAAAGGAACAGTATCTATGAATAAGTCTCCTGGAGATTCTTTTGAGCATTCTTTATTTGTAAACATTTTCAGATAGTCCTTACACATTTCATTAGGAGTCCCTCTCACCATCCAAAAAGCCTCAAAGTATTGCTTTTACTCCTGTACAGAGTAAAATTCCATGCCTGTCTTTCCTGGACACCAGAGGACAATGCTGTCCCCTCTGGAGGATGAGTTTCTCCTTTTCCAGCTTCCCTTGGCTCACTCACTCACCCAAGATTGGAACCTCACAGTCTTAGCTCTGCTTTTGAAAGATGCTTCATCTGTGTACAACAGACATTTCATTGATAGAGACTACTAGCTGCAATTTACGATACTCTATCCACGTGGATACCTGGGGAAATATTAGTTCAGCTGGCAATTACTACAGGTTAGGAACATTAAAGAGCCTGAAGGGAAGATAAAACAAGTTATCCTAAAAAAAGGTAAACCACAAGGCTCAAAGGAGGCAGGCAACTCTCCCTGTGGCTTGAATGATTTATTCCTAATACCTTCAATTCATGCAGGGAGCTGTTACTACATTAGCCACAGCAATGCCAAGGATGCCATTAGTCTGAATTACAAACTGCAAAGGGAAAAATATTCATTATGAACCTGAACCACAGAACTGTGATATGATGGAGAAGACACAAGGCACCCAGAATGATCAACATTCATGTTGTCTGCCCTGTGGGAGGGACAACACCAGGGCAGAGAATTCTACTGTATAGGTCTCCACTCCATTATTCATTTTAATCCCAACAGGGCAGTGTGTCAGGAATCCTTCTACATCACGTTTCTTTATTAGTCTTCACATACTTTGCAAACTTATATTGAAGAGCCACCTTCTTTTTCCTTATTGGACTTTCATCATCAACAGCTCAGCTTACTGAAAGAACCCTATGCCATGAACTCTTGATTTAATAGAGAAGTGCAATATTCATAATATGCTTTAATGATTTCTGATGAATATTCAAGTTTAGATGACAAAGCAAAGCGTTTTGCGCATCCTGCTACTTTGATGCCAGGCTTTTTGTCTTTTCTTCACAGCACCATTTCAGTCTCCTTGTAAATCAGGGTAGAGTGACGAGGACAGGGAGATGTCTGTAAGCCAAATATCACTGCTGACACCGGGACTAATAGCTATAAAATGACTATGATTACCTTTGGGTTAGAAATTATTAGGTTCATAGTCACCACAGGACTGATTTCTGAGCTGAGTTCTCAGAAATTTTATCCTCAGTACCTGTATGCTACAGCACAATTAATTTATTAAATGGATTGTATGTTGTAAACTGCTAACTATACAGGTCTCAGACTTAATGCTAAAAAAGATTCCTTGGAGTTCAGCTTCCTCTGCTTCAATTTCAGGAATCATCCTCTGTTTCCTTGGTTTTTATAGATCTAATGCTCAAATACACAAGAAACAGTTTGCTCTGGCAGTGCAAAAGGGATCTGAACATCAGATGTGATGAACATTTATGCTAATGATGTAGCAACAGAACATTAAAATGAGTGAATTAAAGGATATTCACCACACTTTTACTTGCTCACACCATTTATTTTCAGTCCTTCAAGTTTAACTTAGCTCTTTTCCTCTGTACTTTTCCCATTTACTTTGTATCTATTACTCAGAATCTGAATAGATTACAAAATACTTATTCTGAGTCGCAGAAACTGTATGGCTAGAGTACTGAAGTGCACTTAAGTTTAGGCATGCATTGGAGCATCCCAACTGACCTTCATTTCTTATGTGTAATGGGCTTGGTTGAACTGGAGCTATGAAGAAGGATGATTACATTTCTCTGCTGCAAAACAACATCCTTGTCTCTTTGGCTCAAGATTGCGCTAGAATGAATTCTGGCCTGCTGCCACACTCCACTGCAGATACATACTTATTTCAATAAATATCAGATAATCATTGCTTTCAAGGAAGAGGGTAGCATCTGCCTATAATATCTCTAGACCTCTCTTTGCATTACTACGTCACCTTTTCCTGAACGCAGGAATCAACACTGCACACTGCTCTGTGAATCTAACTCATGCTCTAGCTCAGCTCGTTGCCCATTTTGTCTCTTCAGCAACCACAAAGCAGCATGAAGCCCAAGCACAACACACCTCTGCAGCCACATACCTGCTGCCATTATCACAGCCAATCTTCCTTCTTAGCATACTCAACACGTGCCTTGAATAACAGTGAAGTAGAACAATAATGAAGTTATCAGCCTATCTAATGCACTTAACCCTCTGTAGGAACAATAAGCAACAATGAGTACTAGGGAAGACACAGCCTAAGATGCTCAGTTATTTAAAAACAGAGCTGATGCTGTCTGCTCTGCCTCTTATTCCTGCTGTATCTTGCATCAAAGCACAGATCCTACACCTTAACACTCACAGACTTCTACTCTAGACCTGCTTCATCCCACCTCTACAAAGGTTTGGAGCTATCCACTGGCTACGACAGACAAAACCACAGAACTGAGCATAGGCTACCAGGACAACTTCAATTGTGGCACTGCTGACCATGTTTATGCCTAACTTTCAGTTTTCAGGTATTCCTGCAACTTTCTTGCTACCTATTCCCTTACGTGCTCCTCTAAGACTTTGACCTCGGTTTAACTAAACCAAAGCTACAGGCAAATTCTGAATTGTGTCCTTTCCCAGCAGCAGTATGCATTTGCCAGAGTTGAAGGAAGGAGTGGTATTGGATAAGCGCTGCTAAATCCTGCCACTGACCAAATGTCATTTGCAACAATTGGTATTTTTCTTCATGACTGATGAAACCAATAAACAGCAAGAGTGTCTCACAGTCTATCAAGGGACAAGCTGATGTCAGCTAAGCTGATGTCAGGAGAGAAACACAAAGTAAATGCATCTAAAACTCTGGCTGAGTCTACACAAAAGAAGAAACAGTAACTTCAAGTCAATTGCTTCCTTCATTTCAGCTGAACATCTCTCATATAACAATTCATTACAAATCATCCATGTTAACTGTTTCATTGCTCAAAGCAGTTATTTTGAATAGATATTTAACAAACTCATGACCAGATAAAGCATTCAAATTTAACTTGCTTTCAAAACTTGAGCAGTTATTATATATACTTAAAGCTTGTTGGTATATACTTTCATGGTTTCCTCAGTTTACCTCCATTTCCATGCATGGTATCATATTGTGCTGCTATGGACAACACTCTCAGACAAAGGGATTGGATTTTGGGTGGTGCTGTGTGGGGCCAGGAGCTGGATGCTGTGCATCCCCTTATAGCAAATGTAATCAGAGAATTTTAGAGGGAGCTAAAGCTAAAACCATTGAGGTTGTAGCAATCAGAAGTTTAGTTTTAGCTTCCTCAAAAAACATTAGTGGACCTCAACAATAGGTCCAGTTATCAGTATCATCAACTCATGACAACCCCAGCTCCCTAGGCATGAATGACCGGCTAAGTTCTCTAGATTGTATGAAATAAGCATGTGAGAAACACAGAAGGAAATGAGGGTCTTCCCTTTGAAAGGCTAATGTTTAATGCAACTTTAATCACTTTATAGAAAGGCCTCTCATCTTCAAGAATGAGAAATGCATGCCCTGGGTTAAGCCTTTTCATGTTTTTCAGAGTTTCTTACCTTGCAACTAGCAGAAGAAAACTGTACAAGCTTTCCCACTATTCCAAGCATTGATTTCATTTTACTGCTCCATTTAGGAACAGCATTAACCTGTGTAACTAGCCATTAAGGTGGGACTATCCCGCAAGAGACAAAAGGTACAATTACAGTGTCCACCGACAAGAAACCACTGGGCAACACTTTGGAAGGCCACACAACAGAGTACTTACCACCCCACTGAATGCAAATTCTGCAGTGGTGCTTGAACTCTCAGCAGAGCAAACTCTGCAGATGAAAACACCGCACTGATCCCCAGATAAACAATTAGATTCCAAAGGTCATGGCAATCTGGAGATCTTGAGAATCAGATAAAACAATCAACTCCCTCTTCAAAAAGAAAGGAAAAAGATTCAATGAACTATCAATCAGTGAGCCCCACTTCCATTGTGTTAAAAGGTACAGAGCAAATAACTCTGGAAGTTATTTTAGACACGTGAAGGACAAGGCGGCGATCGGGAGTTGTCAGCATGGAATTATGAGCAGCAAATCATGCCTGACACAACTGATAACCTTATACAATACAATGAATGGCTTCTAGGCTGACAGGGGAGTACTGGGCATTGTGAATTCTGACTTCAGTAAGGCTTCTGACACCTTCTCCAAGAACATCCTCACAAACTGATTAAGCGAAGGCTAGATAAGGAGATAGCGTGTAGGGCTGAAAATTGGATGAACTGCTCAGCTCAAAGAGCTGTGACCAGCAGCATGAAATCCAAGTGCATGCCAGTCATTATGGGATAACCCTGGGAGTCGATACTACAATCGATGTGATTTAATATCTTCATTTGTGACCTAAGCAACATGGCAAAGGGCAAATTAATAGGTGACAGAAGATTGGGAGGAGTCACAGATAAAACACACGGTAGCATTACCATTCAGATCTTGGGTCCAAAAAACAATTCTCTTTCAGCAGTTAGTAATCTTGATGGTACCTGAACTTCAGAGGAAAACTTGCTTCTCAACTCGGGACAGTTTTTGGTACATTGCAAATATCTCTGTTTCCAGCAATGTGGTTCTCTTAATGCACCAGAAAATGCCACAGGCCATTCTCTGCATGCCTTCTGCATCATAGCGTGCACACACTATGAACTGCCTTATTATAGAGACATTTCAAGATTCTTCCCCACTAACATTAAAGACCAAGCCAGCCATGGAAAAGTCAAAACAAAAGATGGGAGACTATGCACTTCCTAGTGATCTCCCATAGAGAATGAGAGGGTAGAAGAACATTTTAAAAACATATCAATAAGAGTCTAAAGGATTATATTGACTTGATGCAAGGATCCAGAAATTACTAGCTAAATCACTAACTTTGCTCTGAAGTCTCTGAAAAACATTAAAGAGATCTATTGGGGTAGGAAGGGTGCCAGGAAATAAAATCTCTAGTAAGTAGTTTGACAGCACAACATTTTCCTTATCCATTATATGTGATGCTTAATGTCCTCAGTTTTATTTATGCTTGTTCTATAAGAAAGAGTAGATGCTTTCCTTAAGGTAGAAAGCATTACATTAGAGGTATTTGTTTTGACAAATATTAGCTGTAACTATTGTTGCTGTGGCAAGGGAAATCTAAGTGTATTTTAAAAACACTCACCTGACTCTGGTTGGCATTGTAAAGAAAAATGCAATAGAACTAAAACTCATGCCAGTCAACTTACTGAAAATGATAGCTGTTCTCAGTGCACAATAACACATTACTATTATGTTTTGAATTTATATAATCTTCAAGAAGCTGAAAGATCACACTACTTATAACAGTGCTTTGGCTTTAACTATATGTAAAGCTCTCAGGAAAACATTATCAGTTACCAATAGTGGAAATATTGGAATTTCCTAGATTAGTATACATTCCTTTAAAGGAGAGGTACAACTTGAGAAAACAGTGCCATTACTCATGTTCAGCAGCAATTCTTTACATGGCACAAATAAATTATTTAGGCAATCTTTCAAGCCAAACTTCTGCACCGGCAAAATATTTTCCATGATAAATTACAATGTGAAATAGAAAATCCAATATCTTTATTTAAAAAATGCTTCCAAAAAAACCATATGGGATGGAAAACTGTGAAATGACTGTGCGGACACTAGGGTCAGGGAAGAAAAGACAAGTATAGTAGCTCTGGGTGCAGGACATTCCTTGCAGACTATGGAGAGGCCCATGGCAAACAGGCTGTTGCCATCCAGAAGCAGATGATCTGGCAGGAACTGCAGGCCAGGGGAATAGCACACAATAGATTGGATTAACCACCCCAAACTGAGTCTATTAAGTCTTTCTACCACCAAGCATTTTAATTTCATTTTCTCCCTCTGTCCCACTGAGGACAGGCAGCAAGTGTGGTTGCTGAGAGCCTGGCAGCCAACCCCACTGCACAGTCTCTCTTGAAAGAAGCGATTGAGACTTGCAAGTCCCCACACCTGACTCACAAGCCTTGGTCAATCTTTGAGATGTTCAAGAAACCCTGTCAATAAATATCACCATACCATGGCTTACATGTAAAGAAAGCTGAGTGCACTGGATCAAGTACTCCACCTAAAAAGGAGCAAGTCCAATTCTTCAGCTTAAGTATCTCAAGAGTTAGCTATCTACTAAAACTCCACTAAACAAAGGCAAGATGGATGCTTGAAACAACTGGCCATACAAAAAAAATGCACTCATCCACAGTTCTACAAAAAGGCTCAACTGCAGGGTCTGTAAATTTCCACTGAAAAATACTGTTCTTCTTTGATGAAAAACACAGCTCCCTTTGTCTGGCAGGAATAGAAATAGCATCATAGAAAATTGGTTTCTGATACCTGTTAAGAAGGTATGAAAGATAATAGCATAATATACATGCATTCATTCTTTATGGTTTGCTGTTACATTTAATTCTGGTTCTCTCGAGAGTTGCAACATAATTGACTATGATTTACCAACGCATTTCCAAAGCACCAAGTGTTTTGCTTAGATGTTACAGCTTGCCAGATACAAGTAAACTTCCCATTAATAATAGGGTAACAATTCAAAATTCTATTCCTTGGTGTAAGGCTGACAACAGACTAACTACTATGCTGAAATTAGCAACTGTTCAACACCACCAATGAAGTAAAACATTTAACCATATAGTTCTTTTAAGCCTAAGAACAGTCCCACTGTACTGCAGGAAAGAATTATAAAAGGTGATTAAATGTTACTAGATTAGGTACGAATCACAAAGAAAACCTTAATGTAAAAAAAATAATAATCTGAAGCACATTAGAAACAAACAGGTCTGTGAAACATGCAAGGATGAATCTTTTTTGGCAGAACTTCTCTTTCATATATTAAAGTAGTAACAATAGAAGAAAAACCACAGCTGACACATTTTCAATATAATCATACCTTTTAAAATTGTTAGTAAAACAATTAGAGATTTAAGCCTTAGTAAAACTAATTTTGACTGTATGACAGATTAAGCTTCCTCATCAGTTTGGCACTGGATGAACAGTATGTGGGGAATAAAAGAAAGTCTACTACCTAGAAGAACAAACTATAGTCATAAAATCAGAACTGTCAAACTAAGAAAAAAAAGATAACGTTCATTTCTACAAAAGGCAAACACAGATTGCTATGATTAGAAAAGGATACTGATCTTCATCTCCCTTGATTTGTGTACAGTAAAAGAAAAAAAAAATCAAAGTAGGACGATTTCTAAGGCTGGTTTTAATGTCCTTGAAATATCAGAGGTTGCTGTCAATGCCACCACGGAGAACAACACATCCAAAAGGACAGACTGCACATCAGTGACTGCAGAAGGCTGTGGGAGAAAGCCTGTGAGGAAAGACCCAGTGCTAGCGTCTGCACTGAAAGCTGCAGAACTGCAAGGCGCCATTTCTGCAGAGAGAACCAACACCGACATCTTGGAACAAGGAAGTAAATTGGACAGAGCAATCAAGGAGAGCTGACTCAGAGATTCAGGAGGCTTCAAGGGTAAGTTGAGTATTTACATATCTGAGCTCAACAGTTCCATAAATATCCATCAGGGATATAGTTTTCCCAAAGTTAGGAAAAGTGATTGCATTTAAGACATTATAGATACTGCTCAGAAGTATGACTTCAATTTTCAAACGGAAAATCCTACCTGCATTTCTTGGTCCACAGAGGCAATAAAAGTAGAAAATGCAAAGCAGATCTCTCTGCTCATTAACAAGGTGAGAAATACTGCTTTGACCTGTCTCCTTTTTTTCACCACCACATACTGCGCTTCTCCTAAAGTAACTAGGAGAAAAAAATACTTTAAACAAGTAACTTTTACTCTTTTTAAAAAAGGGTTTCTCTGCTCACGAGATGCAGACAACAGCCACTGCCCAAAGAAGTTACCTGCAGTACACAGAGCAGAAGAGCCCCAGTGAGCCCTTCATCTCAATGGTCCACGCTTTACCCCACGATGGTGAACACTGTAGCATCAGTTCAGTAACCAATCTTGAAATCTCTCAAAAACTTAAATATTCTACAAATTTCTTCTCTTACTCAAGGACACTGAACAGTAACAAAACACACCAAGCTTTCTGTACTCATAGAAAATGTCAAATTATTCTACAGACTAATACACTGTACCAATTATAGAGCTTTTTAATATCTTTAATTAAGTTTGCAAAACGTTCTGAAAAAGTTCCAAGGTAAATGCAGTCTAATTATCATACCTGAATAAAGCATACATATTTACAAACTCTTGTTGGACATTTTCACAAGAGTTGTTGACCACATTAATTCAAATGTTAGCTAATTTTAGGTGACAAGACAAAAAAAATCAAAGCTACAATGAAAAGGCAATAATAAGGAGGTCTCTTCACAGCAGAAGTTATCTAAGGAATGAAAAGCCTAATTCAGGACTCAAATAAAAGCTATAATCACTGCATGAAAATGATAGCAAGCTGACAAAATAAGTACTGGTGAATGGACACCTATCTCAAAAGAAAAAAAAACACTGTTTTCATGAAAGCACCCAGAAACCCAACACAAACATAATGCAAGTCATCTGCAATACTTACCATCATGAAAAAGGAGCTGTGCAATGACAGCTGTATTTGCTGCATGGCTTACTATTCATAACTCTACTACTTATCTTTACTGAATTTTTAATCTTAATAAATAGAAAGGCTATAAACATTGGTTTACTAATCCAAACAAGATTACCACTGAAAACAGCAGCAATTTCATTTCATTTCTATGCTATACTTATGAATCACTATATAAAAGCCTTCAGATAGCTGATCATCAGAAGGGGAAAAATATAAACTGAAAAAAAATCAAGAACAGTCATCAAGTTAACTTTAAAGTCCTTTAATTAATGACTATCAAACCTGCTCTGGAATTTTTCTGATCAATAAAGGAATTTCAGTCATACAGAAGAACGCTATCACTAAGCTCTTAAAAACTTTACTGCAAAGTCTTGAGGCTCTCACTTAGTTCAGTCTTGAGTTCCTTAGTCTCTTAAACCAGAGACAATTATCCAGCTTGGGCATTTGCAATAATCAGAGGTCAGAAAGTACTGTCATATGATTAAAACTGCATTAAGCTACCAAAGCTCAACAGAAAATGAGGAAAAACATTTTTTGTTGGTGAAGAGAAACACCCCACCTCCTGAACCTTTTTGAAAAAATGCATAGTGCAACAGTAGCATTCTTGCAATTTCAGCTGCATGCCTCTAGTTGCTTACACTACTACATGATACACAGCAACACCTCACCCACACAAGCCTATTTTCAAACATTAACGTATGCATATAGAAGGTTAAAAAAGTATTATAATTGTGGCTTTTTTTGTTGTTGTTGTAGACCTACAGCTCTACTCAACAGATTGTTGAGAACTAAGACCTTAAATTAACTGTCCAAGAATGGCACAGAATATGAACAGAGAAAACAGGTGATTTGGAAGACCAGCCAGATTGCAAATCAAATGCAAGTAAGACTTTTCATAACGATTAACTAAAAGTGTATCAGAATCTCAGAAATAAATTTGTCCCCCTGGCATACAAATAAAAAACCAGGCCTGTCAAACTCATGCCTCAAAACCAACATAAAAAAATTTGCAAAAATTGCCTAAATTCTTTCATGTTTACTGTCCACCCCCAGTAGCAAGAAGATACTCAGAATGGAGATACCCACTTTCATTGCCACACCTCTCTTGTGATGCACACACTTCAAATTAGGTATTGCTAGGGCCCCCAAGAGCACATCAACATTAAATAAAACTTCACAGAGGTATGAAAGGAGGCTGAGAGGACAGAAAAGTTTTAGCAATTGTTTTTCTATCACCAGAGCAATCCAATGATTAATGGAAATCACTGCCTCATGAAAAACTGGATCCTGTCAGACCATGTTGAGAAATATCTTTCACTGAAAAATAACTTCTAGGCACAAAACCGAATCAAGACTGAAAGCATAAGCAGGTCACCAGTCTCCACAGGCTAGCAAAAGCCTTGAGACAGACACCAATATTCAGACAGGTTTGTTCCATCTTAAACTAAGTTTCCCATATTCTTCAGCCATAAATCAAATTACTGTAACAACAGAATAAATTAAACTGAAATGCTTGGCTACTTAAACAAGTTTTTAGTTTTTTTCCTAGAGTTTTTCTAGTCCTACCCATTCATCATATTCTATGAAATTCAAGTTTGCGCATCAGATATTCATCAGAGGATCTGCTTGCTTTCCAACAGTAAATTCTGAAATGAGGCAAACACTAGATGGGTAGTTTTCCTCCTTCCTTACCTCAGCCTCCTGGGAGGATATACAATTTGGTTTGTTTGCGTTCCAGCACATCCAAGTTATGTTAAGCTTTAAATGCCTGCATTTTCCCCTTGAAAAGATCAGAAAAGCATAAGCTTATGAAACTAAAACCTGGAAGTTCTGAATCTTAGTAGTCATTTGTTACAGTATTTGTGATAACTTAAGTGAATTTCTCCTACTGAATCTTTTAAATACTTTATTTCATGACGTAACATTCAAGAAATACACACTACTTGCAACTGAGTGTCATGACAGGAGGCTATCAATTACATCCTTTTTCCGACATTTTTTTAGGTAGCCTCGTGCAATACATTGCTGAGAAATTTAATTATATGAGTCACCACTGAAGTGTCTACTTGATTAGTTTGTGTCAGATTGCCTTCCCTCAATCACTCCTCCTCAACAGATGGGTTGGACACCAGGTTGGGGTCATGGTGTGGAAGATGTGCACAGTGTGGAAGAAGTGGTGTTAGATGGACCCACACATATTGGCCCTGGTCTGGCAGCCCAAGCCACTCAAAGTGATGCTTTAGGTTACATGATGTTAAATGTAAGCTTCTTACATCTCCTCAGTCATCTCTGGAACGTTCGGTAGAGCACAAAGAACATACCCATGGTCACATGAAATGTAAACAGCAACCATGCCTCTCATTCACAGATGACCTCATTAAATAAATCCTATGAACTCAATTTCCATTATACGTTCTTTCATTTATAAAAATTCCCTGCACCCTGAAATTGATCTCAAAAAGACCTATCAAGGTGGGTTGTCTAAAAGCTGGGAAGAATGTGAAAGCAAAACAAGCTGCATCCAAGAAATATGACTCTACAGAATCCTAATTGTACATTGAGCTTGTAGTAATTCTGGTAGCTGCTAGGAAACTCTACATTATTTAACACTTGCGATTTAAAATCTAACTTCCATTGTAATTCTGTTTGATTCCTTTAGGCTGAAATTCTAATTGCATATCTCAATCTAAGTTTTAAAATCACACAAGAAGAATAGCACCTTTCTCTTGTAGACAAAGAATGCCTGTGCTATCTACAAAACACACATACTGCTCTATGCTTTAAAAAAAAATACAGAACTTCTTTGAGAAGAAACTAACATCTAGATATTTCTGATTAGAGACTCAAAGCATGACAGAACACACCTGGATCCTGCAAAGTTAGAAGAAATGCCCAGCATAGACAACTTGAAAAATCCAGCCCTATCTGTCTAAAATGGAGGTTTCTGAAAACTGCTGCTTGGATTAGACTGGCCAGGGGAAAAAAATAAAGGGGGGGGATAAAAGAGCCATTCAAATTATAGTCAAGAATAAAGAAGAATGTTGAAGTCTGAAGTAAATGATCATACTGGCTAGGGTACATTTACATTAAAACCCATTACCCTCTATTTCCATGCACATTTTGTTTGCATATACATGCGTTCTGCTATGATCATACCACTTCTCTTCCCATAGGATCCCTGACTTGCTCTCTGCAGAGGATAGCCAGCGTTCAGCATATCAATGAGGACTGCACAACAAACTAAATCTTACTGCTGGACACCTGCTTTATTTACTGCACAAACATAAAGGCATCTAAGAACTGTTAGAAGCAGCAAATGCCACAGCAGAGTCCAGCACACATCCCATTCCATTTACGACCCAGCATCCTAGAGTGAAATGGCGTATCAGAGATGGATATATATGCTGTATTTCAATCCCTGCAAGGAGAACAACAGCATCAGCAAAAGGGCAGAATAAAACCTGGAGCACTGAAGGTTCAAACTGCTGCAAATAAACCCACAGGAGACTGTCAGAGACTTAAGTATAAACTGTCTGATATAAGCTAGTTATATTAACTTTAGAATTTCTCTAACAGTTTTCAAAGGAAAAAGTCACCATCAGTAGGTGAAAACATTTTAAAGTAAGTTTGAAAAGAAATTATTTTAGACATTTAATGCCTCATAAGAAAAGGGAAGTAAAAGGCAATCCTCTTTCTCCTTTCGATACTTCGCCCTATGATCACTTGATCTTTTATATTAACAAAAATATAACTCAGGAGCCCAAAGGCCTTTAAATTTAAGAGCTTTTTTTGTTAACTATTTCTCAAACTCGTCCTTGAATTTGTTTCTACCATCTGTAGTAAAATGAAAAAAATGATTCTGACCAAGCCAGGTGCCCTGTCCAAACATATCTCTGAGCACAGCCCGGTGCCTGGCCAACCACGCAGAGCAGGAGCACCTCATCACTGGGGTTTCTGAGCTTGACAGAGCCTCTTACCAGCGGACTGCCACTGACTATAGCATTATAGCAGGTATTATATCAAACCTATGCCTCTTACTCAGATTATTCCAGTAGGACCTTTCAAGCCACAGCCACTAGCTAAATAAGACATTTTAAAAGAAGCAAGTCCACTAAAACCAAATAATTCCTAAATTTGCATTGTTTTCCAAACTCAAACAGCTCTTGGGAAAGCAAAGAAGCTCATGGCATACAAGAAGGAGGTTGCTTAGTTGTGGCTCTCCAATCTCAGCTGTAGCTCTGCTGTCTTATGTGCAGCATTATTTTAGTATCTGCACATTTATTAAAGATTCTTAAAGGTGTTATTTTGCCAGTTCAAGATCAGAAGAATGAAAATGACACTGGTAGATGAGGGGAGAGAAGAGAAAGGGAGGCAAGCTGGACAGAGAAGCTGAGGAGATCACAGACTCTGCATAAGGAATTTATATGACAACGGGATTAGAAGACAGGAGAAAGAAACAAAAATCATGTGGACCGGTCAGCAATGCTGACACAACAGCATGTAGGACCCTCCCTTACACTTCCAAAGTAAATATTTAGCTGCTTTAACCGTACGTGCAACCTTTTTCTTCCCATCTTGCACCATTCCCTGTTGCTTTCTACTTCTACAGCAAATGAAGCAGGAGTCGGATAACATTCTGCTTTACTGTGCAAGTTTGATTCCTCCTCAGAGCAAAGCCTTCCTTACAATTTCTGCTGAATGAGGCAGTGGGGAATAGTCAGCAGTCTTACAAGCAAAGTCTATATCCTAATAAGTGAATGAAAAGGTAAAATCAGATGTCTTTCACAATTCCTAGTCAGAATATTTTCCTTACACAACATTAATATTCTTTCAGATTCATCCATCTAGCTTGGAACAAAAGCCTTAAATATTTTACACACACAGACTCACAAGGTTTTGGTTATGAGTGTTCAGCTCTTTCAAAATTTTAGCATAGCCTCACTTGAGAAGAAAACAGCACAAACACCATACTGCTGTTGAAGTTATAGCATAAAAAATGAAAGCAATCGCAGCTTTTGTTTGTAGCTAGCTAATGAAAAAAAAAAATGGGAAAGTTTCATGCTAGATTAAAGTAATCAAAGACAGCACAAAAAGAAAATCCATTGAAATAGTTGGAATTGCAGTATGGCTATCGTACTCGGAACAGAAGCAAAAGTTCTATCACACCACTACCTTCTCCCACTCAGTAGAGTAGTACTTCACCTTGGTTTACTGTCCCATGCAGAATGGTATGCAGTGTGAAAAGGCCACTTTGGTACAATCACCCATGTATTGTGGGAAAAATGTAGTTAAGACCAAAACTGTACATGGCTGCCATAAGTTTTTGCCATAAGTTTGCTTCAGAAATTCACAGCATTGACTACAGAAAAAATAAAAAAATAAAAAACCCAAAAAACAGACTCAAAATGAACAAAAAGTAACTTACACTGAACAAATAAAATTATACAATCAACATTTACTCTTTTTTCTTCTTCAAAGGATAAGACTGGTCATTGCTCAAGGCAAAGAAACAAACAAGACGAGTGCTCTGATGCACTACAGAAATAGAAATGCTTCTTACACATTTCTGCAATCATTTTCCCTAGGGCACAGAAAATACATTTGAGGCTTTTATTTACAAGTTAGAGAAATCTTATTTGTTATTCTGTCAATTTGATACAGATTTTAGGAAAAAAAGTTTATTTTGAGTTTCATATTAAGTTTTACTGGGTATTACAGATTACATAAATAAGAGTACATCAGATTTCTGAAAGCTTTCAGACCATCCAAAAGCCTATGCAAAGAGCAGGGTTGAGAACAGAGCACTAAAAGACTGTACTGAGGTGCTTTGTGAACACTTTAAAAGAATTAATTTTCCAAAGGAACAAGTTAGAGTTTGACTCCACTGGAAGACCACTTATTAAAATGGTGCTACATGAACATCATGGTTAAAAAGAAAGTTGAAACACTGAAAAATCTAGAAAAGGAGATGGTGTAAATCAAAGCTATGCTTTTCATCAAAGCACTGATCCTGAATCACACAATGCCTCAGATCTGATCACCTACAGGCTCTACAGACTTTCAACTTCTTACCTAAATCAAGAACGCAAAAAGAACAAGTTGCCTGATCCAAGCAGATGGCCACATTCCAAAGAAGTCATTTCAAGACACACAACTTAACTGAAACACAGAATGAGGATGATAGTGCTTACCTCTAAAATAGGGAACAAAGAGATACAAAGGAGAGGCTGTCATTATTCAAAAACTAAATTCTCAAATATATCATCCAGAGATACAGTCACATTAGGAATAAATCCAAGCATATTAAGGCATGGAAACAGAAAATTTAGGCAGCAGAACGTATGCAATGGCTCACATAAATCCTTGAACAAAGTCCTTCAACATAAAATTAGAGAAATTACACAGTCATGGAATGAGAAGAGAAGCACTTCCAAGGGCTAGATGCTTCAAAGCATGATTAAAAGCCAGAGTTACTTGTTTGCACTATGACAACAAAAACATTTGAACTGCTGTTAAGTAATCTACAACGTGGAAGGAAACACTTAAATGAATGAATTACCAGATAAAACTAAAGAATTTAGAAAGACTTAAGACAAATTCGGGGAATGAGCAATAGTATAAAACAAATGAGTATCAGGAAATAAAGCCAATAAATACTACATGCATAATATAATCAGGAATTATACTCATGGGGAATCTAAACCATAAACTAAGGAGAAATTTAGAATTCCAGAGGTTTCCTGAAAACCCTTTGTTTTTTATTACTTCTGATTTTGTTACTTCTACTAAATAAAGCCTGGAACAAAGAAATGCCACTAACACTACTGTTTCATCACTACAGAATTAATTCAACTGGATGTCATACCAGAACATAATGCTCAAATCTAGATATATTATCTTGAAAGATAAATTTAGTGCTGGAAAGTGGACAAAGAATCACTGATAGAAGATACTAACACATGTGAAACTTCATTTTCACATTTTTTCAAGTAAAACTTTACATACAGACAGTATGTAAAAAACAAGGACTGCTCTTCTTGCAGAGGAAACAAGTACACAGAGTACCACACAGTAGCTAAAAGGAAATGTTCGCTCCTCTCTTCCTAAAGTGAAAAGAAACGTGAAATTAAATGGAAACACGGTGGCGTTTGAGAAAGGAAGATGTTTTCCTCCTAAACTCCGTAATTCCTTCAAAAGGGAAAGAGGGAACTGGAATCACACACAAAACAAGACTTTCTTAAACTTACGCTTTCTAATATAACAAGATAGTCACAATTATAATGTTACCTAAAAATAGGGGATTGTCCATTAATTCAAGGATATACACATCCACTTATCAGGAACTTACAGATGAGGGCTGTTTCTATGATAGACTTGACGTTACATAGATGCTACAAGCATATTTTGCTCACATCATTCTAAAGACAGGATGAGCTATGCACCTGCATTCCTGAAGGCAGGTCAATGGTTCTAATAAATCTCCAGAAAGTAAACCAATTATAGCCAAGGACTCCAAATGAACAGGCATCATACCATACCTGTAGCAGTTATGCAAATGGCCTCTTTCTTTCCCAGTAAAAACAAAGACAACAAACCTACTTGAATGCTAAACAAATAATTACCGAGGCCTTTTCCAGTACTGTTTAATACCACTTGCTTCAAGATATAAGCTGACAGCTCATCAGAAGGCAAGGATATTCCTCACATGGCTGGATTTCTCACACTTGTCTTTAAGGCTGCAGACTCTGGTCACTTGTCAGAAGATAATTTCAGAAAAATGGAGAGCTCAAACCATTCAAGCAATATCTGTCCTCCTTCCCTTTGCAAATGTTTCTCTTTTTCTCAGGGCTGTTTATGATGCTGCTTTTTTAAAGGCAGAAGCTACACGTTGTCCAAATGATTTGATTCTGGAGGAGGCAACATGTAAGAATTAGATCAATAAAAGGAAAGGAGGAGGAGGTTTGCAGGTGAAAAGATTATTCTAATGAAATCAAAAAGAAATGCTAGTATCCATCTAGTACAGATGGATCATTAAGTGCACCTGAAAAGAAATATTATCAAATCAGAAGGAAAGATTAGGGGATTTAAGACTGTCAAATAATAAAAGCCACACAAACAAAAACTATAGCCCTCTTCTCATCCCAATAATTCTAAAATTAATGAGTTGTGCCTAGCATCCATCTTCTGTTCTGCAATGTTCCATGAACTTTTTGGAATGAAACATCAGATTTTCCCCTTCCTGGCAGGCAGCTCACTTCAAAAAAATTCTGCAAATATATTTCAATACATGGACTATGCTCCCCACTTCAATTAAAAAGCTGACATGACAAGGAGACAGAAATATGAATCCTCATTAACACTTCTGATAACCTTAGCATGACTGTGCTTTCACTCAAGCTGTCCTTCACATCCAAAAAACCTGTGTGAGAAAAGCTTAATAGCACCTAACTACTTTCCTTATAAAAGACTTTTCCACAGCAAATAGGAAGATCAGAATCTTGTTCAACTTCAAAAATTGATTCTGTTAACAAACAAGACATCATTTTCCCCCTTTCCAAAAAATCTTTCCTCAATCTGGAGAGGCGGCAGTTAAGCTTTCTTCGTTTGGACCTCTTTCAAGAATGTAATGCCTTAAGCCAATCAAAGCCAACCTTGCAAAGCAGTGACGTGGAACAGTGAAGAATATATTACCCACCTAAGCATCCTCAGCCCCTGCTAACAGCTCAAGTACAGAAACAACTGTTCGCATACAGAAGGCAGTTCTAGACAGCAGACAATATGGGGAGGTGGCAAAAAAAGCATCAATATGTGAACATTCAAACTAAATCATTCTCATTAACAATATTGCTGGCTCTTCATATACTGCACAGGAAAGATATAAAAGGATATCAATGTTTAAAGAGGCAATAAGCAGTTGAAGAGAATAATGAAGACTAATAGGACTTGAACTGCAATAGCTCCCAAAGGCCCTCTTCTGGATGGGAGTCCCACAGTGCCAGGCACAGCCACCAACATGAGTCCCCAGCTCAGAAACCACACGTTCCAAATGAACAAAAATTAACTAGGATATTAATCTGAAGTAACGGCTCTGTTTATCAGATGAGATATTTTTAGAGCCTGTACTAGCACTTTAGCCTAGAGAAAAAGATGCTTACAATCTCTTTCTGATAACCCAATTCAGGAACAGTAAGAGAAGCTAGGGAAGAAAAAAAATCTTTGCACTCTAAGTCACGAAGTGCTTGGCTCACACAAATGGTGCTTATTCCGCAGAAAGGGAAAAAAGACTGCTTTCCTGCTTAAGTACTAAAATGCAGGTTCACCATCTCTATAAATATTTTTTAAGAAGCTGAAACTAGATGGTTATTGCAAATTACAATGAATTTGATGGAAAATAATTTTTTTTTTTTTAAGTCTATTTCCATCCAAATGTTAGCCTACCCTTTGCGTTGCATAACCTTTTCAATACATTTTAAGAGAATAGTCTAAGAAAATGGCTGGAAGTCATCCCAGAAACCAGTGCATTATATATCCTTTCTGCAAATGGGGAGAAAAAGATACTATACACTCTTCTAGACTGAGAAGCAGAAAAGAACGCATCACTGTGGATTCAGCACTTGCTGCCAGAACACCTAGAAATGTTCTTTATACACAGGAAGCATCCTTTTTGAAACCCATGCAGAAGTCTTTGTCAAACTGAAAAAAAGATTTTATCAGCTACCAACACATTTTCACTTTATTTCTAAGCTGCAAGCCAAACACTGACTATTAACATACTTCATTCACAAAGTGATTAACATCAATGCATGAATTTGATCAAAAAAGTGATAAAAGGAACCCTGCTCTCCCACAATCAATAGAGCAGCAGTGTGGAAAAGTCTATTAAGGTCAGACACTTGATAGAAAAGGCACTAAAAATAACATCTTCAGAACAGCCCTGACACACATACTGTTTAAAGACATGCAGTAACAACTACAGATTGTGCTTTCAGAAGCATTCCACTTTTAAAAGCTCTAAAAATCCCACTGTTCAACACTAAATACTGGAAATTAAGTTAACATCCTCCTGATTCTTAATCCAGTAATACCTTTAAAGTCTTGATGCACCTAATTACAAAGCATTGCTGTAGCTAAAGATTATCCCAAGCCAGATACAGCCTAAGAAATCCCTTAAGCCTCCTTCTTCCAGAGCGATGAAGACAGACATAAAGATGATAACATAGGGAAAATGAATGAGAAAGTAGCAGCCTAACAGGGCTGCTAGAAAGCAGGGCAGCATCCAGAAGAATTAAGCTCTTAGTAGAAAGTTTCCATTTAAATGGCATCCAAAAATCAGTTTCTTCAATGTACTGGAAGCATACAGCAGGTAAAGCAGGAATCAAACTGTTTACAGACTGGAGTTAAGGTGCACAACACAGAGAGAGCCCAGCACAGTCAAGAGCCACCTTGAGGACAAAGCTGATAAAACCAAAAACTGATTTTCTCACCCAGAAAAATAAAAAATCCAAATTTACCTCACCTTATTAACACTAAATATCTAAAGAGCAGCAGAATTGGATTTGTGTGCATGTGTTGATATGCACAACCTGGCTGCAACCATTCATTTCAGAAGCTTGGTTATTTGGGTGCCAATACACAAGTGTTAGGGTACAGATGCTGCATTCACATAGAGGGCTGCTTCTAACCCATCTCACTGGGCTGCAATGACACCTTGCCCTCCGCTATGCCTATAGCACAAGGCACTAATCCAGTGCCTAGAGAAGTCGACAGAGAAGTCATGTGAAGTCATCAGCAGAGACCCTGCATATTTTGCTATGCCCTCAAGCTCCCTCTGAGCAGTCTGAGGATACATCAAAAGCAGTACCCCCCAAACGGTACACATACCAAGCTCCCACAACCAGGTGTTAAACAACCCTTAAAACCATTTAGTTACTTTGACTCCCAGATGCCCTTTGCATTCTCAACACCTGTACAACTGCACTACTAAGAGCAAAAAAATCACATTAACCTGCTTAATACAGCTAACATAGAAATTAACGCTGTAGGAATGTGTTTAAATTTGACACTTAGTAATTAAACTAAACCATATGTATTTAAAGTGCATTGTTCCAGAAGCACCCTCGAATCACTGCAGAGCTTTAGATAATTATGTATAGCAGTCAGTGCGTACTGGAAAGAAAAGATGAATAAATGTTCCTGACAAAGTGGAAGGAACATCATCTGAAGAAAGAATTTGGGTATTGGATAGCACATAACCTATAAATTATGCTGTCAAAAAAAAAAAAAAAAAAGACAAAGAGATAGGGGAAATAAAGGTACAAAAACAGCTATTTCTTTAAGTGGAGCTTAGCTGCCGAATCCTTTTCTATAAATCTAATCGTACACATTTTTAAATCAAGGATTACTTTGTTTTAAACATTCTTCCCTACACGTCAAAATCTGCACATAGGAGCATGTATTTCTCAATATTTATTTGACAAGCAACTAAATTAAAATTGTAATGCTTACTAGTATGCTACAACAGTCAATTTATAAAAAAAAGCTGCATACAAAGTTGTATATTATTTACATGAAAAATACTATCTGGCAGCTAGTAGTCCCCAAAAAGAGAAGAAATCAATAGGTGACAGAATTCTATCAAAAACGACTAATGAAGAGGAAGAAGAATGAGGTACCATGTGGATCTGCAGCAAAATACGAGGTAACTGTTAGTCTCTGCAGTCAGTAGCAGGTTGTCTTTCAGATCACAGGTACTTTTATAGTTATACAATTGTCCTTGCTTGCTCAACACTGAAGGTCTTAAAACAACTGACCTGGTTATTATTATTTTTTGTAGGCTGGGGGCTCCTATTCAATCTCACATTGGATAGCAATTTCAGAAAGTAACACAGAAAGGCAGTGAATAACGAACAATGTTATGACAGACTATTGCAGTTTTAGCATAAGTAGAATAAGCAAACCTTTAGCAGCACAGCAGATTAATGACAGTTACAACAAAACGAAATCTGGTAAAAGGCACAGTTTCAAAATTATCAAACACAACAGATCATCCTAAAGGCAGAAGAAGGCTTTTAAGATACTGAACTTGCACACGCAAAATGAGCTACAGGGAACAATGCTGAGGATGGATGTAAGCATCTTACCCGTGAGTACAGCTTTTGCAGAGGGGTCTGCCAGATCCAGCGCAGATTTCCCATCGGTGTTCCGAATGTTTGGATCAGCTCCGTGCTGCAGCAGCACTGTGCAGGGAAAGCAGAAACAGTATCTTACCTCAGGGATACACAGATTATTTACAGTTAAGTGTCTCCTCGGCATGATGTAGGCACAAACACACATTGCACAATTTTATTTCCTCCTCTTTTTTTTTTTTCCTTTCCTCTTTCTCCCTTCTCCCCACCCCCCCCCCAAGCACTGCAGCAAAGAATCTCCTCCAGAGTAAGGCTAAGTTGGCAAGTTAAGATGTAGTAAGATCACATGACTCCTCCTGATAAACATGAACCCTGAATCTCTCACAGAGCTCAGGTCTGGGTCCCTCCTGTCAGCTGGGAAGCTGTGTGTTCCCTGACTCACACTGGTAGATCTCCTAACTGCGAAACCATCTCCTGCCTTCACCACCACTACTGCTGCTTGTTACCACTCCTGATCCTTTTTCTGCTCAATATCCAAAGGCAACCGTGCGTCCGTACAGCAGCAATGCTCCAGCCTTTTAGGGGCTCACCACTTAGGTGCAATATCTTAACCACAGCATAGCAGCTTGCCCTCAAGAAGCACAGTAAATAAGGTAAGGTGCGTCTTGGTACCTGCAGCCCGTATGTTTAGAAGCTATTATTCTCATTGTTTCCCCTGTGCATACACTAAACCTACACAAAAATCCAGTTACATTAAAAAACTCAGAGTGCAAAATGCAACTGTATGCCCAGGAAGGAATTAACAGTGAATAACCGCCTACAAAAGCTCATCCAGAAAAATGAAATTGACAAAGAAATCCAGAACAAAAGTAACAGAATTATATTGCAAGCACAATTTTAACTAGAAATAAACTTATTTGTAAATTAAAATCTAAACTGTCAGTACTGTCTTTATTCAAACCTCTCTTCTTACACAATTCCAGCTTTAAATGTTTATAGCACTGCCAAATGCCAGGTATTTCAGTTTAATGGGTGCTATGCTAGATAACTTGCCTTAGGCTGAATTTTTTGCAAAAGCATGGTTCTTTAATGAAGTAAACTGACTTGTTTTATGCTTTGCCAAGAAGCTGTGATTCCTCCATGGTTGTGAAGGAAGATAAAAAGAGGGAGACTGAGCTTTTACTAGGAGGGTTGTGTTTTGTTGGGTTTTTGTTGTTGTTGTTGTTGTTGTTCAAATTTGCCACATCAAGAGGAAGGCACAAAAATGAAAAAGTTCAGCAAGCACACGCTGAAAGAGCCTCGTTAGCACCTGGCACCCATGTTTTCTGAAGATGCTATTTGTGTTTAGAAATATTACAGGTAGAAATGACTCACAAGAGTCATTTCATGAGAAATATTACATCCAGAAATGACGTCACAAGTCAGTCAAGCACTCCAGCAGGAGGCGGTGAACAGGACCTTTTCCAGATTTTCTTAAATACAGACAATAGAGAATGTAAGTAAAATAAGTACAGGTAAGTATCTGCCTGGTGAAGTATCTATCTGGTGAAGAAAGTTATTTGTCCCAAAACACATCAGGGGAAGAGCAAGACCTAAAATGATGAAATAGCATGCCTGGATGAGAAGACAGGAGGATTCATGTGGAAAAGAGTGTGGAACAAAGAGCTAAAGAAAAATAATTGAACAAGATGTTGCTGAGTTCCTCTCCATCACATGTGAGAAGTTGTGGCAGTACAGTGAAGTTCCTGCTGAAAAGGGAATCACAACTTTATAAGCAGAAAGAAAAAAAAAACAGCCCAGAGAACTACAAACCAATCTTACTTCTGTGACCAGCAAGGTCATAGAGCAGATCCTCCTGGAAATCATGCACATGGAAAGCTGAGAGGTGATTGGTGACAGCCAAATGGTTTCACTAAGGCTAAATAGAGCCTGACAGATTTGGTGCTCTTCCATGACAGGGTTACAGCATTGGTAGATAACGGAAAAGCAACTGCTGTCATCTACCTGGACTTGTGCATAGCATTTGACACTGTCCCATATGATGTCACTGTCTCTAAAATGGAAAGAGATGGATGTGACAGATGAATCACTCTGTGGATAAGGAATTGGTTGGATGGTTGCATTTAAAAGTTGCAGTAAATGGCTCAACACCCAGATGGAGACTACTGGCGTTCCTTGGGGGTCTGGATTGGGACCAGGCTTATTTAACATCTTTGTCAGTGACTGGGACAACAAGTTTGTGAATGACAGCGAGCTGGGTAGTACAGTCAACACACTGGAGGGAAAGGGATGCCATCCAGAGGGACCCTGGACAGGCTCAAGAGATGCACCCACGAGAACCTCAAAGTTCACTATGGCCAAGGGCAAGGTCCTGCACCTTGTCCTGCCACTCCCAGACTCAAATACAGGCTGGGTAACGAGTAGATTAAGAGCAGCTGTGGGGATAAATACTTTGAGACACTGGTGAACAAAAAGCTGGACAGCTATGTATGCTTGCAGCCCAGAAAACCAACAGTAACCTGGGCTGCATCAAAGCAGAGGTAACAACAGGCCAAAGTAGGTGATTGATTCCCTCTACTCTGCCCTTGTGAGTCCCATCTGGAGCACTGTGTCCAGATTTTAGGCGTCCAGTATGATAGGGATGTGGAGCTGTTTGGGTCCAAAGGATGGCCGCAAAGACGATCAGAGTGCTAGAGTATCTCCCCTACAAAGGCAGGCTGAGGGAGGTGGGCTCGTTTAACTGGAATAGACAAGGCTTCAGGGAGAACTCATTGCAGCTTTCCAGTACTTCAAGAGAGCTTATACACATGCAGGAGACTGACTTTTTACATGGGCAGATAATGACAGGACAAGGGGGAATAGCTGTGGATGACCCACCCCCAGAGGTGCTCGAGGCCAGGTTGGATGGGGACCCAAGCAATTCTGCCCATAGCAGTAAGATTGGAACATCAGGCTTTTCAGAGAGGAACATCTGAGATTTGATCAGAGTTTGGAGGTTTGGATTGGCATACAAAGCAAAGCTGAGGCAGATTAAGGTACAAGAATGACAACCTCAATATGAGAGGTAATAAGGTTTAAGGGGAGCTACAATCTCCTGAGCCAGATGCTAAAACAAGCAGAGTTGCAAGTCTACCAATTCCTCTGTCCTGTGCAAGCCAACAAAAAAACATCTTCCTGCTACTTCTCCTGGCACAAAAAGATGATAACTTGCTGCTCCTTTCAGCTATTCTCTTGGCCCAAACAGCCAAGTAGTATAAATGCAGTATACTTAAAGAGTCTAGTCATGCCAATGAACTCCAGAGAGCTTTGGTGTGGCTTAACAATATTCAATTTTCACATCAGTTTTTAATGTTGTTTTTGTTTTTTTAAATCTAAACACATACATTAAAAATTGACTAAAGGTGTGTAAGCTGTATGCCTACAAAACCTCTGACTACCTGTGGAACAAGCACTTGAAAGGGCCAGACCGAGTTCAGAAAAAGAACTTGTCGCAACTCCTTTGCGGTAACCATGAGACTTAGCCTTCTGTCCCTGCAATCAGTTTTCCTGTTGGTCACAGCCCTTCTAACCTCTCTACCAGCCAAGAGTGTAGCCCTACTAACAGCTTCCTCATTCAATCCTACATACAGATCTACATAACGAATGAAATAGCAACTCAAAAAACTCAATTATATAAATAAGGACTGAATTAAAACACAGATTAATACAAAAAGCAAATGTGGATCAAAAGTAGTATTATTTCTATACTATTTGATTTGATCCTTTCCATACTTCCTCAGTACATAATCTCACAAGAAGATATCCGAGTGAGCAATATTGTCATCAACATGAATTAACAAAAGAAATGCAGCATTTGATGTTTAGCCTATTGGTGTAACAGCTGTACTTTTACAGTTGGCAAACCACAGGTGGCTTTTAATTGAATGTTCTGCTTGCAGAAAACCTTCAGCACTTCAGCCCAACGAAGTCTTTTCTAACCACAGAGTATTTGAGATCTAGACACAGTGTGTTTCTAAATTTCCTTTTCAATGCACCGGCACCATACAAAAAATGTCCAAGACAGATCTCCTGTTTGAGAAAAATATTCCCTTTATAATGAAACACAACAGAACAAGCCATTTTAGCCAAGCGTAACTATTTTGGACTTCAAATACTGCACACTGCTTTTAGAGGACGTTTTCTGAGTAGCGTTAAAAGGAAAAGTGGCAATAGTTTGAATCAAGAGCTCGCTGTTAACAGGCAAGCATTTGGATCGCATGTACACAAATTCACTCCCGGAACTTTGTTAATGAACAGATTTTGATATGCTGCTTTTATTTCCCTTGGACTGAGGATGCACTGGGGTTTGTTGTTTTTCTGCGCTGCATGCAGTGCCTTTAGTAATCTAACAATAGAACCTGACTATCATTGCCTTTTCTACAAATCAGATCATACAGTGTAAAGAAGCTGCTCAATCTATTGAATCTTCATGTTATATATTGATATCAAAGCTCTGTATGTCTAACTGTACAACATGATTCTGTAAAAAGGTGCTGCACAATCTATTTTTATCCTCATTATAACTGCTACAATACTTTTCCTGATTTCCAGTACCACCTGAAATGCTTTAATTACACTATTATTCCCAATCAGTACTACAGACAACAGACAGAGCCTTCCATCTAAAACAGAAAATTCTTCCAGTATTGCATAGATCATGAACTACAACCACAAATCATTTCAGATACTGCCAACTTGCTACAGCAGGATGAATCCTAAAATTACACACTTGGCCCCCAGCCTCCTGGCACAGCTATTTTGAACTGCGAAGCTAACTGACACTACCTCTCAAAAAAGTCCACCAAGAACAAACATTCCCATTTCTAGGCCATTTCAACTTCCACACTTTCACCAGGAAAGTACAGCAAAAGCTTCCATTGTTAACTATGCAGCAGCAAGAGAGCCTCACAAGAGGAAGAAAAACAAAAAAGGGAGCTTGTCTAAACACAAGACATCACTTAGTCAAATACCCTTCCTACTTCATATTGCCCGAGCTAAAAGCGCACCAAAGGAAAATATTTCTTACTGAAGGCAGGGACACAAATAGAATGGGAACAGAATGGGAACAAAAAAAATCCAATGGGTAGGCATGATCAAAGATCAGAATATTTCTGTTAGAGTTGCCCAGGGCCAGCATCCACAAAATTCCTTGAGTATACCCACTGGAATGCTGATGTAAAAGTTCACATTTTGTTTCCAATCGGATGCACGTAAGTACAAAAAAGGCACATCCAAACTGTTTGAGTGCTGGGAATGAAAAAGACAAGAATAGGCAGACCTTCCAGAAGCATCTGCACTTAAAACAGCCTAGTGTTTTTAACGGCACTGCCAAAGTCTTCAGCTCCTCACATTTCTGCCAAGGAAAACCTTAGTCCTGCCTCATACTGTCTCTTCCCTCCCACTGAACCACTTTATCCCACAGTGCTGTTCTCACAGTCTCTTCCAGATACCCTAGCTCTAACCTTCATCTTCTCCCTTTTCAACTTCACTTTCTGAAAAAGACCTCTAAAGGTCCTTTCTAAACTAAATTACAGTAGCTTTATGTACTTACTCCCAAAGTATCAAGGTACAGAGAAAACAAATGCCTTAAGAAAAAGCCCTCCTTTAGTCTCACAATATATTGCACAGAAAGAAAAAAAAAAAGGATACCCCCAAGTTACTCAGCTTTTTATAAATCTTAGTTCCCAGGAACATGAAGATGTCAGCACCAGCCCATACAGGTCACGTTTCCAAATTATACACAACAAGAAATGTCATGTCCTCATCTATAGCCAAGTTCTAAAAATATCTAGGCAACAACACTGGAATCCAATTTATTAATTTTTTACAACCAAGGCTAAATGCCTCATCTCCCCCAACTACTTCTATACGTAAATCAAAACTTTTCACATTACAAGAACATGTAATTTCTAGGCAAGAAATTACATTTCTGTGATTCAAACCTAATAATCCTATTTTGCTAAGCTAGCAGATACACGAGTGCTTTTGCAAAATTACCTAATACAAAACAAAAGCCCTAGCATCCCATCCTTAGCTTCATAAAGTTGGCTATAAAAGATAATCCTACTACAATATTCACCCCCACAGCTGCGTTACTGCTCAACTTCTACTTCTGTGAGCAATTCCAGCCTTGGCTGCATGATAAAAATGCAACTATTCACTAGTCATCAGAACTACAAGGTGAAAACATGATAGGCAATGTCACTACAGGCCACAGACAGCTCAAAAGGTAAGTGCTACAAGTGTCCACTTGATCTATCTATTCCCACAAGCCTGGAACACCACTGACAGCTTATCTACGAGGAATAAGAAGTAGTAAAGCAGTACCATGCTCTTGAACATCACTCTGTAATAAAAGCCATCAAGTGTGAATCAAGAGAGGATTACGGAGCAGAAAGCAATAAGAGTGATAAAGGATTTACTTAAATGTCACGGTACAGCAAAGGAGACAACTGGGCATATCTGGAAGTACTGCTGGTGGCTTTTTGGTAAGAGAAGATGCAAAGCAGGTTCAGAAGACAGGAAAGGAATGCATTTGGTAGGGAAGAAAAGGGCAAAAAAAAAAGCGCACAAGAAGCAAAAAGGAAGAACTAAAATATGGTAAACAATCAAACCTCCAAGGGAATTTGCAGAGAAATATAATAAAAGTCATCACAGGTGAAGGTAGGAGAATAAGAAAAAGCAGCATAAGACTGGACCTCCAGCAAAAAAGAAGTCTGTAAACAGTGAACTGCTGAAGACTTCAAAGACCTGCATTAGTGCAGCTGCTTTGCAGGGTTTTGCTGCTCAGATGGCAAACTGGAATGGACTTCTCTAGGCTGAGGGCTGCTCTCTGAGACACAGACTTGCTAACCTGAGAAATTACATCCAGCTACTCTCAGCACCCTGGGAAAAATAGGCTGTGCAGAGCAGTACTTAATTTGAGATGGAAAAAGGACGGTGCCCACACCAAGCTTCAGAGGGATGAAGGTATATCTCTAGCAGGATAAGAACAGACAACATGCCAAGATGGGGGTAGGAAAGCCTTCAGCATCTCCTGTTGCACCTCTTTACAATGTAAAATTGTAAAGCAGTCTCCTGCAAAACAGTACTATCGCCAGTTACAGTTTCATGTGGCCTATGCTGCCCACACTCTCTGTTTGGGAGCTGCAAATGTTTGGCCTAGCAAAGAGGAATATTAGGAAAGTGATCAAGTGATCTCTTGCCCAGTCCAGTTCATTCTGCAATTACATGATGTAGTTTGGTTGGCAAAAGAAAGGACAGCAGAACACTAGTCAGTGACATGAGTTGAAAAGAATCATTTCCCTGTTAGCAACAATTCCTAGAGTATATCCAACATCAACAGACGAGGACCTGGTGGGCAATACTGGCTTCAATCACTTCAGCTGTCTGCTTTCCTTACTGCCCTTGGTCAGGGCATCCCACTTCCCCAGTACCCCAGACAACAGTTCTACAGCCAACGAATCACCTTGTTGACTTTGCTCTTTGTTGGAGTCAGAGAGAGCAAAATACAAATACGCAGGCTATGGTAGTACAAAGCAGATGAGCAGAATCTTACAAAGGCGACACCAGACACTGCTACACCAAAACAAAAAACTGAAAACAGAAATAGAAAAGTACTTTCCAATAATGTGGACAAAAACAAGAGGTCTGACAGCATGAGAATGCAGGAATTAAACCTGCAAGCCAGTTCCTGAAGAAACACAGCTTTAAAATACATAAAGACACATGGTCTTACATGATTGATTTTAAGTGACAATAAGCTTTCTAACGAAGGAAGTACAGTACCTCATATTGAGAGTGACCATGAAGGAACAGCAGAGGAAGCATTATAGATTAATCACAGTACCCACTTTCTCATGCTGCTGGGGGGGAGGGGAGAACAGAAGAGAGTGAATAAGAGGGAAGGTGTTTCTGTTTTGCTTTTAGTTCTCACTGCTCTAGTCTGTTAGCAATAGGCAATAGATTACATTAATCTCCCTATGCTGAATCTGTTTTTCTCATTAGAGGACTTGTCCGGGGATCTCCCTGTCCTTATCGCAACCCTTAATTTTTATTTTCCCCCTCCATCATATTTTCTCCCTGTTCATTTATGGTAGAGGAGTAAGAGAGACTGATGTGGTAGAGCTTCACCAATTGACAGTGTGAAACCATGCCTTGTCACTAGATTAGCAACAGGTGCAGCTGAGGACAGCATTAATATACACAAGGAGAATCAACAAGCAGACAGATTAAAACATAGCTCCTTGCAGAGATACTTCTTTCTTCACGGCCAAAACAACCATCCAGTCCATGAGGAACAAGAGCTAATCACACCTCACCTCCCTTTCTTGAGGAAAGCCTGCTCTTTAAAACGCAGTCTTCACATGTATGCATATGATGCAAAAATCGAATCAGTTCCTAAAGTAACAGGATGCAATTAGCAAACCTGCAGCTAACGAATGGAGCAGAGGCTCAGAGAAACCAAAGATATAAACAATGTCTAGAGGTCAGACTTCAGCTTTGATAAATACACCACAGCAGCGGGCTCCAAGGTAGCAACAAGAACAGCATCAACAATTGGCAGGAACAAGGTCTCCAAATACTTTTTTCATTTAACTTTTCTGCTTGTTTTAGACTGGGTTTTTGGTTTAATTTTTTTTTTGGAGGGGGAAGGGGGGGGAAGAGGATACCAAGGAAGAACCTATACAAAACTGAAAATATTAAAAAGCATCACTTGAAAAGGACTTGATCATATTTTTATGTAAGCTCTAATTTTCCACAAAGAGTTTGCCCCAATCTTTTTGTGGTTTTGTTTTGTGTTTCTCCCCCCCCCCCCCCCCCCCATTACTTTTAGACTCCCTGGTGCCATTTCAGTTTCTTAACCAGATTGCCTGACTCCTGCCCTGTATGTATATCATAAACTTCACCTCCCAAGGCATGAGAAAATACTCCAGTGTGTTCTACAATTGCTTGCACTAAAGACAAGATGGTTGGTTGCTTTTTTTTTTTTTTCCCCCATAGCATACACTGATTGATTGATCTGATCTCAGCACTTCAAAGAAAGGTGGGAGAAAAGGGATGTGAGCCAGAACAAAAACATTTTCTAAAAGCCATAATTGCAAGTTCGAGCCCCCCCCCAGCAGGAAAAGATGTCTTTAAAAGGTACCCTCTGTAAATGCTCACAACAGTCTCCCGGTAAGCAAGCATGTATTAACATAGATTAGTTTTCTGCACGTAGGAAGCACTACAAAATTGCTCACTGGAATGCAAGTTTTACCTACAAGTAATTAAATATGCATATAGAGAGAGAACAAGCAGAAAGTTCTAAGGGCTGTAGGCAGCACAGCAGGCTGATAATATCCTTCTGCCCTCAGAGAATGAGCCAGAGCTGGTAGATTGCTCAGCCCACGTGAACAGCAATTCAAAGCCTCGATCCTGCCTAGACTTAACGAAGTAAATATTCCCATTTCCTTTTCTGGGTTGAACACTTTGCAATTTAAAATTTTCCACCTCAGCTAACCAAATTAAGCAGAATACAGTCTTCTAAATAGTGACACCAATCTTAGCATCACTGCTGTTCTGGTTTCTGATATTTTGCATCATGTAAGAGATGGAGCCAGAAATCTTCCCTGAAGCATTCAAGTTGGGTAGTGTAAAGGAAGCTTTGGGATTACTATGGTGAACCTGCCAGAGTTCCAGGAGATCCATGTTAAAGATAATACGTCTTTGAGCTAATGAAGCAATGCAAGATCATACACTTATGGTCTTTCATTTATTTTTATTTATTTAGTCCAGCTTACTTGCACACACACAGCAATTGCTTTTCCACAGGATCAGAACGGTGAGATTGGTAGGGACCTCTGGGTCAATATGGTCCAACTCCCGCACCAGCACGGAGGGACACCGAGAGCAAAGTGCACAAGATCACATCCAGACATCTTCTGAACATCCTCAAGGATGGAGATTCTATAACCTCTCTGGGCAACCTGTGCCAGACGTTGGTCACAGTTAGACTTAGAAGCTGTTTCCGTATCTTCAGGAGAATCCTCCTACATTTCAATTTGTTCCACTGCACAGTGGGGTTTAGGAGTCACATTCAGGTGTGAATTTGAAACAGTTATGTTAATAAGCACATAAGATGGTATAGAAAACTCTTTAACCAAAAGAGCTTTTCAAAAATACATTTTTTTCTACATTAGTCTTTGCAAACATTTAGGATATTTATTTGATGGTAAAGGCTGAACCCTCAGTATGTCACAAAAAAGTTCAAGCTCCTTTCCTTGCAAACAATTCTTCTGCAGCTATGTAGGTTCTAAGCATTTCTTTTAATATAATACTTAATGAAAAGCTAGAAACCTTAACAGCTGCCCTGATGGCTGAGTAACTGATATATATATTTTTTAATCTATATCCCAAGCTTAAAGCCACTCTAAGGACAAACTTTCACTGGTTCGTCCCAATTTCACTTCCCTGAACAAATTCATCTTCCTGCTTCAAGTTTTATTCAAGTAAGTGTCAGCTGTAATCCCAATATCCTACTTGACAGATTGGGAACCCTGCTTTCACTGCCCTTGAAAAGCAAGAGCACCAGTGCAAATCAGGCCAACAAGTAGCATCACAGGAAGAAAAAGAAGAAAGGAGAGGTAAGAGAAGACAAAGACTAATTTAAATCTCCTTCTGCATATACTAAACATTTCTCTCATGCGAAGTTTTGAGGGGAAAAAAAGATCTTGGAAGTGATACACTGCATGTGGAGTTAGCTATGTGGCTATCAGAATTCATTATTTCCCAGTGTGGGAAATTGGAAAGCCACTTCATTCCTTCTTGGTTTTGAAAACCTGAAATAGTCCTATAGGACTGCTATCACATGAAACATAAAGGGTACATGCACAAACAAAATCAAGCTCTTTTAAGCATTTAAGGGATTCAAATCCTAGCAGTAGCTCAGAACCCACCCTTAAGTGAGGTGAAGTCCACGAGGAAAAAATAAGCTACCTTACTTCAAAAGTATTTCCTTTTCCACAATCCCCATCAAGGGTGATGCCAATAAGGCCTGAGCCTCAGAGTCTATCAAGCACAGAACTGAAAGATAAGCTTAATGCATAAGAAACCTTCCAAAACAGCTTTATGAGTAACCACAATGCTCTCTCTCAACCTTCAAAAGAGGAAGTTGTGTGCCAGAGGTATCTTGATCTAACAACTTGTACCAACCACACTGAACAACAAAGAACTTTATGTGAATTAACTGAGAATACTGTGCTGTGTGAACCAAAAGGCCAATTTAAGAGCAGGAGTACTGTCTCTTAACAACAGCCAGAACAGGATATCTAGCAAAAATGTATGTTAAGAACAGGGTAAGAATATGCAATGTCTTTACAGATATCACCCAAGTTTTCAACAGTGTTGTACTTGGGGATGATACTTTAATCAGACACCAACCACAGTAACATTTTGATATTGGGAGCTGAAACTCTTCTCAAGAAGCTCCAACTTCTGCATATTTTGCATAAAACCTGCACATTGTCTAATTTTGTTAAATTGGCATTAGTTATAGTGCAGTTATCAAATATTTAAGAAATGGAAGTACAAGAAATCTTAGGGAAACTGAACAGGTCAGTCCATGAAGTAGTGGCTAAAGTCACAAGCTGGCCAGAAGATTTAGCTAGTCTCAAAAAAAAAAAAAAAAAAAAAAAACACAACACAAACCACCACCACCAACAACAAAAAAACAACCTGTTTCTGAAGCAAACTTCAGAAAGTTAAGAATACACCAAGTTCAAACAGATGCTGAACAAGCGACTAGCAAGCAGTACTACGCACATCATTCCTAAAAACTTTTGCTTCCTACTCTCTTAGACCACATTATTATGTAAAACAGTTGCATCACTTTCTATTCTTAAAGGATAGAGAGTCTATATCCATTTGTCTTCCAATCCCAGAGCTGCTTTCCACCATGTCTTGTTACACAAGGCAGTTCTAATTTTTTTTCTTTTTAGCAATATGTTCATGTTGAAGACTTATTCCACACTGCACAAATCCCTTGGCCTATCACCTAAACATCACAGCCTCTGTGGATATCACTGCAAGAATCATCCATTTCGATCAGTCTGAGTGGATTCCTCTTTTGGGTTGCACCATCCTCACATCACTCCAACCAAGAAAATAAAAACAAATTTTTGCAGCCACTTCCTCTTTGCTCCCTCTCTTATCATTTGAAATTCTACCTTTTAACTTTGCTATTTGCAGTAGCAAAAGCAATACACTAACTGTAGGATCAGTGACTGTTCACTTTAAGGACGTCAAGAAGACAACTGACTAGCCTCATCTTAAATAATGAATATGGAAGTTCAGTACCCAGTGATCACAGTGAAGCCAAGGGCACACTGACTAAGCAAGACCAAAGAATAGCTCTGCCTGCTTAGACACTGTATCATACCAAACCATTAAGAATACACAGCAGCACAAACAGCAGGATTCAAGTCAGACACCTGACCCTTTCCCAGAAAGGAACAGCATAATCGAAGAAACATGGTGTGTTTGTGTAAGCATGGAAAAATAAGGATTTACTGCAGTACAGGAATCTACAGTCATCATGAGTATTACCTGCATGCAAGACTAAAGCAAAACACAGAACAAGAGGTAAGCACTCAGTATTTTCAGTAGGCTTCAATCACAGAAAATGCATTTTCTGAACTTGCTTCAATGCTGGGGAAAAGCATATCATTAAAGAGAGGCAGCTGCCATTGTTTATTATATGACAAGTATTTAACTGCCCACGCATTTTACAAGCAAAACCCTTTATGTTCTATAGTCATACTTTAATCCATGCTTTCCATTAGATCTGGAAGAGATCCAGGAGCTCTGTAGACCTGGCCACTTCTACGCCGTAACAACTGCACATTTATCTAGAGATTGTTTTCAAACCACATATGAACTGCATTAAGACTGCATGGTTCCTGAGAAGCTAAAAGCAGAGATTGCGACACTAATCTGAAGAATAATCCCACAAAATTAAGTATTTCTGCACAACATTTAAAAATTTGTCGTAAACTATTAGCAGACACATGAAAGCAAGCAGTTAGAGCCTGCAACAGTGGCATCTGCTCCATTACCTGATTCTAATACGAAGCTGCTTCTTCCTTTCTTCTACCTTCCTTTCCTCCCTGTTTGCTAAAAGTTAATATTAGAAGACATACATTACTGTATGTATTACTACAAATACATTACTGTAAGTTTCAGACATTATTGTACTGTAAATCCTTGATGCAAGTAATCAGACTCCAATTTAATCATCATTTGTAAAGAAATATCGCTAAATAAGTGCCTTATTGTTCCCCATAGATTGTTCTGTGCCCAGCAGACAAATAAGGAAGAGACTCATTTTCCTGATGCCTGAATTTTAGGAAAGAGGGGAAAAACAACTGGGAAAGTCTAAAACTCACAGTTAAGCTGCAACACATTAACAGTGACAGTGCACTACCAACTTGATGCCCACAATCCGTTGGTTTCAAGGATCCTCATAGTTCAAGATGGGCACAAAGCTACGCAAAAGGAGGTAAGGATTAAATATGAGGGAAAATGTTTTAATTATGAGTGATCAAATACTAGTACAGGCTCAGAACTCAAAAGGTATTTAGATAATGCCCTCAATAATAAGCTTCAGCTTTTGGTTAGCCCTGAAGAGCTCTCATGCAGTTGGACTGAATCTTTGTTGGTCCCTTCCAACTGAACAACTCTAGAAGTCATATTAAGATGTTTTTATAGCTCTGTAGCACTCTTGGTGTGACCTTCCCCCCAGTACCATCAACTCCACATTCTTAAAAAAAAAAATTAAAAAGATAAAAATACAAGACTTAAACAGGATAAAGGTTAAATTTTTCAGCTTGGAAAAAGAAACATCTGAGAAAAGAAAACAAAATCAAGAAAGATATGTGGAGGGCAAGTAGAAATGTGTGTTCTCAGAGAAGTCTAAAAGGGTTTGTGATAAATGTCAATCAGACAGTGTTTTTAAAAAAGGCAGTTTTGGTTTTTTAGCTGTAACACAATGAAATTGTAACATTACATTGCCAAAGAACACCTTTGAAGCCTAAAGCTTGGCAGTACTAAGTAGTTATTAGATGAATCTTTCCAAAATTGCCAATCAATGGCTGTGCAACATCATCTGGATTCAGTCTCTGCTTTCATAAGTTCCTAAAACGCTGTTCACCATGAGAAATAAGCGTACACTCAAGCTACAGTCCCTGAGCATCTGCTACACATCACTGGAGAAAGTGAGCCACATGAATCTTTGTTAAGAGCCCAGGACAGACTTTTAGATGAAGCGCATCATCTTTTCTCCCCTACCTGCCCCACACAACAGTCACAACCTTACTCTGCAAAGAACATTTGGAAAAATGCTGCAGAGTTCTCCATTTGTCAATTATTCTGTGAGTAAATGTTTCACTGAGGAACAAAACCACTATCTTATGGCTGTGGATATAGCAGTAGGGACATGGTTTAGTAGTGGACTTGACAGTGTTGGACTTTGTGATCTTAAGAGTCTTTTCTAAACTCAGTGACTCTATGAGTCTAATATTAAATCAGTAACAGAAGCACAAGAAACCACAGGTCACCATCATTTGCTCTCTTCCAGTGTACAGAATTCTCTAGAATCTAAATACTCCTAATTTTAATCAGCTTATGACATTTCCCATTACCACACAATCTTCCAAGTGGCAGCAGTCTAACCTCAGCTCGTAAAGCTGACCGTTAATAGTACTTTTAGCACAAACATATACATATTCTTTCAAGGCTAGTGCTAATCAAAAGCATATTCTATAGTCCTACTGCAGTCATGATCTAGTCTGCCAGCCTTCCCACTGCTTCAGTACCCTGAGTTTTCTTCTAAAGAATTGCCATTCGTGAACATACCACACCTCTGCACTCTGTTGAGTTTTCACTTTATCCCTTTTTGACCTGTAAAGTGGCCAAGAGAACAGTATTCTATGCTGGGGAATGATAAAGAACAGATGCAGACTGAGGTGGCACAGGAAAAGGAAAGGTGAGAAAATAAATGGCACAATTATCCCACTGCACCATTTGGAAGGTGCCAAAAGATAGACACAGATATGGCTAGATGATTAACTCCTATGCAGCCTACTGCTTTTCAGGCAGATACTTAAGTTCAGCAATAAATTGCACATTACACTGGGACTTCCAGAGAACATTCTTCAATTAAAGGCTTTTCAAAAAGCATACGACACTTCTTTAAAAAGGAACACTAAAAATGTGATTTTAACAGGCCAATTTCTTCCTTCGTATCAATTGTAAGAGTCTACATTTCACTGTACTGTACATTTCACTACTACTGCACAACATATTCCACAAAGCTATTCAAATATTCATTCCTAATATTCACGCCCTAAGCGATCATTGTTCATTAGCCTTGCATATACTCTGTTCCTTCACAGGGCCTTTTGAGATTAAGGCTGAAGACCTTAATATAAAAGTTATATACAAAGCCATTAAGGAGAAGCAGGATCACACCAACTAGCTGACCCACTAAATATAAATTATACGCAAACTCAATGCAAAAAAGAAATAGACTTGGAGGATGGTGAAGCACTAACTGTTCAAGAGATGCTGTGATAACCCATCCCTGGTGGCACTCAAGGCCAGGATGAATGGGGCCCTTGGAAGCCTGATCCACAGCAGGGGGTTGGAACTGGAAGGGAACTTAAGGCCCATACAACTTAAGCCATTTTATGAAAATAAAAATAGAGGTTTTGATTCATAAAAAAATGGAAGTAATACTAAACACATTGAGGGAAAAAAACACCATAAAAGTTAACAATATCTTGACTGAAAAGCCCTTTATATGGTCTAGATACATTTAGAATGATTGAAGTGTTCAATTTTTTTTTGAAATTGCTTTTGCCTCAGGCTACAGCACACACTGAAGATATATAACCACCGTAAGCAGTGGTGTCCTGCAACTTGTATTTGAAAGCTCCAAAGGACAAACATTTCTCCATATTGTACAGAATAAAAGGTTAATCATCTTTCTAACCACTAAGACAACATACAGAGCAGCCTGAAAAGCAAAGACATTTACCAAAACGCAGGGAGAATTTTACAGTCAGACTTTGAAGACCCTAATTTAGCAGTAGGAGACTTGACCAACCCTCTCAATATTCATTTTCCAGATGCAAGTTCAACAAAGGTCTAACTGTATAACACGAAAAAGTTAGTGCTAAATGACTACCACAATACCTACATTATGGTTTAAAAAAAAAACAAAAAAACACAACTGTCTTCCATCTCACATTCAGCATATTAACCGTTGTTAACCGTGCACAAAACATGCATCTGGTGAAGTTTCAATAAGTGACACACTTACCAATACACACATCTATCTTCCCCTTGATAGCAGCCTCGTGCAAAGGAGTGTAGTTCCAATTGTCTCTAGCATTAGGGTCTGCACCTTGGCACAGCAACAGACTAACCACTTCAGCATGACCAAAGGAGCAGGCGTTGTGAAGGGGTATCAGCCCTCCATCGTCACGAGCATGAACATTGGCTCCTGTCTGCAGCAAGTGCTCTACAACATCCTTCCTTCCAAACCCTGTAAGAAAACATATTGCTGTTCAATTGCTTTGCAAAAAGAAAAATGACAATATTTAAAACTCTTCCAGAAGAGAAATTAATACATAACACTTAAAGGATGCGAGGAAGAAGCTGTCAGCTCTCCCAAGTTGAACATACAACTCAGCTGCAGTATCATGCTGCTAAAGTGGCGACAAATGATTTCCAGCAGTCACCCTCTGTGACAGGCAGCACTTCTTGTATGAGGACTTTCCAAATGTTTTCCTTACATCAGAGAAGTAGCCCCTGGCCAGGAGTTCCATTTCAATGTGTTCAGCCCCTTTTTAGCCACAGCACGACACCAGATACAATTGTGCAGACTTCCAATGTAGAATTAACATGCTTTACCCCTGCCACAGTCCATATGGCAAGATGTCTGACACAGCTGCTTGCATCCACACTGGCTTAATCACTTATGGCTAATGCTATGACATGACACTGGGCCTTCAGCCAAGCTGCAGACTGGCTACTCTGCAGGGATTCGTACTGTCTCCTCACTGCAGCCCTTCAGTACATTCTCCTGGAGAAGTTTCCTAGGAGTTAACCAAGACTATGGTTAAGACAAAGGGCCAAATCTAAAAGACAGTTAAGAAACATCACATGCAAGTTCTCATGGCAGCTTAAATAGGTACAGCAGCAAAAAAAAGAGTGCCTGGTCCCACAGCAAAACTAGCAAAACCTGAGAGCATAAATACCAAGAAACAATCCCTCAAGTTTGCCACATTTATATTGTTTATCTTCAAACAAAAATTGGGCAAGGTGGGAATTAGAAAGGGATGCCTACCACTAAAAAGCCAAGTCAATTATTAGCCTTCAGTTTTTTTTATAGAGCCTCTGTAAACAAGGCTGGAACTGCACGAACATTTGCTTAACATGTTCCTGCCTCTAGAGGAAAAACATCCTGACTACCTGAAAACTTTTCAAACCACTCACTATCACAATTTTCAGGACTCCATGTAAACTTCAACATGCTGCTTGACATGGGTTTTGTGACAAAGCAGTCTCTGGAAATGGCAGTGCTAAACATCTGGTGAATAAATTCTTCTAATTCCACCTTCAAGAAAACACACTAAAGGTTTCTGCAGTTTTTATGCCATCAGACCACAAGGCCACTTTCAAAAAAAGAGTAATCAATTGGAGAAACAGCTTCCCACCAGCTCCACCATGAGCAAACCAGCAAAAACTTCAGTCAACAAAGAATCATTTAAATCTCTGTTTACAAGACAAATCTAAAAAATTACAACAGCAGTTGTAATTTAAAACAAAAAAGACAGACACATGCCATATCATTTAACAGATGACATCATTTTTGACACAATTCAGTTTATACTAGAGAAACCAATGTGATTTCACTTTAAAAATCTTCTGTATGTTACCGGTGAAAGTTCTATGTACAAAGTAAAAGAGCTTACAAGAAAGTACCTTAAATCAGAGGACCTCAAAGAAATCCAATCAAATGTTTGTGCAGAAAACATTCAATAATAAAGGCTGACCATAGAGGAGAATCTTTTCAGGAGGCCCATGTATACAAGCTTGCTCTGGTGAAATTCACCTACCAGCTTCTAAAGTACTAAGAACTCACCTCCTGTTCATCATCAGAACTCACTTTCAAAACGCTTAGTGAGAAAGAAGCAACTAAATACATGCATTTCTCACTAGAAGTAGAACAGTGCCTTCCCTAGTGAGCACAACACATCAAATAGGCAGCCTGAACTGCTAAGTGAAGTTTACTGTTTCACCTGCTGCCCAATTAATGTCACTTGATCACAGCACAGCATCAACTTCTCCAAATGTTAATTCTATCCCTTGCAAAGCTGTTGTTATGTGCAGAGTTTAATTCATGACAAGGAAGATTTCTACTTTCACGTGGCATTTTTCTCTTTCTTTCCCCTACTTGCTCTTAAGAATGCAGATTCCAAAAGGACTTCAAATCTAACTAACTAAGCATATGACAACAGGTTAAGCACGTCTGCAGGCCTCACTGTGACATTAAGCAAAGCAGCTCTCATTAAATGATTCCACTTTTTAGAGCACTAAACATAGCTCCTATTAGAACACAAGCCCTTGAAATAGAAAAGCACACATCTTAGAGACACACTGTCTTTCAAGAATTATTTTAAACTATAATCAAAGGGTTGAGAAAAGTTCCAGCTAAGCCACTACAATTTTGCTTCAGTACTGCACATTCTGGGGCCAGATTTTTCCCCAGAATACAGCTCTTCTGGAACCCAACAGCACTTCTACCAGTTCACAGTAGAGAACACATTTAAACAGATTTAACTAAGCAAGTTGAAGAGCCTTCGAGCTGTGGAAAAGGGTACCTGGTTCATTATTGCTGGACATCTGAGGCTTTGTATTTGTATTCTCTTGTAAACCCCTTCAATGAATTTCCACTAGTGATCTTTAGGATGGCCTTACAGCAAGTTACAAGTCAAAGAAAAACTTCCTAGAAAGCAATAAGCAAACATTTCACATAATACAAATACAACAAAAGCAAAAATGAAAGTTCCAGTCACCTAGGAATTGATGAACACTTCCTTTTACAAGCAAGAGTCCTAGCTTCACAGGCCCTAAGCCTTAAGGCTGCCAGGAGATTTTTTAATCAACAACACAATCTATACTTATCAGCACCATCTGCATGAATCCAGCTGCTAATAGTCATTAGCCCTACTTTAAATTGCACAAGGCAGAATTAATTAGCAACTCAGCTTTACAGACACCTGTCTGAGTAAGGGCAGAGACATCTCTTCTGTGGCACGGATATCCCAGACAACTGCTACAAAATCAGTAAGAGTAGTTTATGAATATAATGTTCAGGCAACCTTTATAAGTCCCTTTCCACTCTAAGGATTCTATGAAGATATCCAAAAGCAAGGCTTTCCATAGTAAATTAAGCTAGCTTCTTTTATCTTGTCCCACAGGTGATCAGTCCAGGTACCTCTGCATAGAGTGGAGGTGTGTAACAGACCACAGACTGCTTCTTGCCATTTTCTGTCTCCCTCTCTTGCAAGCAACACTCAGCAGCTAGTTGTATTACATCTGCCTTCCCCATTCCTCAACCGACTTCCACGTTGAAGCAGATTGTGTTCTTAAAGTTAGCAGCTTGCTAGCTGACAAAAAATCCGTGAGCATTAGTAGTTTACTCCAGAAATCTTCCAAAGAACAGTGACATCTGTTAGACTTCACAAAAAGACTGGACTTCCAACAGTGATAACTAGCAGTAGGCGTGCTTATTGAAAACTTCTTTCTGCACACAAGCTTTTACTGCCATTACCACAGACCAAAACTGAAAGAAAACAAGGAATATCACTGATGACATTCCTTGTCAAGTGATCAAGGAGTGATCTGAACAAGCTTATGACTGGCTGTATGTAGAAACTAGCAAGGACTCAGCTTCTTTCCATCAGGTTCATCCACCCAGTCACTGTTGAGAGCACTACTATTCCTGATGACGAACCACCAAGAACTACATCTAAGCACATGAATCAAGATGTCAGCAACAAATACATGCATTTTCTTTTGTAATGCTAACATTTTTTCCACGTGGAAGAAGCAAGTCCATTACCAAGAAGGCTCCTGATTATTCTTGCCAGCCCTGGGATTCACCATGAATTCTGTTATCTAAAAATCATTACGGAAGCTAGCATAATAATTTTACTGCTTCACAAGACAAGGCCTTTGTCATACCAAGAAACAGACCACTGATGGAGAAATAAACAGTAACAGCTGAGTTTTTCCTAGCAAGCCATTAAATACTGAGAAAGGAAGTCCCAAACAGCCAGGTAACAAATCACAGGAATACTTGCCTTCTGATTCTACAACTAGGTAAGTGTAATGTCAGTTCCTATACAAATGAACCCCACTTTTCCAGATGAGTGTCAGTATGTGCAATATATTTTACTTTTTTAAAGAGTGTGCACATCATCCTCGTAAATACACAATCAGAATCACAGCACAAATAAAGGTTGCTAACTTATAAATTGAATAACATGCTGCTCTCATCATATCTCTTTCCCTTTCTTCCCCCTTTTCCACCCTCTCCTCCCTCCCTTGATGCACTGAATAATCAAAGACAGTCTCAAACTCTGCAACTTCGCAGCTGTGTGTAAATATGCACCCAATTATTTAGACAATAACACGTATTAACAGGGCAAACTAGGCATCTGCTTTTAGCCAACAGTACAGATAAAGCCTTAAGCCAAACAAACCTCTGTTATGGCCTAGTGCAGTTGCTTCTTTTAAGTTGTTTTTATGTAGTTTGCATTGGAAAAGAAATGAATAAAAGAAACATACAAAACACACTTCCACTTCACCTCTTTTTTTTATTTTTAAGTCAATTATATGCAAGTCTTTAGAATCTGTTTTTCATTCATTATCCAGTCTTCCTAAGCACACCTCCTCAAGGAGGCTCAGAATTTCAAGACAGGCTGTGTGCCAACCAGTCAGAGAATGGAAAAAAAAAAAAAAAAAAAAAGGAAATTTTGGTCAAATCACCCTGATACAGCCTCAATATTAAGTCCAAAGCAGGGCAGTCTTAATCATCAGGCTAGACGTTTCACCACTAAGTTCAAGAACTCCCCATCGTTCAGATCAACTAACAACTCAAGACATTCCCAGATGAAGCTGTAGTATCATCCAGATTTTCTTTAACTTCATCTGACCATGCACATTCTATCCACACATAGATAATGGACTGATAACTCCAACTTCTCAAACCAGGTTTATGACCCTTTCTAGTTTTTTGGGGGTTTTTTTGGTTTTTTTTTTGTCTGTTTTTGTTGTTTGTTTAGTTTTTAAATTTCTGTAGTCACTTTCAGTTCTCACTTTTTCCTAAGTTTATGCATACACTAAGAACCCTGAATGTTCTCAAAGCCTCCCCTTTTACCTTCCTCCTGCCATAAGAAAGATTATATGTGCAATTCAGAAAATAGAACTCTTCAAAAGTTTAAGGAAACCTGGACTTAATCTTAAGCCAGCGCTAAACTGGAACTAAAGCATCCTGTCCTCTAACAGTAAAAGCAACTTAGCTGCCTCAAATTGTTGCCAAAAAGGGTATCTGAGAAAACAAGATTCCCCTCAAGTTCAGTTAAGTTCCCAGGGGAAAAAATAATAATGAAGAATCCAGCTGCTCTGAAAAAAACAACAAAAAAAATTTACTAGCTACTAAAATAACTATTCTGCCATAACTCACAGAAACAGAAGTGAAACTATTTTTGCCTGAAGAGTTTAGCTTCAAGAGCTCTGGAAGAAGCATATAGCACTGTTCAACTCCTTTTCCCTCATAAATGCCATGCAATTTCTATTTAGATACATCTCCTAAAACAGGAGCTACAATTCACAACATAGCTTAATATACACAGCAGACTCCTGTGCTCATAAGGCCATGGGAAATCAAATCAAAACTGCATCATGAGCAAATATGCACTGCCCAAGACAAGCTGCATTCAACAACATGTGTGCAGACTTGTCCAAAACAGAAGACCTCAAGATATCTATACTAAGAAACCTACCTAATGCTTTCTACGTGCCAAATCCTTTTGAATCAGATACACTCGTTTATTTGATGGGAAATATGTACTGCAGCTAAGGATGATCTCCAGATCTGGAGACAAAGACAACAGATGTCTGTCAGAGATAAGAACTTCACCTACTGCTTTCCTCATGTTGTATCTTTCATTACTGTTACAGTTACATCCTGTGGATACTGTCACTTTTCAAAACCTTACCTAAAGTTTTGTCTGCTTCTCATTTAATCAAAGTAGAAACTACTACTGCAACTTCAGCACTATAGTCTACCCTAGCCCTGAAGGTACAGCCTGAGACCCTGAAGTTTAAGGGGACACACCAAGGTGTTATTATAAGTTCAAATCCAAAATAAGCAGTGCAGACTCAAGATTAGTCTCGAAAACATCAAGCACTTCACGTGCACATGTGTGGCTATGCCAGCGTTACACCGCAGTGTCCACAGAAGTCTGTCTCCACACTTGAGACACTCTTCACAATTCAAGATTAGAGAATGAAAAGGAAAGAGCTCAGGGCCAAAAGTTTCCCTAGGGGGTATCAGGAAACACCACTAGGACTTCAGAAAGGACAATAAAACTACATAATCTCAAAGAGCAGTATCTGATTGACAGCTGAACATCAGCTCAAAGTTCTCAGCAACACTGCTAAGAAAACATTCATTTCTGTTAACAGCTTTGAAGTGCTGTTTTAAAGCCAAACACGCAACATAGATAGTGACCACTCACCAACCTTGTTAACTACTTTACTTGTGCATAATAGAGCACCACTTAAAACTCAGGCAAGGCAGCAACACTGTGGCACGTGTCACAAAGCCCTGCCGACCACAGACCTAGCATCTCCCATTTTACTTTTATCATGAAAATAACTCACCCCGTGCCCCCCTCCCATGAAGGCTAATCCCTGTAACATTTGTTCTCATTATAACCTGCAACTCACCTGTGACAGTTGTGCTTGCTAAGAGGCACTCATAGAATCATTACAGAACAGCTTAGGTTGGAAGGGACCTTAAAGCCCACCCACTCCCAACCATCTGTCATAGACTGGTTCTACCTGACCTGATGGAGGCTGCCCAGGGCCCCATACAGCCTAGCCTTCAGCACTTCTAGGGATAGAGCAATGGTTACTTCTTATTAAGGTCACCTGTTGAATCAGGTTGCTTCACAATATAATTTTTGATGTGCTATCACTTCCCTGCATTGATGCATAGCATCCCCTCAGCACATCTGTGACTTTCTAACCAAGTTCAATTGTTTCACTTCATCTTTTGGCACCTGTCCTGGTCTGAGTAAGGAGGGGAAAGATCAACTGGAAAGAAAAAAGTTACAAGCTGCGAGGTTCTGGCTTTGATTCTTGGTGTTACAGGTGTCTTTAGCTTTCAGGAGCTATCAGAAGTGAAATCCATCACTCCCAGGAAACTCCATCCTGAACTCCTTTCTCACTTCCAAAGCAAACGAGATAGTCTGAAGGCCACGTGAGGAACACAGAGAAATCTGTCGGTGCCTTTAGACTACCTCCACACACAGAAGCCTCGGCATGAGAAATACTGAGCTCAGATAGCTCCCCTCCCCCAGCACCTTCGAGCCCCGGCCCTCAAACCCCATAGGGAGCCGCCCCGGCCGCTCCGGGCACTGACCGGCGGCGAAGTGGAGCGGCGTGGACTTGCGGCCGGCCATGTCCTTGGCGTTGACGTTGCCAGCGTCCACCAGGCGCTTGACGCGCGTCACGTCTCCATTACGGCAAGCCTCCAGCAGCTCGCGGAAGGCCCCGCTCGGGCCCGCCGCCTCGGGGCTCTCCGCCGCCGGGCTCGACGCCACCGACGACGACGTGGACGATGAGGAAGAGGAGGAAGAGGCCGAGCTGCCGGAGCTGCTGCCCGAGCCCTGCGGCGGGCCCGGCGCGGCGCTCTCGGAGCACTCCGCGGCCGGAGGCCGCTCGGCGTCGGGGGGAGCCTCGCCCTCGGGCCCGGCCAGGCTGTGGCGCTGCGCGGCGGGGCCGAGCTCGGCCGGCGCGAGGCTGGGGCTGCGCGGCGGAGAGGCGGCGGCGGGCGGCGAGGCCGGCCCGGGCGGCGGTGGCGGCCCGTGATGGTGGTGGTGGTGCTGGGAGCGGCGCGGCGGCGCCGCCATCTTCGCCCTCCTCCCTCCCCCGCCTCCCTCTCGGCTCCCGTCACTGCGGCAACGGCAGCGGCTTCCGCCCGCCGACGGCCAGTAGCGAGCCGTTGCGACCGGACGTCACGCGGCGGAGGGGCGGGGCAAAGCGGAGGGGGCGTGGCCGCATCGCGTCCCGCCCTCCGTCGGGCAGCGGCTCGCAACTGCCCCCTGGCGGCCTCTCGTGCGATCCCTCTCTCTGAGAAGCACCGCCCCGCCCCGCCCCGCGCGGGACCGGAACGCCTCTCATCGGGAGCGGAGCCGCAGGTACGGCTGTGGGAGCTGGGCTCTATTGAGAAAAAGCTGCGATGCGGCGGCTGGCCGATGCCTGACGCGCTCTCCTAGCGCCAGAGCTGGGCTTTGTGCGTCGCTTCCCGCGGTGCTGGAGCTGGTGCCAGGCCCGCCTCCCGTCCCTGACGGAGAGGCGCTCAGTAGCGGGAAACCGGCCTCGTTTCTGCTGTGCTTCGTTTTGTGTGCTCTCAGCCCGGTCATCGCTCCGCCAGCAGGAGGAGCGCCTACTTCCCACAGCCTTCACCTTCCCCTGGCCTTTATTTATCAGCAGAGCACCAGAGTTGGGCTTTCCTCTTTCAATAAAATGCTTCAAAGCACTAATGCTAGCCACCTCACAGCCCCTCAGCCCCGGCTGGTGACAGGTCGTCTTGACTGAAACGTGTTATTTTGATAGCAGGAAACAAAGCCGTAGGCCTGGTATCACAAGAACAATTGGGCAAGGTAACGGAGAAGAGGATTGCTCTCTTCAGGAGGAACTGAATGAGCTATTTCTGATGTAAGGAAGCAGCTCCTGGTGTGCACAGAGGGGCTGCTTCCTCAGCGGTCTTCAGGAAAAACAGAGACAAAATCTTTGTTAGCCTAGATAAAAATACGCTGTCAGGATGTAAGGATGCTCTGAAAATCAACAAGGGCAAGCCTGGAAAACAGTTCTGACAGGGACAGTGCAGTGGGAGGCCACAAAGTACTGTGTCTCTCAGCAACAGGATCCGATACCAGCCCACCAGGAAGGATGGGAAGGGCCTCCCGGATCATGGTGTCCCTGCAGAGCTGTTCCTCCAAAGCCGAGTGGCAGTCCCAGGGCCAAAAGGCACTTCAGGATTGCCTCTGATGCTTTGGGCAGCTCCTGAAACCAGCCTGGTGCTAAGCCTTACCTGCCCGTATCCACACTTCCTCCCTGCCCCCAGGGACTTTCCTCCCCACCCTTTGCATCCTGTGTTTGGCTTTGCCAGCCAACATCACCAATTTTCCCTTCTCAGGGATGACTCCGTGCTCAGAACAGAGTTGAAATGAAACACGGCGATGGTTTGCTAGGGCTCAGAGCACCTGAAGAAAGGGCTTTACTCCAGCTTGTCACCGACGGGAAAGAAAGATGGCCACCGAGCCCGCAGCTTTGCGATGCGCAGATGTAGCAGCGGGTGAACACGGTGATTTAGCGCGGTGTTGAGGATCTGGCCAGATGCAGGCAGCGGAGGGAACAAAGCCCGGCAGGAAGGTGGCGGAGTCGCCGCGAGTAACCGCCACGCTGCCGGCTCTCCGCGGCACGTTGACGGGAGGGCAGGTTCACCCCGGCCGCTGGGCGGAACGGCCGCCCCCTGCTCACCGCGGGGGTGACGCACCGCTCAAGGTCGGGAGCTCAGCCCTACCACCGCCCCCCGGGAGGAGGTGGCACACGAGGCCCTCCTCGGCGCCGCTCTCGGTGGGGGCTGCCCTACGGGCGGGCCGTGCCCGTGTCCCGCCCCCGGCGGGGCGGTGGCGGCTACGTGCGCGGGGCGGTGCGGCGCGGCTGGCGGTGCCGGCGCGGAGCCGCGGTTCGCCCCGAGCCCCGGCCGCGCCCATGGCGAGCAGCAGCGGCGGCGGCAGGTAGGGCGGGCGGGCGGCGCGGGGCCCGCTCCCCGGCCATGGCTCAGACGGAGCCCCCGAAGGCGGTGCGGCTGTGGCGCGACGCCGCCCTGCGCGTTCGGAAGCTGCGGGGCGGCCCCGACGAGCCCGATCCGGAGCCGGACGAGGGGCCTCCGGGGGGGCCGCCGTCGCCCGCGGCCCGCCGCCCGCCGTTGGGAGAGCTGGAGGCGCTGAACCTGAGCGGGCGGGGGCTGGAGGAGCTGCCCGAGGAGGTGGGCGCCGCCCTGAGCGGGCTGCGGGTGCTCAGCCTGCGGCGCAACCGGCTGTGCCGCCTGCCCGCCGCCGCCCTGCGGCACCTGGGCCGCCTGGCAGAGCTGGACCTCAGCCACAACCGGCTGCGGGGCCTGGGCGACGGCAGGGCGCTGGCGGGGCTGCGGGGCCTGCGCAAGCTGAGCCTCAGCCACAACGAGCTGGGTGCCGAGAGCCCCGGCCTGCCGCCCCGCCTGGCCGAGCTGGCCCGCCTCGAGGAGCTCGACCTCAGCTTCAACCGCCTGCGCCGCCTGCCCGAGGGCTTGGGCTGCCTGCGGCACCTCCGTGCCCTCGACATCGACCACAATCTGCTGCCCTGCTTCCCCACCCCGCTGCTGGAGCTTGCCGCCTTGGAGGAGCTCGACTGCTCTGGCAACCGGCACCTGGGAGCCCTGCCCGAGGGCATCGCTGCCCTGCGCCACCTCAAGATCCTCTGGCTGAGCGGCACGGGCCTGTCGTCCCTACCTGAGGGCCTCTGCCAGCTGGGCGCCCTGGAGAGCCTTATGCTGGATGGCAACCAGCTGCGGACTCTGCCCGCCGGCTTCAGTGGCTTGCAGCGGCTCAAGATGCTGAACCTCTCCTCCAATTTGCTCGGTGAGTTCCCTGCTGCCATCCTGGCGCTGCCAGGGCTGGAGGAGCTCTACCTGAGCCGCAACCAGCTTGCTGTGCTGCCTTCTCACCTCTGCCAGCTCCGCCAGTTGCGCACCCTCTGGCTGGACAACAACCGTATCCGTTACCTGCCCGACTCCATCGTGCTCCTGCACAGCCTGGAGGAGTTGGTCCTGCAAGGCAACCAGATTGCCATCCTGCCCGAGGGCTTCGGGCAGCTCTCCCGTGTCACCCTGTGGAAGATCAAAGATAACCCCCTCATCCAGCCTCCCTATGAGGTCTGCATGAAAGGCATCCCCTACATTGCAGCCTACCAGCAGGAGCTGGCCCACTCCCAGCCTGCTCTCAAACCCCGCCTCAAGCTGGTCCTCATGGGTCTGAAGGACGCTGGCAAGACCCTGCTGAGACGATGCTTGATGGAGGAGGATGGGCAGAAGGAGGATGCAGGAAGCCTGGAAGCAGGGAGCACCCAGCCCCGAGGGTGCCCTGGGCAACAGCAGGATAGTGGGAGAGCAGTGGGATGCTGTGCTGTCCCTGAGGATGCTTCCGAGCGGCGGGGCATATGCTCTCACGTGCCATCCCACCAAGGGAAAGGAGAAAGGCCGTGCTCTGCGCCCTCACTGCCTCCAGATGCCTCCCAGGTTTCATCAGGACTGCGACTGTCGGGCAGCAAGGGCATTGAGGTGATGGACTGGACTGCAGACGCAGAGAGGGGTTTGACATTCATTGTGTATGAGCTGGCAGGGGACCCGACCTACGATGTGATCCAGTCCTTCTTCCTTTCTCCCGGAGCGCTCTATGTGCTGGTGGTAAATCTGAGTGCCTACGTCCCTCAGCACTTCTACCCCTCCGTGGGCTATTTCTTGCACTGGCTGGGTTCCAAGGTGCCCCACGCTGTGGTGTGCATGGTGGGAACCCATGCTGACCTCTGTGCTGAGCGGGAGTTGGAAGAGAAGTGCCTGGACATTCATCACCAGATTGCCCAGCAGGAAAAGAGGGATGCTGAGGGCCTCCAGAGTCTTGTCCAGCAGGTAGATGAGGCTCTGGGACAGGACTTTGACCTGCGCTGCTCCAGCCCTCACACTGCCTTTTATGGGGTCTCAGACAAGAACTTGAGGCGAAAAAAAGCCCAGTTTCAATATCTTCTCAACCACCGGCCTCAGATCCTCTCTCCTGTGCTGCCTTTCAGCTGTTGGGACCACTGCCAGGTGCGTCGCCTGCGGGACAAGCTCCTCTCAGTGGCTGAGCACCGTGATATCTTCCCGAACCTGCACCGGGTGTTGCCCAAGTCCTGGCAAGTGCTGGAAGAGCTGCACTTCCAGCCACAGGCTCAGCAACTGTGGCTGAGCTGGTGGGACTCTGCCCGGCTGGGCTTGCAGGCAGGCCTGACGGAGGACCGGCTCCAGAGCGCCCTGTCCTACCTGCACGAGAGCGGGAAGCTGCTGTACTTTGAGGAGCACCTCACACTGCGGGAGTACGTGTTCCACAACCTGCCGCGACTCATCGACATCCTCAATGTTTTCTGCCAGCGGGATGCCACTGTGCTGCTCCAGAAACTGCTCAGTGACACCCACGTTGATGAGCTGAGGGCCACTCAGCTCCATCATTACGTGGAGGGCTTCTTGCTGCACGGCCTCCTCCCTGCCCATGTTATCCGCCTCCTCCTCAAACCCCATATCCAGAGCCGGGAGGACCTGCAGCTCATCCTGGAGCTGCTGGAGAAGATGGGGCTCTGTTACTGTGTCAACAAACCCAAATCTAAGCCTCTAAATGGGGCGACCGCTTGGTACAAGTTTCCCTGCTACGTGAAGAATGAGGTGCCCCATGCGGAGGCATGGATCAATGGTGCCAATCTGAGTGGCCAGTCGTTTGTGGTGGAGCAGCTGCAGATTGAGTACAGCTTTCCCTTCATTTTCCCACCTGGCTTGTTTGCGCGCTACAGCGTCCAGATCAACAGCCATGTGGTTCAGCGCTCAGATGGCAAATACCAGATCTATGCCTACCGGGGGAAGGTGCCGGTGGGGGTGAGCTACCGGCCTGCCCGGGGAGCCCTGCAGCCAGATACACTGTCTATTGCTAGCCACGCATCCCTACCAAATATCTGGACAGCTTGGCAAGCTATTACTCCCTTAGTGGAAGAACTGAATGTCCTGCTCCAGGAATGGCCGGGCCTGTACTACACTGTGCACGTCCTCTGTTCAAAGTGCCTTAAAAGAGGGTCACCCAACCCACACAGTTTTCCAGGTAAGGCACGACCAAGCTTGCCTGTCACCCCTTCTGGGGCTTTGTGCCTTCTTTGAGGGGATTCTGCCACGTTTATGTGAGCTTGATCTTTACTTATCCCACCCTCCCCCCTCTCTGTCTCCCTTTCCTGATGACTTGAGTCATATAAGAAAATATTAGGGTAGCTCCAAGGAGATAGGCTTAAAATAACCCTATTCTGAGATAGGGGAATGCTATGCCTGCCTTTGCCCAGGCCTTTTTTCTCTGCTTTTTGGGTTCTTGTCCTAAGCAGTGGTCATCCATTGTTGGGAAGACCCTATCCTGTGCTGATACTGATTTCCTTGAATGGCTCAACATTTTTTCTTAAGTCCTTTATCCTGCAGCTTCACCTTCTTTGGAGCTGTTTGTAAACACAGAGATGGCTGATAGCACCTTGGTGTCCCCACTCCCATCCAAAAGCATTCCTCTGAGTGCAGGAAAGCTCCTGGTTGTACACAGTGGCCACGCTGATCTTTGTAGCCCCTTCTCATGCCCTCTTTTTTAGAAGAGCCTCTGACTCTAGGAAGAGGCATTTCTCTGTGCAAAGAGAAAGATGCTCCATCTTCTTTCTTTAGGTCTCTCACCTGAAAGCATTTCCCAGACTTTGCACTTGGGTGCTATTATTTCTTAATAAATACATATTTTTTTTCCTTCCCCTTTCTCCCTTCTTCTAATGAAAAAATCATAATCTGTCTCCTCTGTCATGTGACTAGCCGTGGTGCTTTTTAAATCTTTTGTCTATAAACTCATTATTTTATGAGCATTGTTTTCCAGCAGCATCTGTTTTACTTTGTGCATATGCTTCCTGACCTGCATCCTCCTGATCTTCTGGGTTTGCTTTGGGGTTTGCTGATGTTTGTATCTGTTTGAAATGAACATCCACTCTGAGCTGTAAGCAATGCTCCAGAAGCATACATTTTTATACACCTCCCCCCCCTACCCCCCCCTTCACCCCACTTTGGAAGCGTGTTGAAGCATTCCTTATTTACAGGTAACCTGAAATTGTGAGGGAACTGGAGTATGTGCTAAGTTAAAGCAAGCAGTGATGCTGGATGGGTTTGTAGGCAATGTGAATCATAGAGTCACAGAATCATTTGAGTCAGAATGGGCCTTTAAAGGTCATCTAGTCTAACTTCCGTATAATGAACAGGGACGTCTAGAGCTACATCACGATAGCAGGGTGTGTTTAGATATTTGTTTTATTAGCTGATTTCATCCCCTGAATATCTTTTTGTAAGGAGCATTGGACTCAGGGTGAGGGAAACCCTGACTATGTGAATAGGGAAGTGGCGCTTTCATGGTCTTGCTGCTGACATGCTCAAGGCAATGTGATCTGCCTTCAGAAAAAAAGAAAAAAAACCCTAAAAATAGCTAAGAGAGCAACCAGTATGTTTGGGTATTAGCATGGATATTGAAGATTCAGCTTTTGATGAAATCAGACCCGCAGTCACGCATCATTTCCATGAGTGTGTGTTTCACAACTGATCTTTTATGACCCCATGGAGCTGCAGTTAAATGAGAAACCTGCTTGTCTGCTTGGGTGTTATTTAAATGGAGCCTGGCTATGACTTGTGTTGAGAGAAAAATGCAACCCCCCAACCATTTGGAAGGGTATAGCCTGCATGCCTGCATTTGATCCAAAACAATATCTTTGCTGTAGATACGCTCTGCGAATAAGAGAGCGCTTAGCATCTCTGTGGGAATCGTGAAGCAGTGGGGCTTTTCCCCCCAACTTTGTTGAATGGGAGGTGTGAATATTTAAAGTCACAGTGCTCTCATGTGAGCGTGTCGTGGTTGGTGTCACTTGTGACAGCATGTGGGAAGGAGATGGTTCCAGTGTTACTTGTAGCGATGGAGATGTCTGTGTTTCTTTCCAAGCTCTTGCAGCAGAAATCCTGGCAATTGCAGTGCTGCTAATTCTGAAGTAGGGCTGTGGTCTTTTTAGGACTTCACTGAAGAAATGCTCTGCAGGCTGTTGACCTTAATAAGGGAAATATTTCTGAGAAGACGCTGCCAAATTTGTGCTCAGAATTGGAAGTGTAGTCTGGCTGTGTCTGCTTTGTGCAGTCTGTGTCGTCATTCGTGAAATCGATGGTGCATTTTTGCCATCCAACATTTTTGTTGGAATCCCCTTCCAAGAGGGGATTTGCCTGTTCAAGAGTTGAGGGTTAATCCTTGCTTCTGCTCTGAACCTGCTTGTGCATGTTTTCATTGTTTAATACACAGAAATCCTTCAAGTACAACATAGCGTGTGCAGTAACGGTTAATAAGAATTGAAATTCTGGGTTTGGTCTTCTGAAGGTTTATTGCAAACAAACTATGAATAAAAATGATCTAAAAAGGACCTGACAGAATCCTTTTAAGGAAGCTTTCTTGTTTGAAACGGCTTTGTAGTTGGGTGAATCAGTAACCGAATTGGCATCCGAGTTGGAATCTGTGTGCTTGGAGGCTGCAGTCATCTGCTCAACCAGTAAGTGCTGTGTTGAATGTTGGAGTGTTTTTTTTTTCCCTTTATGTTTGCACTATATATAAATAAAAGGATCTTTTCCAGGCTAAAGGAGACAAACCCTTGCACGTACTGACCAAAAAAAAAATTGTTTGCCATGTCAAGAAGATGAGACCTTTGTTGGATTGTCACAGACGCTGTGAAATGCTATGATTCTGTGTGTGATTCGATGTTCCTGGAACAAAGGTCTTGTGGATGGTGGTAGAGACAAAGGATGGACTGTGGACCTTACCTCAGGTTCTTCTGAGCTGTGCTACGCACGAGGCATTCGTAAGCCTTATGTGGCCCGCTGGGGAGGGATGCAGTTCTGTTTGTGGAATGACTTGCTTTTTTTTCCTGCCTGTATGAACATAGGTAAAAGAAAGCCAAGAGCTGTGTCTGCTTCAGGAAACTCACGAGATACTGTTTCAAACAGGACAGAATCATTTTCACAGATAAAAATGTGCCAGCAAGTGGAAAGCTATGGGCAGATAAACCGTGTGTGATGCTTTCTCAGCCTGTCCTAATAGGAGAGATGCTGCAGTCCCTTTATCATGGTTTGGCCCTTTGTTGTACTCCCTCCTGTGTGCCCACATCTCTCCTGTACTAAGGGCCTGGACTGGACCCAGTACTCAGGGCACAGCCTCACTAGTGCTGAGCAGAGGGGAAGGATTCTGTCCTGCTGGTAATGCTTTGCCTCATGCAACCTAGAGCACCATCAACCTTCTGAGTGACAGGACACAAAACTGACTTGCATCCAGCGTAGTGTCTTCCAGAACCCCAGGTCTTTTCTGGGGAGCTACTTCCAGCTTGTGTCCCCAGCTTGTCCTGAGGCCTGGGAGATCACAAGTCTCTATTCCATCCTTGCTTCAGAGTCAAAGGGAAGCGTGAATTCCCGTGGTGGCTGGGATGGAGTCATGAGATGGCAAGATTTCGCTTTGTCATATTATAGAGTCCTGCATAAAGTGGAAAAGGAACAGGTGGGACTGGTTTTCTCAACAAGGGTCAGAAGCTGCTCCCAAGTTTGAGCAAGCCTCCGAATGAAAGACTCATGTCAGGTGTCTAATTGTTCTTTTAATTAAATTATAAGCAGTTGGCTTTTTTTGCAAGGTGGAGCAATACCTCTTAGCTACAGAGCCTGATGTTAGCATGTGGCAGCGTTTTCTCATCCCTGTTTGAGGATGGAATTTATTTTTTTTCTCCTTATTTTCGAATTAGATGTTTCATCATTTTGAGGCTGTTACAACTCCTCTAAAAAGCGCCCAGCACAGTGTGAATATTGGGCACCAGTTGTCTGGATGGCAGGAGAATGTTGAGCAGGACCCCACCAGTCAGGAGTATAACAGGGCTGTAATGAAGGAAACAAGCTTACAAGCTGCAGTTGGGTTGTTACAATAATGATGTGCATAGTAGCCAGATTCTAATTTGTATCTCCTGCTCTCAAAGCCTGGGGAAATGAGTTGGTGGTTTTAATGGGCATCTCACTTAGCAAAGCTTCTCCCCAAGCTGTTTGTTCCTTAACTACACATCTGGACCTACTTCATTCCACGTGGAGAGTCACCTCTGGACTTGGACTTGGAGCTGCCATCAGTGACCCAGGGAAATGCTAGGTTTGGGTGTGTGCATCTTTGGTTTGGTTCGGTTAGTGAAGAAATGCTGATGTTTTGGCCTTCAATGCATTACTTTTTTTTTCCCCAATTTTTTTTTTTTTCAATTGCTGCTATTTCACTTTGCAGGAAATGACCTGTAAGAGAGGTGCTTAGTACTAAATGGTTTTTTGTGCCATTGCGAGAGAGCTGTTCAAAAATGGGTGACTGTAAGTGTTAGTGATTGCTCAGATCAAATGCTAGTGCAGGTTTTCTCCTTTCCAGAGTCATCTGCTTTGTGTTCCGTGCACAGGTATCCTGAAACATGCTTTAGTTCCTGCTATCTGCATGCACGTTTGGTAAAAACAAAACACTCAGAAGTGGGAACTTTTCCCATGTGAGTTTGGTCATGTCCTGTCATGTGTGTTTCACATGTGTGTTTCACATGCATGATAAAAATGCTGCAGAACATAATACATTTAAGAAAGGCTGTACTCTTGTTCTTGTGACAGGAATCCTCATGCTGATGTCAGCTTTCCATATTTAAGGAGCTACAGGAAGTCTATGCATCTTTGAGAGGAAAGCTCAAACGTGCAAGTATTTTGCAAGGTCCTTTCACCTATCAGGAGAAGATGATGGGAGTCTGCCAGTGTTGAATCCCTGTTGTTTGGTATTGTGCACCTTACTTGACACTGGGGTAGAGCTCTGGAAAAAAACAAGCATCACTTTAAATGTGGAACGTGGATAAATCTGTCTGGTAGTTAGTTCTGCACAGTGCCGTGTTTTGTCTTTGCAGTATTGAGCAGGTAGCTGTGGGCAGCCTTGCATGCTACTCACTAATTAGTGATCTGTTAATGGTAGCACAGGCCAGTTGTTTGGCTCCTAAAAGCAGTTTGCCTGGAGAGAAAATGTACTTAATGAAAAGCCCTGTGTCGGTTGTAAAATTACCAAAAGTAGAAACCCAGGCTGCCTGCTTGCAAAACCCAGCGGCAGCAATTGAATTTCATTTGGGATGTTCAGCTGCAGTGACTTTGAGGTTCTGCTGTAGCAAGTTGAGGTCATGCTGTACTTGTGGTATTTTCCTGGCCACAGCTCAGACCTGCATACTCTGGTCATGCCAAAGCTGTTGGTGGCATCGATGCACACTCACAAGCACATGGTCAGTGGCAACTTGCTGGTGGCCAGTGGATGGAGGCCAGGATTGCCCTGACCTGTTTGCACTGGTTGTGGTTTAATACATAAGCCTAACTGCAGATTATTTTTTTCTCCAGTTTATTCCCCAGTATTGCAGGGGCAAGTAACCTTCAGAGCAAGCAAACCTTCATCTCAAACCCTATTCTGACCCATGTGTTTTTTGCACATGGTGGACTTGGAGATGATGCTTGCCTGGTCCAGGAAGGAGCTTTGTTATCACTGATCATCTAACTAGGAATAGTGATCCATTTGGTAACACAGGCATCTCATTTTGACCATGAAAGTGTTCATGTTTTCCTGCCCTCCATGCTGTCTTCATGTCTTTAAATGCTGTGTGAAGCTCACTAGTTCCTAAGCACATCCTCCTTCTCTAGTACATTATAGGGAAAAATAGCTTCACTGTCTGTGACTGCTAAACATTGCAGGATTGTGTCCTCAACAGTGAAATGCAGCTGTACTTACTGCAGACTATAGAAGAGAATGATTCAAGGTATTGATGTCAGATGCATTTGTTTTTCCTTAAAAAGGGCTGAGCAGCTGGGAGTCTGTCTGAATGGGACTTGGGCAGTGACAACAATGATGTGTCTGCTTCCTTTTGTAATTCCTCATCCTCTTCTCTGTGAAGTGAAAAGTAGCAAATAGAATCCCTCCCTTAGCAGGGGTCTTTAGTCCTGACTGGGCCCAGAGGAACCAGAGCAGATGAGAAACTGAGGAGCCAATAGAGCTGCTGGCAGGTATGGATCTGTGGGGTGGAAGGTACCTTGCAGTTGGCAGACTCACCCAGGAGTTGCCCAGGGGAAAGGGGAATTGTGCATCCAGACCAACCTGGTTTCAGACTGAGCAGTGTTGTGGTGTGGTGCCGTCGCTCAACAGGGAACGCTTCCTAGACATAAACTGGTTTTAGAGAGCAATTTTGTGCTGGACAAGGGTGCTGGACATAGTCAGCCTTGCAGAGGATGCTTTGTGACTGGTTTCCAGAGAAGGGAGCCTGAAGCCAGCACCAGCCCTATTTCACCACGTTACACAACAAGGCAAGTTTCAGCTCCCTCTGCATTTCTCTGGATCTTCCTTCTGAATACATTTTCTTTGAGATTTTGACACTCTTGTTTCAGATAATGATGCGCCTGCTGGATATTGAAAACTCTTGTGGCCAAATGACTCAAGATTATCAAAGTGGCTAAATTTAGGAAGTTGATCAAAAAGAGCTTCCCTTTCTTGTGATCTGACGTTACATTTTTCAGTTACTGTTATTTTTACTGTGGAACTGCTTACATCTGCTTTGGTTGAGCGCTAAGGTGGTGACTTAAAAGAAATCCATCCCTGTAAAATAATGCAGGTGTGCTGCAGTGTCAAGTCTTTGCAGTTCTTTTAAGCTTCTTGTAGCCAGCTATGCAGAATATTCAGTGGAGTTGATACCAGCCTCCCTCTGGCACTTCAGGCATCCCAACTCTTTGACTGTGTGAGAGCATTGCTTGGGGAATTAAACTCATGTGCTTTGACCTCATGGACAGCTCCAGTTGGTTCTTTGCACCTGAATTTGTGAGCGTTGGACAAGGGCTCTCCCTCACGTTGGTGAAGCCTGTGGTCTTGCATTAATGGCATTTTTTTATACCAGAAAGTGAGAAGCTTGTCATTTCCCAGTGGAATATGCATGCACCCGAAGGGAGTCCTTCAGGCTCTAAGGTGATCATTATTGGATTTTGGGAAGATTTTCTCTGATGGTTGTGGAGGTGAATGTCTGCTGTGGTCAGCTTGGAGTCTCCTAGGAAAAGATGCTGAAATAAATCATAGAATCAAAGAATCATTTGAGTTGGAAGGGACCCTAAAAGGCCATCTAGTCCAACTCTTCTGCAGTGAGCAGGGCCACCTACAGCTACATCAGCTTGCTCAGAGCCTCGTCTAGCCTGAGCTTGAGTGTCTCCAGGGATGGGGCATCTACCACCTCTGTGGGCAACAAAAACTTTTCCCCTTGTCCTATTACAACGAACCTTGCTAAAGAGGCTGTCTCCTGCTTTCATAGGCCCTTATGGAAGCTGAAAGGCCGTTATCAGATCTCCATGGAGCCTTATCCAGGCTGAACAAATGATCAGGAATTGAGTCTTATGTAGGTCTCTTCTCATTTGTCCTTCTAAAGCATAACCAAAGAGTTTTCTGGATGAAAGGAAACTTTGAGAGCCTTCCTTTGGGTCTTGAAAAAAGTAGTTCTCACTTCTTTTTGTAGCAGAAAGCTACTATGAAGCTTTTGAAGCTGCTTGTTATTTTTAACTTGTTCCTTTTACTCCTTTTAAATAAATCACGTCTTTCATCTACAGCAAGAAGAGAACCTAGCGCATAATGTTCATGCACACATGCGCATTTTGGAGTGCCTGCAGTGAAGCTAAACACGACTTTAAGCAAAGGTTGCCAAACAAGGCAAGGCTATGCTGTGAATTTGTGTTTCACACAGGGAACTGATTTTTAAACAGTAAAAACCTTTGGGCTGAACCAGGTGTGATGAGAGCAGGTGTTTGATGCTCTGCTTTAGGTAACACGATGGGCTGGCAGTGGGGGCAGGGCTGGCATTTTTGGCACCGTGCCTCACATATGCTGAGATGTGCTCCCCTTCAAAAGCTGCGATATTGCTCTGAAACAGCACCTCTAATAGAAAGCTATGTCACAAAACAGCCTCTTGTCTGCGAGCCCTGCATGTGGTTCTGCTCCTGTGGCCATCCAAGCAGTGCAGGTGAGTGCTGGGCTGGGAGCTGGGAGCTGAGAGCTGCGGCACTTCTGCTTGCCTGTGTACTGCTTTATCCCCCATTGCATAACGCAGCGTGATGCAGTTAATCCGGTCATCATTACAAAAGGATTTAAAACTGATTTTTTTATTCAGCAGTCATCTTGAATAAAGCCTTGCCTCGCTTGAAGGGCTGTTCTCCTGGTTGTACGTTTAAGAAAAATGCAGGAGGCTGAGAGATGGACAGGAACGAGTCCATGGAGAAGGAGCACGGGCACCTCTGGCTGCCAGGAATGTGCTGGGGAAGCCCAAAAACATGGGGCACGTTTCCTTTAGCACCAAGCCTGAAAAATCTTTAGGTACACAAACAGGAACATCCAGTGTGACTGTATTTTGTTTGCATTTTTTTACTTACAAGCACACTTTTTTTCGGAGGAGAAAGAAAGGCTCTTTTGGATCTTGTCTGGCTTGCACTCTCTTGGCTTGAGCCAAGAGTGGTTGCTCCTTGTTTTTCTTAGAACAGTACATTGTGTGAGTTTGTATGTGGTAGATTTGCATTCTTAGCTGTGCTGCTGCTTTGTGGAAAGCGCTCTAAGGTAACTCATGGCTTCTGAGCAGCCCTGAAGTATGCTGAAGCCCTGTCCTGGAGCCGCACTGCAGAGCATGCAGTCCCTGGGGAGGTGCAGGATGATATAGTGAAATGTTTCCCTGGGAGACTGATGAGTTCCTTACAGCCCCCAAGGCTCCCTCCCTCCTGATTCAGTGGCAAATGTGGCTGCTATGGGAGAAGTGCTTTTTAAGCAGCAAAGAAGGATGCTGCACTTTATTTGGGAGCACTAAGAGCCTGAGACCAGATGGCATTTAGCAGGTGATGAACTCTGCAGGAGTTAAGCAGCAAAACTATTGTTTCTGAACTCGCATGACTTCTCATTTTGGAAGGCATTTCAGTGGAAGAATAAAAGGACCAAGAGTTGCATTCACCGGAGGTAGTAAAACAATCTATAATGTTGTCTGTAAATAAATGGTTTTCCATAGGGAAAATGTGTTTACAAGCAAAAGTGAGTTGCCACCTTGATTTATAATTGTTAGTTGTCACTCATTTGGGTATTAGGGAGCAAGAAGATTCAAAGAAAAGTGAGCAAATGATTGGAAATACTGGGGTTTCACCGAAAAAAAAAAAAAGAGAGAGAGAAAAAATAAATGTAAAAGATTATCCTCATCTCTTCTGGAAAAGAGGACAAGAAGAAAAGATTTTGTAAAGCTCTTACTAGAAAAAGGACAGACAGAGCTTTGTTCTTGACCACTGAGCAGTGCAAATCTAGCAGCTTACTCCAACTTCAAAACCAGCAACTTTGTTAATAATAGAAGTACTTTAAATCGAATGGCAACTACTCAGCTGAAGCCGTACCTGCCCTCTGTTTGCAGTGTGGTGTTATTTATTAACCAGGAGAAACTGGGTGGCTGTAGAAAAAGTAGAGAGAAGACATTGTGCTCAAGTTGAGCACACATCTAGAATAAATCCTGTGATGTACGTGCACAGATCAAATTCCAAGGTAAAGTGGCTTCTTAATAGATTGAAATGGGGCTTCCCTTTCATCTTTAAGGGATGAGTATGAGTTGGTTCAATTAACAGGTAAACCTGAATGGGAGTTAAGTTGATTAGACTGTGCTCCTTAAACCAGTTGAATGCTGGTGAAGGAATTCCCTCCTCTGCATAAGTGGGCTCCCTGTTTTTTTCTAAGGAATGGTATGCAGAGAGGGTTTAGAGTTTTGTGTGTATATCTCACCTTAAATGATCTGGAGGTGAATACTTGCCATGCAGGTTTGAAAAAGCAGCTCCGTGCTCCAATTCATTTTACTGTTCACAATGTAGCCTTGGAATGGCCCTAAGGCAAGAAGAGCAACCATTGGAGCCAAGTTACTTTTATCTGGGAGAAGTTTATTTAATCTCAGAAAAACTGTTGGGAAGAACAGGTACAGACACGTCTTGTGTGTGGGTTTTTTTTTTCTTTTTTCTATTTCTCCCAGCCCTTGGCTAGCTTCTGCCCAAATTAAGTGTCTTAATGCTTGCCTCATTCCCCTGTGTGTCTAGCAGGTGGTCAGACTGAGACTGTCTTATCACTGGCTAGCAGTCCATAGGACAGAATCTGGTAAGCCTCTCATCTCTTTCATCCCTTCCAGGAGCTGGCTTTTTATGTTGCCAGATTTTAACATGTTGTGACCCAAATCCATGGAGTTGGAGCTAGCAAGATGCTGACCAGTCCTGGTCACTCTGCAAACGTGGGAGAACGTTGCCTGTTTGCTTTGTTCATCGAAGTAATGGCTTTTAAAGCTTTTTTAGATTCCATTTTTCCCTTGAGTGGGACCTGCCACATTCTGAACATCTGGATGGAGGAGAAAGCTCAGCATGTCTTCTGTGCTGAGAATGTAATAGCGTTGAGCTTACTTTTCTTGAAAGGTAGGCTGATAGCTGATGGGAACTGTTCATTTGAACTGGCTGAAGCTGCAATGTCTGATATTCAGGTGGCTGCTCTTGTGTGCAGCTCTGCTATTACTGGATGAGAGGAGCCAGACTAGTGCAGTTGGCAGCTGTCTCTCCAGCTGGTCCCTGCCTTGGCAGGATGAGAAAGTGCCCAGATATGGTTGAAGGGATGGAATTAAAAATAACCAAAAGGTAGTTTCTGGGTTTGGTTACTCAGTAACAGACCTCTTTCTATTTTGGGATGAAGATAATTCGCACTGAGCTTGTTATACTGTGACTCGCCCTTAAAATGCCTTGACAGTCAATTTCATTCCAGCTAATAAGGTCCTAAAATGTTAATGAAGCAAATCAATTTTTCATGGCTTTGTATTGCAGTCATCTGAAAGAACTGTGTTGCAGCCTGCTGATTCCAGGATGCTTTTTAGGGCAGATATTAGAAGGGTGGTGAAATACTCAGCAATTTGGAGGATTTTTCATTTTCTGTTTCAGCTTTTTCCCAGCACCCACTCTTATTTTCCTGAGCCTTTTTTACTGTCCTATATATTTGTCCCCTTTGGCCTCCTCCTTTCTCCATTGTCTGCACTTATGAGCAGGGGCTGTTTGCTTCCACATGCCCCCTTGCACTGGGAAACACAAAGGTTGAGTGCCTGACAGAACAGGGGACAGTGAAGCTGGACAAGAGGGGCTTCTTATGCTGAAATACTATCTGAAATAGATGGAGGACAAAGCAGAGAAAAGGCATCACATTCATGTCAAAAATCAGTCTCCTCTCCTTCTGGCCCATCTGTTACTGAGATGGCAGTGCGGCTCCATGAAGTCTCTCTGTGAGCTGCAGAAAGAGGAGAGGGCTGTTGCACATTGATAGCTACCTGCACTGGCTTAGGCATTAGGTATTTCTGAGCTGCTTGTTTCATATCGTCAGAACAAGATAGAAGGGCTCAAACCTTCACGACTTCTTCTGAGACCTCCATCTGGATGGAGTTATTTTGATTATTTGCTTCTACTGTCTCTTTTCTGGTTTGTGAGTATGGAGATGGGAAGTGTGAAATTGTCTGGTTCTGGAAATGCTGCTTTTTTGTTTTAATTGAGTTTCAGTTTCAGCTGTAATTACGTGGCCCTGAGAAAAATGTTATAAAATGATGTTTTGAGACAAACATAATGTAGTCCAAATTTTATTAGCATTAGTAGGGGTGAGCTCAAATAATTCATGTCAGAGAGACCACTGAGATGTAAATGAGATGCAAATTTGCATTTTGAATAATTGCCCTCCTTTATCCACTGTGTTGAGCATCTGAAATGCCTCTTACCCAAGTTCTCCACCTGGAGGTACACTCAGTCCAGTGTCAGATGCTTCCCCAGAGCTTTTGCAACCATAGAGTAGTGACAGTGTCCTCTTCTGCTGTGACAGTGAGATGTTAAGTGCTAGCTGACTGTCATGAATTGGGAAAGGAGGAGAGTGTATGGTGTTCCTCTGACCAAGCTGGTATTTGTGTGATCAAGTTTATGGCTAAACTTGAAGGTTGCAGTATCCAGGAAGGACATCTCTCCAGGATGTGTCTCACCAGGCTGGCTTTCAAGGAGGCCTTCAGAGCACCTGCCCCTTGGCACAGCTTCCCTCTAGGGTGATGGTTACAGGGCTTCTTGGGCATGAGGGGCAGCGTGGGTGATATCAACAAGGGCAATGCTGGGGCCTGAGCTGAGCAGGGCACGGCCTCTGCAGTGGACCTAGGGCTCTCTAGTCTGGTGTGCTGTGGTTCTGTGTCCCAGCAGTCCTGGCTGGAAAGCAAATGAAAAGATAATTAAGTCCTCACTTGGAGGTCTCTATGCAACCCCCTTGCTACGAGCAGGGCCGTCCCAACAGATTGATAAGGTTGCTCAGGGCCGTGGAAATAAATGAAGGATACTGCAGAGTTGTAACTTTCTATTTTTGTGCTTCAGATGTAGACAGTGCTTTAAGACACAATTAAAAATTCATGCCAACAGAGAGTAGTGCTTTTTGGAGTGCAAACCTTGAGAATAAGTTTATGCGTACTGCACAGCATCATTTGCAGGAAGCAGCTTATTCGTTTCATCCATGCCAAGAGTGGTAAAGATGAGATTTAAATGGCATGGAACAGAGGCAGGCTTGCTATGAGACACCATCTCCTTCTCCTTCCTGCTGCCAAGATGCCATGGAGATTTCTTATCCTCTGTGGAGCTGCAGAGTCCCAGCATGTGAGTGTAATGCTTGGGCTTACAGCAGAGGGGAAATTATGCCTGCGTGCCTATCCTGTGTTAGATTTAGTCAAAATGCGTATTTCAGATGTTGAACCCCAAGCAGTAAGCAGAGAAGCTACAGCTTTTCCAGCATAACCTCTTTGTGGCTATGTGGACGAAGGAGATAGAACTGCATGTGGGACCAGAGCACACCTTGGGGTACCCTGGTACCTGGGACTCTCTTGTGAACCCCACTGTCTGGCTGCAGTAGGATGGGCTTTGGCCTGCAGAAAATGTTGGAGTGTTTTATTCTGTAGTTCTCTGAAGGGATGACCCAGAACCTCCTCCACCCTTGTGGCTTAAAGACTTCAGCAGAGGAGAGGAATTTGGGATATGAAAGCAAAAGAGCAGTAGGGCTAGAGAAGCAAGCATATGATTGCAGCAGTTTGGGGGCATGGGATGGAGTGAGGGGCAGTGATGAGGCACGGCAGGATATAGGAATAAGTTCTGTGTTCCTGTCGTGAAACATAGCTGGTATATCAAGATCCCAAGAGAGAGAAGGATGTGCGCAGCAGCATGCAGCCATGGCTAGGATCCTGCCTGTCCACTGCTTGCTTGTTGTCCCAGACCCTTACTGACACCGTGGAAATGCCATTGGGCTGTACTGTGCAAATGTATTCTCCTGACAGCTCCAAGAGAAAGGAGATGGCCTGGCAGAGTGCAGCAAAGTCCCTCAGCCCTATGCCCTTGATGTAGTTCACTGACACGTGGACAGGGAGCCTTGTTCCACCTAGCATACCTGTGGCAGCGGGAGCTGTGTAGAAAATGCAGCAGAAGGCAAAAGGCCTGGGTGGGATTTTCCTTCCTTCGTGCAAAACCCTTCTGTCTGTTATACAGCCAAGTAGGCTTACAGCTGGGCTTGTCTGTCTGCCAGCATGGAGCAAATGAACACTGCTGCAAGTGCTTTCCTTTCTTACTGTCAGCGTCTCTCTGAACCATCTGATCCGTCATGGGTATCTGGCATTTCACGGGTATTTCCTGCAGGCCAGCAAAGTGTGCTTTGCAGCATGCGTAGTCTGATTGATGGCAAGAGCTCTGAAGAAGTCATATCAACCCAAATCACAACTCAAAAACAGAAGGAATAATGGGCCTGACTCTGCATTTGACCAAAAGCTGTACACCAGGAACGCAGAAAGCAAATATGGCCAAAAAAGTATCTTCCTTGTGTGGCGATACACAACTGCTCTCTGGTGCAGGCAGTTATCATCACCTGTCTGCAGACATTGGCCTGGCCCAGGTATCCAGCACGAGTTTGTGTCCGTGCCGTTGCAGGACAACCTTTCAGAGCAGAGAGGCAGGACTGATGTTTGCAGCAAAATCTGTGATGTGCTTATGGAGGAGTGTGTAATCAAAATACAGACTGGCAGGTCTGTATGTAGGGGTAGAGCAAGTACTGCAGGCATACATTGCTCTAGGTACAGCTATACATAAGTTAAACCAAGTAAATACCACCACATGCCAAGGATTTAGCTTTTTCCTTTGTACCAGTGCAATACTTCATTTGGTCTCCTCAGGCTCACTGCTGAGGTTTGTGTGAGCATGAAGCCAAGCTTCATTCAGGTTCACGGTGGCCTCAGTGGCAATCTACAAGGGAAGGTAGCGCTGTGATGAAAGGAATACTTGATTGAAGAGCGTGGGGAGAGGGTTGCATGCAAACCAGGCATCTATTTTACCCTGCAGCAATCTGTTCTGCATTTCCCCCCCTAAGGATTCTTGAAGTGGGGAGACAAAAATGGGAACAAAGGCCTAAGCAGGCAGTCTTACTTCACTCCTCTGGTTTAAGATCTAATGGATATTAGCCCTGCCTTTAAAGTACATAATGGTGTGCCAATGCCAATGTCATGATTCATGTTTCAGAACTGGTGTTTTCAGTACTGTTAGCAAAACTGCATCTGGGAAGTCTACCTGGGGCTGGAAACCTGGGAGGCACCGGGACATGGAGCCCTGTGGTGTGCATAGTTGGTGAGACACATCACTGCTTTCAACCTGCGACAACTCACATAATTGAGGACGCTGCCTTGTAGGTTTAACTTAGAATTGCAAATACTGTCACGATTAATCTGTCTTGGTGGCTTAAAAGCTTCTCTGCCACCTCAGGTTTGAGTGTGGGTGTGAGAGGAAGGTAGGCAGTCAAACCAAATGTGATTTCAGCTTCCAGACTGGGGTTTAAACTGGATCTGCTGGTCCCGAAGGTGGGCTCTCCTTCTGGAGGAGCTGTGTTTGTTCCCTTCCAAACCCTTCTTGCTGCTTTGACGATACCAAGCAATGTCTTCTGAACCTGCTGAGTAAAACAAGGTTTTTCAGATGTGCTTTTTCACAAAAATAGGAAGAAAAGCATTCTGAGAAGTAAAGGAGAGTGGCATTTGGGGGGGCTTCAGGAATAGTGGGGCTGATTGCTTGTGTGCGATCCTGCTCAGGTTGGGCTGTTGTTCTTGGAAGCCTGACTTTTCTTCTGTTTTTCCTGGGACACCAGGCAATCAAGGCCAGATACTTGGAGCCATTTTTCTGCTGTTCTTTGTTTAACAGCAGAAGGGTTTATTGCAAGTGCATTTTACAGTGGGGAAGTCCAAGGACTTGTGTTCTGCCCTGCACTACATGCTGCAAGGGTGCCAGCTTGGCACTGGGACGGCAGAGCTGACGCAATTAATTCAGCAAAGGAATAACACATGCTGTGAGAAACCCCTGCTGTTCCTGACTCACAGGGCTGGTGTGGTCTCCATGAGGGAGCAGCTGACAGCTAGGAGCTGGGATTTACATGCTCAGCAGGGTATAGGGTGGCCCAGAGCCCTGGCAGGAAGTAATAGCAGTCCCACAGCAGCTGTGCCCAGGGAGAAGGGAATCCTATCGCCTATTTTGACTTTGGTTTTAAGTATTATTCTGGCAGCTGAAAGAGGCACACTGTGGCTGCTCAGCCATGGCAGGATAGCAGGATCACTCCAGCTCCTGGGTAGCTCCAAAAGGAACAGCTCAAAATTTTCAGAACTGGAGCCAACAATTGGATAGGCACAGTGACTAGGGTTGTTTGGGAATAAAGCAGGAGATACATAAGGGTCTAAAAAAGGTCAAGCATGTTGGTTTGAGGTCCCCCTTAGAATTTATTAGAGACAAAACACCAAAGTGATGCAAAAAACAATGTCTGTGGGTGCTCCTAAGCCATCTGCTTTCTGGCTTGTACCAAAGACGGTGGTCTTGGCATGGTCCTTGTAGCAACCTTCTGCTTGAACTGAGGGACAGATGCATTTTTGTGGGTGTGGATGGCTGTAGTACGCAGAGATGAACAATAAGACTTGTATCTGTAGCTTCATCTGTCTACTAATTATCCTGCTGATGCTTCTTCACGTCAGCTTCTTCCCTTGCGTGCAGATTGAAGGTAGACTTCTGGATCCCATCTGCCCCCAAAGCCTAATTAAAACACCTACTCCTAAAAACGTCCCTCTCATTAGGCTCCACGTAGATGCTATGAATCCCTGAGGAGCTCTCAGATCTGTGTAGTGATTTAAAGCAGACACAGGAAAGATGGCAGATGTTACTTTTCTGAGGAGCAGTATGTCTGCAGGCTGTAATCATCAGGACGTTCACCATGGTTACGTGGATGAGACGTGCTGGGTTTGCAGGAGCAGGGAGCCCTCATATAGTGCTTACTTGCATTGATTGTGGATGTTTGTTTGGGGGGAAGGGCACGCTAAAAGGATGTCTAGCAAATACTTGCCTTACTCTTACTCTCTTCCTTTATTCACAGGAGAATTGCTGAGTCAGCCAAGACCAGAGGGACTGACGGAGATCATCTGTCCTAAGAATGGCAGCGAGCGAGTTAATGTTGCCTTGGTTTACCCCCCCACTCCTACTGTGATCAGCCCTTGTTCCAAGTAAGCCCTGAAAGCAGCCCCCACTCCTCTCAGTACACACCAGAAAGCCTATGTAAAATATGTCCTCACTAAGCATTTTCTGGAAGGTAGCGGTTCCGTAGCTCAGGGACAGTTCTAATTACTTGTGGTTGTAGGCAGACTGCTCAAAGGAGGAGAGTCAAAGCAAAGTGGGTCGAGGTGTTCCCTGAGCCGTGTTGTGACAGATCAGGACATAATACCATCATGCATAAGTTTAGATAGAAAGGAATCTCTGGAGGTCTCTATTCACCTTGTACTCCAAGCAGAGCCACCCTCACACCTAGGTCAGATTGCTCATGATCTTGTATGGGTGAGAGGTGATGATGATTGCTAAGAATGAGGGTACCACCATTGTGTTGTGCTGTTCTCTTTGGGTAGAGTTTATTCCTTTTGTCACACCAGTTTCCTCTGTTTCAGCTTAGCCTTTCACCATGATGAAGATGCAGTGCTCGCTTGTGTTGGAATCTGGTGGAGAACCTGTTAAAGACAGGTGGCCCAAGCTTGTGGTGGTGCACAGGGCTGCCTGTTCTAGGTGCAGGGCTATGCACTGGTTGTTAATTGTGGTACAAGAGAATTTAGCAGGTAGCGCTGAGGAGTGAGCTAGATATCCTGCAGGTAATTGGCACTGTGCTGCATGTGGATGTCAGTTGCTTTCACTTCAGCATCTGAAAGTAGCTTTGAATGGTGTTCTCTCTCCTCAGTAGCTCAAAATAAGCTCATCTTGCTGGAGAGCAGCTTGGGTGATAGATGACTGTTAAACTCTGTGTTAAGGAACCCTGAATACCTGGTTGGAGCAGGAAAGAAGGTAGCTGCTCTGATCCTGAGCCACAGGCCACAACAGCTCATGCTGCTGGTCCTCCTGTGTGTGTACTTGGCAAAGCATGTTTCTAATCCCAGGTTGCAGTGTTTGTTATACTGTGCTGTCATCTTCATGCCTGTGTGCTTGTCCCTCCGTCCTCCATGCTGACCTCCGTAGTGTCTTAGCAGCCATGTCCTAGTTTCAGTCAGTCTGCTGGCAGAAAACTTGTGTTCTCAAAAAGGCCTGCTTTATTTTTAAAGTGCTCTCCCTCCTTATTTAGCAGTGAGAGAAAATTGTGTCTTAAGTTATTAATCACAAGGATTATGAACCGTGCTGCTCTTGCTTCATCACTGTTTCTCTCTCCTTTCCTTTTCCAGATAAATCATCAGTACTGGTGCCAAAGGTTTTCCACCGGAGAGGAATGTGGCTGATGCTCTACAGTGCTCCCATCTCCAGTTGTGGAGTTGCATGCTGACAGGGATTGGTGGTAATTTGGGACTCAGATGCCACAGGGCAGTTCGCAGGCGGAGGCTTCATGGCTGAAGTGGACACGGTCACCTGCAAGCTGGGGATGACAACGAGACATGAAGCAAAGCAATTGCAGATGGCAGGGCTGCCGGCCAGAAGAAAAGCACTGGGGATAGGATTCTGTGGACCCATTGATTGCGTATTGAAACTCATTGGGATCTCATGATGAATGTAAAATTGTTCTTAGTACCATTTAATTCAGACCTGCTTGGAGGAAAATCTCTTGAAATGAGCTGTAGCAGAATTCCCTGGATTTGTTCCTGAACAAGTGAGTTTTGTGGCAGTTGGCCAAAGCTTTGTGGGAAAGGGGGGTTGGTTTTGTGAAGCCTTTAAAATTATTTCAGTTCAAAACACTGGGCTGCAGTGCAGGGGGAGAAGCATCTTAGGAAATGTTTCCTGCCTTATGCGGTCGTGTATGCTCTGCTACATAGTGGTAAGGATGTGTTGGAGGAGCAGGCAAGATGGGACCTGCTGTGACATTCTCCTGAATTCTGGTCCTTCGAATATCAGCCTGGCTGTAAATAGCACCTTTGTCAGGAGCTTAACATTGCGAAATGCAGAGCAGAATTCGTTCTAGTGGGAAATTGTGGGGCTCAGGTGTAAAGAAGAAAGCCGTTGTTCCTAACTTCAGCATGGAAAGCAGCCAGATAAAAGCTTGCAGCTCAGTCAACTTGCTATCTTTTTGGAGTATCATTCCAGCCAGGAGGGAACCTAGGCTCAGCCTTCATGTGTCAACCTGCCACCTCCGGCAATGGGGTTTGAAACGTTTCTCGTACCAGTGAGAAGCATTAGTGATTGTGCTTCTATACACTTACTTCTATAAACTCGGAATTGCCTGTGGTGGCAGGAGGGAGGTGAGATCTCTCCAAATGGTTCTCAGAATAGCTCTAGAAAACTTCCATGTCCCAAATTTTGCTGTCCAGTATAGTTAGAAGCTATGTTAGAGCATTGTCTACAGTCATCTCCTATCCTGGGAGGTTTTCTCTTCCTGTCTCTGCTGCTACTCACCTCTCTTTCCATCCTCTGTAGGAAGAAAATAGTGATTTATTGCTGAGCTGTTGCGTGAAATCCACGTTGCAAAGATATCACCAACTGGAATCCTTCTCCAGACAGGAGATCAGCTTCCCAGTGCGCCCAGCTGGTGTGGGATTCAGGAGTGCTAAAGGAGCAAGAGGACAGAGCAGACACCTTACAGCCTGCTCCGTGGGACTGCAGCCCTGCTGCCACCTCATCAGGAGCTCAGCGTCACCTGGCCTTTGCAGGCAGCAGGCATCTAGCCTGTTCCATGTACTGAAGCCATAAAGCTGGGAGTATGGCAGTCGAGTTATTTAATATGAAATTGGGATCACTCATCCGCCCACTGTTTAGTAACTGGTGTAACTGTTTTCATCTGTATTTTTTTATATGCTAAAGCCATTTAATTTTCTATGCAGCTCAGAAATGCCTCCCCTTTGCAACTGCCAAGTGAGAGATCTGTGCAGGAAAACCACGCCAAGTGGCTGCCAGCCCTTTTGGTTTTGCTGCTTCTCTCTTTTAAGGATGTGTCCTGGAATCTTCTGCATACAGCATCCCTTTGCTGAGCTCCTGTCTCCTAGACTCTAAACAGCATCACTGAGCCCCAGGGATGAGTGCCCTGTATGTTTGAAGGAACTTTCATTTTTCTTGAGTCAAGCCTAAAGGAAAGAGGGCTTGAAGATGGTGCTCTAAGAACAGAGATATCCAGTTCAGAGCATGCATTCCTACTCTGCTCTTGTCCTTGCTCTGAGAGTTATTGAACTGTTAGAAAAGGACCAAGGCTGCTGCAGAGCACCCTGCAGACTTTACAGCAAGCATACAATGAAGAAAGAGGGCAGATAGGACTGGGGCATCAGTTGTCCTCCCTGTGGAACTGATGGTGACTGTAACTCCTTTGGAAGAGGAGAGGAATCTCCTGATACTTGATCCTCACTTCACTCAAGAGGGCCTTGCACTGGTTTTGGTCATTGGTTTGCAGACCTCTTGCTTGCTAACCAGTTGATTTCATGATGCAACTGGTGCACATGGACTTGGAAGCAGAGTTGTAGGGCTTTCAGCGCTCATACTAGAGCTCATACTGGAGTATCTTGTGTTACACTTGGAAGCAAACACGGGATTCAAACATGCATCCGTCCAAATGAAACTCTCACTATAGGAATTTTGTTTTCTGCTGAGTCTGTGTAACACTGAAGAAGCTGCATGTCCCAAAGCAGCATCCAAATATGTTGAGGTAGAGCCCAAAGGTTGATATTGTATATCTAGCTCATCTTGGGGCTTGCAGGAGTTCTTGGAGGCCTCTGACAACTGCAAAGGATCCTAGGGGTGGGGTCACTCTATTTTAACTCTGATGAAGGCAAAAAGGTCATAGAAATAAGATGGGTTCAGTCTGCTACACTGCCAAGATGGATTTGACTAGTCCCCTTTCTGCATTCTGTCTCTGCTCTGAGTTTGGTACACTCAGCTTTAAAGCAGAATGGAAAAAAACATCAGACTGGGGGTTATCCTGCCTTGTGGCATCTGAAATCAAAGGGATGAGGCTGGGGGCTGTGGAGGTACACGTTCTCACCCTTGCAGCATCCTCAGCTCAGCTGTCCAGCAGCACCGGAGCTTAAATGTGGTCCCTGTCCTGTTCCCATTTCTCCTTTGTTCCTCTGACCTGGTTAAAGTTTGTCAGAGCAGCAGGGGTCTCTTGCTGTGAAAAGCAGATGTGGCTTTGTTAAAGGGAACTGCAGATGTTATTTAGGAGTTCACTAAGTGATGTGGAAACCCTCTAGCTCACTCCTACAGAGCCAGATGCTGGAGCTCAGCTTCACTCTTTGGTTGGGATCTTGGGCTGCCATCCTTGGAAGGGCAGTGGGGAGATGGAGATGCTGCACTGCAGTAAGCACAAGAAGAGTCAAGGCCTCAGTGTAGCACTTACCATGCACTTCACGGCTCAGTTAATGAACTGTAATTGCAGGTATTCACATCATCTGCATACCTGGGCAGGACTCTGCACACACACACACATGCATGCCCAGACATACACGGACCGCACCGACACATCCTCGCCAAAACAACAAAATAAAAGTGATCTAAATCTCAAGGAGAAGCTTAGCTGTTTGGTTTGTTTTCCAATTCCAGTGCTTGAGTCCTGCCTCTGGGGTGGTCGGTCTGGGACTAATTGCAGCCTTGCTTTTTTTGAACGTGGAACAGAGCTACTCACGAGAGTGCTGGAATGGGCTTTTACAGGAAGTGGCACACAGGAACTGTTCCTGTGCTTTCCTGCAGGCTTCTGGCAGTAGATTTGTTGCTGTAAATGGTGTTTAGGAGCTATTGGCTTGCTGGGTGAATGTGCCCAGGCCTGCCTGAGGTGGAGCCTGGCTGCAGCTCGGAAGAAATGATGTGGCTAATGCAGGGAAACATCCTGGGTGGCATTTCTGCCTGGGTGGCTTTCTTTGGAGCTGGAGAAGTGGATTTTCCTCCCTGTTTCACATTCTTTTGTAGGTTTTAGTCGGAAGTGGGGGGACAAGATGCCACCCAGCATGCCCTCCTTATGACTCTGGGATTCCCCTTGAAAGGTGACAGGGTTTGAAAAGATGTTTGTGCCTGTCATGGTCCTTGGTTCCTGTAGGGTAGACCAGGCTGTATACAGTCTGGCCAACATCTGTCCCCATCAGCGTGATGCCTCACTTCTTCCATGCTTAGGTTTCCCTGGGAGTTACCGAGTGTGCTTTGAAGTGGGGCTAATAGGAAAGGGATGTAGGGATGGTGCCATCCTGCCTCCTGCTGCACAGGGACCTAGATGCCCTACCCGCTGTTCAGATTTGGAATTTATCCCAAGGATCTATACACACTTTTTCCCAAACTCTTCCTGTCTCCTCAAACAGTGACCGCATAGAATCTACTCGTGTTCTTCGCTGTTAAGTGTTGATTAAGGGAGGAGCGGCACGAGCAGAGAGCAGCAGTGAGTGCCAGCATGCTCAATAACCGGAGGTTCTCCCCTATCGCTGGCATCTCATCTTATCTCAGCTTCCAGGGACACCCGAGGTGCTGCCGGTGTCCGTACCCGGCCCGGAGCAGCCGCAGGGTCGGCACCCCTCCACGCGCACCACTTCCATTTCCGCAAGCGCAGGCGCACACGACCCGCCCCGCCCGGCACCAACGGCCCGACGGGAGGAGGCGGTTTGTTCAGCCCGGCCCCGAGGCGGGCCCGCCGCTCTCCCCGCCTCCAGCGGGCCGCCGTTCGCGCCGCGGCCATGGAGGAGCAGAAGGAGAACCGCCCGCAGGCCGCCCGCCCGCCGGTGAGTGCCGGGCATGCGCCGAGCGGCGCCCGCCCCGGGCCTGCCCCGTCCCTGCCGCGTCCCGGGCCTCCGGAGCCCTGCTCGCCCTGCCGGCCCCGTCCGGCTGCGGAGCGGATCTCCGGAGCGTCTCCGGCGCCGGGCCGGGGTGGGCGGGGCAGGCGCCGGGCCTTCGCGGGGCCTCGTGATGCTCTTCCCGTGTCGTGCGCCCGGCTGCGCGGGGAAAGCAGCGTGGACGGGGCTTAATAAGATGATGAGCGAGCTCTCCCGCTCCCGTCGAGGTTTTGGTAGCTCGTACCCGAGAAACGAGCTTTTCTCTTGAGCTCTGACTGTCTGTCCGGCTTCGTCCCTTAGATTTGACGTTACTTCGGGCACGTACTCTCAGCCCTTTCGACTTCTGCCCCTTGTTTTTCTGTGGAAATGTGCAGGCCGGAGGTGCTCTGAGCAGGCTTGGATGCTGAGTTGACTTCCTGTCCCTAAGGGAGCTCGTGCAGTCCAACCATGAGTACAGTGGTGTGAGGTTTTAATGCGTTTGGGCATAAATGTTAGCGATCTAGCAAATGCCTTGACCTTCAGGCTTTTCTTCCTTGCAGGGTAAGCTGCAGTGCAGGGTCAGCGATCAAGAAACCAATGGGAAAAACACAGCTTCCAATCCGAATGACTTCAGCGATCCCGTTTACAAAGAAATTGCTATGACCAATGGCTGCATCAACAGAATGACCAGAGATGAGCTTAGAAGTAAACTTGCGGAGTTCAAACTTGACACCAGGTTAGGCTGAGCTGTGAACCTTCAGGTTTATCTTTGAGCATGGTAGAGCCAGAAGGAAAGGTTATTTTAAGGCTTAAACACACAGCGCAAAGTGAAGAGGAGGCGTGCCGTGCCATCTCACACTGGTTTATGTGGTTTGGTTTATGTGCAATCTTGTTGGAGCTTTTGTTGCAGGATTAATGCGCATGGCAATGCTTCATGTGGTTTCAGAAATGCGTGCTGTCTCACCTGGTGATGCAAACAAGTGAAAGTTACCATTTTTTGATACAAACATAACCTGTTTAACCATAATTTGCACAGCTATCCAGCAGTTATTCTGCCTTCAATTTAAGCAGAAATCAAATAGCAGATGCCGTATTTGTGACTTCCTCCAAGGTTATGAATCTTCTTTTTTTGTTTTATTCAGTTGTAGAAACTCTGAAATGTGTTTTTTATTTTTCTCTTAGACTGAGTAGTTTGGGTTTGTTTATATTTGTCACTGTGTTCAACTAATTAAGTTGATCAGAATAAGTCTCACATGTAAGCAAATGGGACATCATCTCTGATGCAGGGGATTGAGCAGATAGCCATACACCATCCTTTCCTCTGAGATAATTTAAATCAAAAAAACACCTTGTCTCTTAACTTCTTTTATAAGTTGGTTAGGGACAAAAAGTAATTTTTCCCTCTGTCAGATTTCATATTATCACTGAATTAAACCAGAAGAATAAATCACAATGAAAAAGGCAGTTCAGTGTTTGTAGAAGAGGCTGATGTTTTCAACATCAGGTTTAATAGTCCAGTTCCATTTTTTCTTTGTAAATCAGTGGGCTGCTTTTCTAACAGTATCACTTACTACAAGTCACAGTTTCACTTACTTTCATTTGAAATACGTGATTTCAAAAATATCTTCCAGAAATAATTTGTCCTTGTCTGTTTAACTCTGGTTCAACATGTAGCAATTCTGGCACCTGTACTTCGGTATTGCAATATTGGTGCTAAAAAGAAACATTAACTACATTCACTTGTCAGACCTAAAACCAGAAGTTTTTCTGACAACTGAAAGAAATTGTAGGGTATTTCAATCAAGTTAATCAACTCAATTTAAAATCTAAACTGACACAAATTTACAATGTGGGCATTCCAGCTGGGTTCTGAATTAACTGTGCCACTGATACAGAAATACCTGAAGTTCAAGTCCTTCATGCAGGGGACGCAAGGAGAAGTAATGAAGCAGTACTGCTTCCTAGACCAAACGTTACTAATGAGCAATTTACAAAGACTTGGGCTGCACAATAGCAGAGACTGCTGAGGTTTGCTGAACTGGAGGTGACTCTGCAAAGATACTGGGCGTCTGCACCGTGCTTCTGAGCCTCTCTCAGAATAAAGATATTATCTAGGCACATCAGTTGTCTGGGATATTGCAGCCTCTACATTATCACAGAAAATTGAGTGTTAACAGTATGATATTGAATGTAGTCTTCATAAGTGCTAATGCTCAAAATGAGGCTTTAAATGATAAGCATTTGAATGCTGAGTATAGCTGTGGTTGTACAACAGTGCAAGAATTGATTAAATGAGAGCGTAACCCTAGTTACTTTCCTTATCTCTTTAGAGGAGTGAAGGATGTGCTGAAGAAGAGACTGAAGAACTATTATAAGAAACAGAAGCTGATGCAGAAAGAATCTGTTAATGGAGACAGCTACTATGACTACATCTGCATTGTTGACTTTGAAGCAACATGTGAAGAAGGAAACCCACCTGAATTTATACACGAAATAATTGAGTTTCCTGTTGTCTTATTAAACACACATACCTTGGAGATAGTAAGTGACCTAATAATGAGTCAGTATGCTGTTCTTTGTTATAACTTCTTTGCTTCAGAAAGTCTAGATTATTTCCTAGATAGACGTTGAACTTCATTAAAAATTGCAGCTTTGTTTTTCCCCCCTCCAGGACCTCTGTGCCTCTTACACACAAACAAAGCTAACTTCCTGGTCTGAAAGAAGCTGTCCCTGCTGTTGTCTCTCTCTACTGATAACAAGCAAACTTTCTCAGTCTCTCCCTCTTTTTTTTCCCCCTCTTCCTTCTCTCTGCTTTTAGATCCACAAAGCTATTTCTGGGACTTTAGGGATTTATCATTTACAAGAATTAAGATGTTCCATGGTCTCCTCTGAAGCAGTGAGCAAGGAGAAATGCAGAGTTCTAGAAGGGGGTTCAGAGAAGCTCTGCTTCTCAGTGGATTAGGCCTTCTCTTCTTACAGACTGAGAGCTGTCTAGTCTAGTTTTAAAACTATCTCATAGAGATTTGCTGTTCTAAGTGCTGTGTACCAGCGCATGTTGCTCGTAGGAGAAACTTACCTGCTATCTAACTGAAATTGTGAGACACTGAAATTGCAGATGCTTCTGACTAATGGTGCAATTAAATACCTGGAAGTTTTAACTGGAGAATTTCCAGTAATCTGTGATGCTACGTTAGATTGTAGCCACTAATTATTGTCTTTTGAGCAAGCAGAAGAAGTTGCCTTTCAGGCTCCATAGCATGCTGCTGCTGACTGATTCTCTTACCACAGGAGGATACATTCCAGCAATATGTGAAGCCAGAGATCAATCCCAAGCTTTCCGAATTTTGTGTTGGTCTGACAGGGATCACTCAGGTAATTTGTGCTTGTTTTTACTTGGGGAAAAATTGAGGAAAATGTGATGTGGTGTTGGTATTTTCAGACTTGTTTTGTAATTCTTCTGGAAGAATTTTTTTGTAGCCCTGGTTTTTTCCCCTTTCAGCTACTTCCCCAGAACTGATAGTCAGTTTACTAAGTTGGTCATCCAGGCGTAATTAGGAGCTGTAGGGAAGAAAATTCCTTTTCTAATAATATGTAGATATGTAAGCATCAGTGTGGGAATGCATCTTTTGAATTGCAGCGGTTCCTTTTCTGAGACTTTTCTTCTGAAGAGTTAAGGAGTCCTAGGATAACAATAACTTACAATCAAGTAACATGAGAGGGAGTCTGAGATATAAGCCCAAAGACTTTAATCCAAGTTCAGTGGGCAACCAGCCTGGTTACTTTTATAAGTACCATTTGGGGTCTGGATTTTCAGTGGTGTTTTTATGATGCTTTTTTTTTCAGTTTAGAAAAATCTGCCTACTTTCCTGCTTATTTTAATGTATAGTCTTCTTCCAGTTATTGCAAAGGCACTGTACTGACTTGGCAAGTGCCTGTATACCAGTACAGTTCTTACCTTCACACTGTGTTTTCCTGAAAATAAATGTTCCTCACCTCTCCTGTGCTTGTTCTCTTAGGACATTGTTGATAAAGCTGATACATTTCCTCAAGTTCTGCAGAATGTTGTAGACTGGATGAGGCAGCGAGAACTGGGAACAAAGTACAGCTATTGCATGTTGACAGATGGGTATGTCCTTATGTAACTTCCAACATGCTCTAAAGCTTCAAAATGATGTTTAATCTTTGTAACAATATTGTTAAAGATAGACTACCACACTTCTGTTTTGCTTTTATTCCAGTTTTAAGTAAGTCAGAAAAGCTGAACAGTTTGAAATGAAGCTTCAAGTCCACTAGGTGGCACAGTTTCCTTTCCAAGTTTCTGCATGCAACTAGATGATGTTCAGTAGGCTTCTTGTCCTTTTGATTTGTAATTCTCTGTTTCCACCTGATTTTCATACTGCACTTAGTTCTAACCAGGTCCTGTTCTCTGCTGAATCTGAAGGTGGTGCTGTGATTGTGTTGCATCCTGTGTATCTTAGCACTTGACTAGGTTAGCAAAATACAGTGCTGTGCTGAACTAAAGAGCATGGGAAGGAGTCTTGCTATAGCTCCCTGAGACTATTCTCAAGTAAAACACAGAGAAATGTTCTAGTCCATCGCATGAGCAGTTTGAGAAGTATCATAGAATCATAACATGGCCTGGGTTGAAAAGGGCCTCAAAAATCATCTAGGTTTCAACCCCCTGCTATGTGCAGGGTCGCCAACCACCAGACCAGGATACTCAGAGCCACATCCAGCCTGGCCTCGAATGCCTCCAGGGATGGGGCATCCACAGCCTCCTTGGGCAACCTGTTCCAGTGTGTAGTGTCACAGCAGTATCACAGTAGATGAATTAAAGCACAACAAAACACTTAATTCATCCAATTTACCAAGTGGGAAAATTATTTTGTCTGCTGGCCTTTTTTTTCCTCAGAATTCCTGAGGGTTTGGATAATGTCTATAAATCACACACCTCTTCTGGTGAAGAGCCTTTACGGCTGAAATGTGGTTGTGCCTGGTGTGAACAGTAAGGCCATTTAAAAGCTGTCACATGAGACTTGATTTTTACAATGGAGTTCTGTGTACACCTTAAAACTAAGGAGTGAATTAAAGATTGAATGCCATTACTATTATTTGGATAATTGACAGCTAATTGTATTTGACTGACTTTCCCTGTGATTGGGTTAGTATCTTTGAGAGCAATAGAAGATTTTTAAAGAGGCAGTATGGAGACAAAACTGGTATAAAACTAGTTACACTAGCTTAGTTGGGCTTAAAATATGTCTGGAATTCTTCAGGGAAATCCCCTCAGTGATGCTCCTCAAGGAAAATAGGTGCAGTGATTGTGTAGACAGCTGCAGGAGAGGAAAAAATGGCTTTATAAGCTTCAAGCTATAGTAAACTTGTTGGAGTGGTTCCCTTTAGAAAGGAAGGATGGAAGTGTGTGGGGTCTGGCTCTCCTAAAACTAAGCACAGTCTTGATTGAATAACATTAGTTAAGGAGAGAGAGATGCATACTGAGTGATCAGGAACATTTAAAGTATCATTTGCTCTGCAGGAACTGTTTATGCCTCTGGTGTACAAGCCTTTGGCTGTGTTAGAGTTGATGTGTAGGCTGGGAAGTTGGCAGGCTACTTCTTTGTTTCAACTATGCCAGATCTGAAACCATCATAGTAAAAATGTTCCTTCTATTTATTTTCTCTATCATTAACAATGGAATACTAAAAAACTCTGCGTCCGTAGGCAGCTTTTCCTAATCTGAGCTGTTTTCCTCCTCCTGACACCAAAGACAGGCATCTTTTTGTGCTTCAGCTTGGCAGTAGTTAAAATTGAGACTATATAAATCATTCATTATTGATGGTTTTTCTTTTCTCTATGATGTATTAAGGTCTTGGGATATGAGTAAATTTTTGAGTATCCAGTGCCGTGTCAGCCGTATCAAACACCCTTCATTTGCCAAGAGGTGGATCAATATTCGCAAATCGTATGGCAACTTCTATAAGGTGTGCATCCACTGTTGTTTCTCTTGCAGGAAAATGCAGTTTGTCTCATGTCTTCTTGTACCTGTGATTGTTGCCTGTGTCATATGAAATTATAGTACTTAATCTGATTGCCTGATGCCTAATTTTCAGTGTTCTTCATGCTCACATCTCACTGAAAACAAAGCTTAGCTTAGCTGGAAAAAATCTGTATTGATTTTGCAGTTGTTGTTTCCTGTTCTTAAGTAATACATCACTGCCCTTGGATATCTCCATGGTGATGGGAACAGGAAAAGATGAGGACGTATCTAGCTGCATCAAATTATCAAGAGGGAAATAATACCTGGTTCAGCACTGGGGTTATCTCTTATCACTGCTTTCTTGCACTGTCAAATAACCATAAAATAAGTTATTAGAGATTCTAGTGAATTGCAAGTCAATGTAGCAAAACCATTGGTTTGAATATGATTTGAACCTGGCTGACAGTCTCCTCTTTAGGGGATTGTGGTATCAAATGTAAACTCAAAAAAAAAAAAAAAAGCATTTAATAAGATCTTTACTTTGTGCTGGGCAAATATGACATGGTTACTGAGTTCACTCCTCGAATATTACACTATTTCTACGTGACTTTTTCAACTGGAAGCACATTAGAACACAGAACTGTCCTGTTAATCCCATGGGATTCAAGCCAGACAAACCCTTTTCTTTATCTGTATAGCAGTGGGAGTGTTACACTTTCAAAGCCAATGAAGATTATAACTTGGAATTAATCAGTTTCTTTTAATTCCTGGCATTTATGCAAACACTTGCAGAACTTACAGTTGTTCACTGCTTGTGTTTAGCTGTTCTGCAATTGAGTCTCTCGCTAAATAATCCCGACAGACAAAATCAATGACAAAGACTCTGTTGTGGCTTTTCCTGTGGAGTACCCACAACTTGCAGGTGTGTCTCCCCTGTCCAGTTTGTGGGTGTTACAACAGGAGTTGTGTGTTGCTGGGTTTTGTTAACTGTGTTATCTCTGTTCTGCCTAGCTGTTAAATCTAGTAGTAGTATTGTGCAAGGTCTGAAAACTGTTTATGTCCCATGCCCATGTAATCATAATCCTAGGTTGGAAGGGACGTGTAAGGACTATCGAGCCCAACTCCTGGCTCCACACAGCAGCCCTCTCCCCCACCCCAAATGCCACCACCAAGAAAGCAAACCAAAGTTTTTATATCTCTTTGTTTTTTCTTTGACCTTTGTGGAGGACAAATGCTTATTTAATAGTTAATGAGGAGAGAAGTTGGGCATTTCCTGGTGTAGCACTTTGCATGGGCAAGTCAGCTAAGTCTCCTTGTCTACACAAACATGGGCAGCTGTAGGCGTTGCCGCTGTTTCCTGTGGTATTTGGAGACATTCATAAACTTGAGGCCAGCCAAAATCAAGATCCTGATACTTCTAAATCCCTTAGCACTGAGAAGAAAAAAAGAAAGAAAACCTGATTCCCTCTGCTGTGCCATTTTGGTAATTCCTTTTTTATAAGGGTTGTTAAGCATAGCTGGACCATGACCTCTGCCTTTGCCAGTGGTGGCACCTCTTGAGCTGATGATGGTGAGAGGTTCTTGAGATGGTCCTGAGTCTAGACAAGCTCAGAAAAATGAATGCCTGCCTCAGCGAGTTGCTTTGAAGTTGAAGCATTAATGGTCCAACAACAGGCAACATGAAAGCAGCATGTGGTATTTAAAATCTGCATCTGTTTATATTGCAGTGCATTATAGAGCCTAATTCTTAAATATGGTTCATTTTTTCCATCAGGTTCCCAGGAACCAGACCAAGCTGATGATCATGCTCGAAAAGCTGGGCATGAGCTATGATGGGAGACCTCACAGTGGACTCGATGACTCTAAAAACATTGCAAGGATTGCTATAAGGATGCTGCAGGATGGCTGTCAGCTGCGGGTGAATGAGAAAATGCATGCAGGACAGCTTATGACAGTCTCCTCCTCTGCTCCCTTAGAGGGAGCCCCAGCTCCACAGATGCCCCGCTACAGAAACTAACAGCTCAGGGGTTCAGCTCCAGGAACCCCTTGCAGATACCCATACAGACTGTGAACAGCTTATCGAACAGCCAGCTCTGCAAACCTGTCTGCAGTGCAGGATCTGAAAGCACTTTAACCAACAGTCTTTGCTGAAATATAGAGGAGCATGGAAGCTTTTTGCTCTTTAAACTTTGTTTTACGTCTTTCCTTTGAATATGTACTGATGGTCTTGTTGTTTGCACCTTTTCTTACTCCTTCTCGTAAGATTGACATAGGGAATCCAGGCAAAGTGGTAATTTTTTAAGGACAAATGATTTATACATATGCATAAGTTGGCTGGGCCTGCGTGCTGCTGCTCCTCACCAGCCTGTGGGTGGTATTTATTCTTTATGCCATACTATAATGATATCTAGCATCTGATTATTCATTGCATACAAACTAGACGTTGTTGGAAGAACTGAAATGCAGATTGTCTGGGCTGGCCTCTCCTTGTAAGGCATTCTCATTGGGGTTCCTGCTGATAAATGTATTTCTTTTTTTAACAAGTCTAAGAGAAATAGAAGCATGCTCATCGGTCCTAGAGCAGTAAATTAAAACTGCAGTTGTTATTTTTATTTTAAATTTAAGGGATATGCTTTTCTGTGTCCCCATCAAATTAAAAGATCTGTGTATTGAATAAAAATTTCATTCCTACAGTATGACAGTAAGTTTTTTAACTTGTATTTAAAAAGAGGAGTTGCTTTGGGACTGAACTTTGAGGATCATCTCTCCTATGCCTGCTACACTCAAGTAGGACAGCCTATTTAGACATTTGTCAACTATTTTGACTTAAAAGTGAAACAAAAAGTTCAAAACAAGTTCAAAATTCTGTGTTACGTGCTGTTAGGAAATAGAAGCTTGTTTTGTTTTAGATACTTCAGAGACTTGCTCGACTATTTTTGATACCTTTTCCTACCTCTGTTACCATGAAACTATGCCTTTATCTGAAAACCTAGTCTTGGAAGACTAATGTAGTTGTTACCAGTGAAGGCCACATCTAATAACAACTTCTGCTTTCCTCTTAGGTCAAATGTGACCGAAGTGTTCATTTACTTTTCTCAGTGGATCCTTACTAAGTGATGTATTTTGATTGCTCTTAATAATAATAATAAAAAAACAGAGAGTTTAGTATCCCCGTATCATGACTTCATTCGTTATTTCTGCCACTTCACATTCAGGAAACAGAACTGGTAATTCAGAAGGAATTTTGCTTGTTAAGAACACTCACTGCGAGTCTAACCATCTCTTAGCACCACTTCTGAATTGGTTCAGCAGCACCTGCAAACTTTATTTTAAACTCTTACTAGAGAGAGAATACTGAATGAGTCTCCACTGCTTCATTTGTAGGAAGAAAGCAGTTTTCTTTCCAATCAGAGACACGGGCACCATTGGAGACAGCTGCTTTAAAATGATGTTTGTTTTACTCTGACAGTAAATATTTGTTCTACTTATTGCCTGTTATCAAAATTTACATTTTTTTTTCCCTGCAGTAACACTAAATGTATTTTCATTAAGGTAGAACTCTGATATGCTTGCTCTTACAGTACCACTTAATTGTCATCCTGTATTTTATACAAATTGTTAATTATCTGTTTGCTATTCACCATAGAGCTGGTTCTTCACATGATTCCAGAAGGGAGAACGCCATGGTAACTTCTTTTGTCTCTGGATTGCCATGGTGAAGGTTTTTATGATAAAACAGAGTCCAGCTCATCAAATTTCCTTTCAGGATACTGACAGTGTCATAGACTTTGTCACTGATCTTATTTACAGGTCTGTAACCAGGCTCGCAGCCCAGAGAAAAGGTGATTTTTACAGATTATGGCTTAGGAATTAAAAGTGAAGAACTGTTGTAATTTTATGTCATTTAGGTACAGAGTCGTTTATTTTTGTAAAATAATTTCAAAATGGTATTTTGAGATAGGGGTTAAATATCAATGGTGGTTTTCTGTTTACTGCTGGAGTAGCTTTTTATCAGAAAGTTGCAGAAATCAGTCATTCCTGGCACTTCATTGAACTAATCAGACTTCAAATGTAATTATTTCCACAGAATCATAGAATACTTGATTCTGTGACTTTAAGATGAAATGAAGTTTGTTAATTTACTTGAAATAGAAACAGTGTTATTTTAATAAGTTGGTGTCTTTCAAAACATACAGTACTGATTTCATTCTGAAAAACATGATTTCCTTTCTGTGGGGGCCTGAGTCTCAGTCAGGCTTCTCTGGTGTAATACCACACATCTTGGTAAAGAATGCATTTTCCTGGATGCTTCCATGCTGATGGTGAAGGACAAGGCTCTCAGACATAGGGTTGATTTTTGGGTGGTACTGTGTGGTGCTGGAAGTTGGACTTGATGGTCCAACCATCAAGGGTTTGTGGTCCCTTCCAGCTTGGGATGTTCTATGATCCTATAGCTTGAGTAAATAACAACAAATATACTAATAGAGAGAGGTACGGTGATTTTAATGGTGATGTTCATGTTGCAAACACTTTCACATGTTTTTAGGTTTTATTTGCTTGTCCAGAGGAGAACTATACTGGGTGCATCTTTGCTGTAGCAAATGCTTCTGTCTGTTATAAGAGCTCTCCTACCCTGGAAAATTCATTGATAACTACGTAAGAAACAATCTCGATTTTATGCAGAGGGTGGGAAAAGATGCAGGCATTATCCTGCTGATGGTAGCATGGGGCCTTGTTGGTTTGTTAGCTTCTTCATTTCACGTTTCAGGAGCTGCTCTTGAGCAACAACTCTGCTGCTACTACAGAGCAGCAAACCTCCCTAAACACAGCAGCCACGGACATTTCAACATGAGCACACTTTCAATTAGATTTCTTAATATGTGTTTATATGAATGTGAGCAGGATTTACAGAATTGTTGGGCTGTGTTAGAGGGCGAAGAAGATTTCTCAGAAAGGTTAAAGAGCAATAACCTCTGTCTGTCCAATCGATGCAGTCTGGGTAAATGTTGCTAGCTGCATGTAGAGGAAGAGACCACATGATCTGTAACCTCCCCTGAACCTTCCAACAAAGTGTGGCTACAGGCACGTGACAGAGGCAGCCACTTGTCCACAGCAACTGTGGTGCTTGTCTCATAGGGAGGTGCCAATGGTGTTTCCACATCTTGTTGCAAATGAACACAGCAGAGAGCAGGGGGCTGTTCCCAGCTTGAGCTGCTGCTCTCACTCCCTCGGGGAGCTCCTGGTGCTTTGCTGCAGGCTTGTTCTGTCTTTTCCTTGAGCTCTTGTCTGCTGTGTTGCCCTGTGAAAGCATCAGCATGGATTGCTGAGCAGCTGCAGAACATCCCTTTCCAAACAGACTCTAGAAGAAGGAGGCATTTGAAGGAATCCCCTTGTCAAAATGAGTTACCTTGCACAGGATGTGATTGCGTATAGTGTATTAATTGCTACAAGTGAGGATTTTTTATGCAATATTTGTGACACGACTCATGCCAGCTTCCTAGTCAGAGTGTCTTCTAAACTATGCGGCTGTACTTGGAGGTGGGAATAAGATGAGCAAAGGGAATTTTGCTTCACTGTGCTCTGCTCTTTCATGTCAGCCTTTCACAAATGTCCCAAGTTCACTTAGTCTGAAGCATGGTCGTGACTGCACATATTATTTATAAATCTTGTCATGCTGTTTGCAAATGCATAGTGTGTTTTTGAAACTATCCTAAGTTCTTCCTAATTATTTTTGTGGCCAACTGAAGTGAATGGTAATAATGATTTTTCATTGGTGGGTAATTCTGACCTGTTTTGTGCTCCTCGTTTTAACAGTTGATTTTTAAGGAATGCAGATAAAGTCAGATGGACCTGTGAGAGCCAGGGGTGTCCAGGTAAGCAGGAATTGCTTCATCGGTGCTTGTGTTCAGCCCAGGGATGGCCATGCAGTGTGATACGTGTGATATGCTTTTACAGCTCAGTGCTGAGCAAAACTTGACCCTGCTTGTTTTAATTCATGGCTGCATTCTGTACGATTTGGAGTTCTCCCTGCTGTTGAATGCCCCTTTATTTTATAATAATTAATTACTTAAGTTGGTAAGCAACTGAACTATATGCAGGATATAAGGGCATTTTATATGTTATTTTCATGTAATTTTGAGACTCAGTGTGCATCCCTTTCTTACACTTGGATGTCAGTGATTAATTTGGAATCGTACACTCATAGAACGTTCCATGTTGGACTGGACCTACAAGGACCATTGAGTCCAACCCCTGGCTTCATGCAGCACCACCCAAAACCCAAACCCTCTGAGAATGTTGTCCAAACACTCTTCAAGCTCTGGCAGCTCAGTGCTGTGCCCGCTGTCCTGGGCAGCCTGTTCCATGCCCACTGCCTTTTGGTGAAGAACTTCTTCCTTACACCCACCCTGGCCCTCCCCTGGCACAACTCCGTGCTGTTCCCTCAGGTCCTGTTTCTGCCACCAGAGAGCAGAGATCAGCACCTGCCGCTCCTCATACATCTTTCCCTGCAGACACTTCACCATCTTTGTAGCCCTTTATATCCCTGCAGATGTGGTGTGAGATGGCAGAGACCTTTCTAGAAGGGAGAAGTGATGTGTCCCAGCTGACCCGGGCAGGGTGGGCCTGGTGTGCGCCCATACCTCTCTGTGCCACCTGAGTGTTTCATGTAGGTGGCAGACTTTGAGAGCAGGCCTCATGCAATAAACAATGTTATAGCAGCTATAACTTAGTTAACAAATAATTTCCTATCTATTTTTGGCCACACAAAGCTGTCAGACCAGCTTTTCTCTTCAGAGAGCTCCATTTCTCAATATTGATAGAGAGATGGGCCTAACTGGAGAGCCAGACCGTGTCCTACTGAAACAATCCATGGATCAAGTCAGTGCACCCATCAGCCCTGCAGGCAGGGGGCTGGGAAAGCTCAAGGAGAAACACAGCAGCCTGGTGCTGTGTCCTGGGGCATCACTTTGGTGCCTGCAGAGCCTGAGGCCTTGGGGAGTGTTTTCTCTCAGCTGCAAGTTGCTTTGTTTCCTCTTGTTAATCTGCAGGGCCACGCTGGCATGTTACTCCTCCAGACCCTTCTTCAAATCTTCCACTGTGCTGTTTGGGGGAGGTTTGTCTGGAATTTACAGGCTCACAATTTACAGATTCCTATTTGTTTTGCTCACACGGAGAAGCCCTTCCCTGACCCTGCCTGGATGGATTTTCTAACAACCCATGTCTGGAAGCTGCTGTACTGTGTGCTGGACTCTCGTCCGTGCTGTTATGAGCAGGTCTTACAGAACCTTATCAGATTAGCGGTCGTTGCCTTCTCCAGCACAATGATAGGGTTTCCATAGGCTGTAGATGCACAAAGAGATGCCAGTAGTGGCAAAGACAGTATAAATAAATGGAGAATCCCTTATCTTCCTTCACAGTCATGGCAAAAAATTATAGCAATTTGTGTGGTTTAATGGTGCTTTCATTCCCGATTGCCATCACGTGCGCATCTCTGGGGTTGATGCCACCACAGGAAATAAAGAAATATGGAAGGGATGAAGATGTTTTGATAGTGAAGTGAGGGGAAGAGGAATGCTTGAGTAGGTTCAGTGCCTTTTTTTCTGACAGATTACATCAGCATGTGGCAAACATGGGCTGAGCTGAGAGCAAGACGTTGGTGTGAAATCTGTGTGCAGAGGAAAACAACCAGTTAGCATCTGAGTGCAGCTCAGCCTCTCCAGCTGCTTTTGTGGGATAATCCCAGCAGTGGTGCAGTTTTTAACATGGAGGTGGTGTTTTAGCAGGTAATCAAAATCGCAGCACATCTGTGTTTGCTCCTTAGAATACCTACGCAGAATGAACAAGATAGTCTTAAAGCAAGACATAAATTGAAGTCTCAAGGTATGAAAAGGTAGTGGTTTGAATCTAGGAATGGAATTGATGGGATCGGCGGTGAAGACATTAGTAGCTGAGATAAGAAGAATAAAGATGGTGAGTATATCTTAAAGAGAGGACAAGATGGAAAGACAAGAGATCCTAATGACTGCCAGCTCCTATGGTTACACAAAGTATGTCCAAACCACATGCGAGTTTAAATACCTGAGAGTCAAGGATGGGAGTAAGCAATCCAGACAAGAGCAACAGCCCATGGGACTTGTCCTCTGGCCTGAGCATTGGAGGCACGTCATAGTACTGTGATAATAGGTATGCAAGTATAAATATGTGAGAAATTTGTTTGTATGTTTTTAGAGAAAAACCACTTTCTTTCTGTAGTCTCACCTTGTTCTTTGCTACAGTTGTTGCTGCAAAGGTATATCAGTGCATAGACAGCTATGGAGTGCAAGGTGTTCCTTCTTTGTTCAATGTCTTAAGGGAAATGTAACCTTTTCAAGTCATCTTCTCCAGCTGTCTCTTCTCTTTTGGTTGTAGCTTCATTTTGTCACTTTAAAAGCAAGATCTGATGCTGTTCTCTACTCTGGTTTTCTGTGACAAGCAGTCTTTCTTTGAATGCCTCCTGGGAGCTGAGAGCTGTCAGTGGCTTCAGCAATTCACTAGAATATCTCACCAGAATTCTCTGCTCATAAATGCTGCTGGGTTTTGTTTTGGCCACTTAGCACACTGCTAAAGCACCAGCGACCTGCTGGCCTCTTGGGAGCTCAGCTAACATGGAGGGCAATCTGGCTGTGCTAGAGCCATCCTTCCAGGTTCTACAAATACAAGGGCAAGCTCAAAGGAATCTAGGCAGGGGTCTATGGTGTCTCACTACAGAACAGGCTTGGTGATCTACTTTACAGGCTGCAACCTCAAAAGGCAGGTCTTGGGATGGAAAAGAAGTCTGTGAATCTTTCCAGACATAGTCTACAGAATATCTCAAGGAAACATAATGAAGTGTGTATTCTGGGGCAGAGTTTAGTGAACAAATTAAGACAACTAGGAGGTAATCTTTCAAGGAAACAGAGATGCATCTTGATTAGAAATGGTTCCTGCTTGCTGGGTTTACCATAGATTGCTTGTTTTGGCTCCAGTCCTGTCTCCAATTCCACTTTATTTCTTCCTACCTCGAGAACTTGGCACAAACAACACAACTCACCCTATCTTCAGCATTAGACCTGTAGGGCTCGCTACAGGAAAGATTTAGTTATCTAAACATAGCTGTCTGGTGCCTGGTATCTTAGCTGTCTCCACAAAGCTTGCACATCCCACATGGGGCCTGCAGGAGTCGTCCTGCCTTCTGAAGCAACAGCTGGAGGCCAGACTGGAGACCTGAGGTACCTCCAGTAGCACCAGTGCTCAGAGCTGTGTGTGGGCACTGGAATGATGTCCCTAGAGCAGCCCAAGTGCAAGACACAAGTGCTTCTTCAAGCACTTTTCCCATTGGCCATTGCTGCCTCTTAATATAGCTTAGCTGCAAGGAAGAGGCTGCGCTGCTCACCAGTGCAGCATGCTGGTTCCAAAAGCTCTTTGCAAGAGAGATGAGGATTTTAAGTAGCCAGGAGGGGGATTGGAATAGTGAAGCCTAGGCATTATCTCACAAAAGACTTTGGCAATGAGGCCGTTATTCAGGTTTGCTCACTCACTAGCCTTCCCAAAAAGCATGGGGGGAAGACAGCTAGATCTCCCTTTAGTTGCAAGTTTGTTTCTTTGGCGTTATTTTATTTCTTTTTCTGCCCTTAAGTGAAAAAGAATAGTGACAGCTGCTATAGCATTGTTAAGGAGGAGATCACATTCTGCTATGTTTCCTGTTTGCATAGGAGTGCTGGAGGAGCTGATCTTTGTGACAAATCACTTACCAAGGCCTTCAGTGGCAGATTAGGGTACTTAGCCTTTGACCTTTATTCTTGAGCAGATTCACATCTGGCTACTGAACCCGGCCTTGCAGGGTACTGACATAGCTGAGTGTAGGTGAAGGGGGCTGTGAAAAACCTGTCTGCCCACTGCAAAAAGAAAGATGCCAACAAAAGATGGGGGAGGGCGGGGGGGAAGTGAAAGGCGGGAGAAGATGCAAGAATACACCTTTTTTCCAAGGGACTTGGAAATGGTTGTAAGATTGTTGAAGACAGAAAGGAATGGAGCACTGTGAATAGAAGAGCAATGGTAGGGGAATTCATCTAACAGTGGGCTCAGCACTGCCTCCAGTCTGCTGCCCCAGACAGGCAAAAATCCCACTGGGGAAAGAGGATAACCTGCCAGTGGAAAACAAGAAAGAGTGGAAAATGGATTGAAGCAAAGACATGCATAAGCATCCACAATAAAAAGGGCAGTGGAATCTACCCACACAATTCACAGGCAGAATCTTCCTCCCCAGGCTGCTCTGGTCTGTGGGTTCCATGCTGCCTTGGGACACAACACAGCTCCAGAGTGGGGACTTGTGGAAGCAAAGAGCAGGCAGACAGCTCCTGGGCTGTGCTGTGCTTGGTGTGAACAGTTTCTGTAAACAGAAAGGCAGTTTGCCTATAGTCTGCTAACAGCTAGCATGGAGAAGGTTTGCCAGAGAGTTTGCTTGCAATGAATAATACAGTCAGACCTGCTACCCTTAAATTTAGGTAATAACGCTGCAGTCAAAGGCTTTCTGGGTTTAGCAGCTAGTGCTATTGTGGCTTTGTCTCCGTGTTTGGCCTGAGGCCGGCACTATTTCACAGGTGGCTCTGACCTTGTGTGACAGCATCATGGCACGCCAACCCTCATTTCCCTGCCACACAGGGAACAAATCTGAGGACAATCGTAAAGTAGCCGATGTTATTCTAGAAGAGACTGCAAATAGAGCTGGGGGGATGCAACCACTTGAGTCACTTTCCCAAATCCCAGCATTACAGCACACTTTTTCCCCCTACACCATCCTACTGTTGGTGGTGGTTTTCATTCAGGGTGCAGAGAGCTTGGTTATCAGCCACTTCTTGGACCTTGAAACCTCCCAAGATTTCTGTGTGTCACAGATTTCCTCTCTGCCTTTTCTGATGGCTACAGGGCACCCTCTCTCCACAAAGCCATAGGTCTCATTCCAGTTTGTCTTTGTGGATCTTCAGAAAGAAGATGTCAAAAAAAAAAAACAAAAAAAACCCAAAAAAAACAGAGTGAGTCAAGCAGAAATTACACATAAATAAGCCCAGAAAATAATAAGTTGGCAGAAAAACCACACTCCTTAGCAGCACAACAGGAACAACCCTTGGACAGGTTGGTTTCTTTTAGACATGGTGTACGTGTGATGGACAGATACATGCCTTTCTCTTGAGCCATGACTGCAGGGGAGAGGCAGGGTGTGGGGAAATAGTGCTGCTCCCATTAGTTACTCAAGGTGCTCCTGAGATCTTTACACCAGCAAAACTGTCATGTCAGGCAGGGAGAGTCTGAACGTGCTCAGAGAGAAGAACTACTGATGGAAGGGTCAAGGCAAGGCATTGAACTTTGCAGATTTGCTTAGTGCCCGTAACCAGCCCTCTTTTAAGGGTTCAAAGTGATCCCAAGAGCCATTTCTAAGGTCATTCCAGCAGGCAAGGATGAAAGGGACAAACACCAAGTAATGGCCAATGCTGAAAGCCATCCCTGCAAAAAAAACAGGCGGGTATGCATAGCCAGATGCATTACTTGAGATGCTCAAGCAGTTTTAACTTTCAGCCATTACTGAAGCTCCTAAAAAAAAAAAAAAAAAAAGTAGCAAGGTTAGGTTGGTTTGGTTTTTTTGTGTGTTGTTTTTGTGTTTGTTTTTTTCTCCCCAGCCCCAGGTTCTTTTCTGAACTTGTCAGTGTTTGGTATAATGGGCTCCTGATCTGTCTGGGGACTACCGAAACAGTGAATTCTTGATTTATTCATATATAGAAAATCTTTTGATGTCTAGCTATAAGGATATAAGAAGGTGTCAAAGTCACATTTACTCAACATGTTATTCCAATTTTCAGGTATTTGCAGTCCCTGAGATGTACTGGTCCTGCAGAGGCTTTGTGCTGTAGAATGTTTACTCTGTAAGAATCAGCTGAGGATAGATTTCCACATGCCTAAGAGCGCGTCCTCTGTTCACTACTGTTTGTATTTTGCAACGACCTTCCTCAAGACGAGACTCTCCATCTTGCAGAGAACGTTTTTAGATGTCATTCTGCTACCTGTAACTAGATCAAAATGTTGGCCAGGTGAGTTTAGACAATTTTTTGAGGAGAAGCAAGTACAGCTAGCGGGGGGGATATGGATAATGGAAATATGGATACCTCTGCATCTGCACGTTGTTACATCTGGAAAATAGCTTCCAATACTTAGACCATTACTGGCATTTTCACAGTGTCCATTGTTGAAGCCAGCTACAATAGTTTCTACTTCCCTGCTGGAAACACACCTAGTTTAAGGGTTGCTCTCAGCAAAAAATAGCATCCAAGAGGGAAATTTTGAGTTGTTGAGAAAACTCTTTGAGGTCCTCTGGTCTAACTCAAAGGGCTTTTAAGTTGTCTGTTGTTGAAGAGAAAGCTTAAACCAGACATAATTCCATTTATTTCTGTTGCCACATAATGCAAGGCTTTAGGGATGTGTATGTTTTTAAGGAGTGAGGAAAGTGTTTCTCATTTTGGTTAGGCCTCCCAGTTCCTGGTCAGTTGTTCTTGTTGTGCATTCTGTTTAACATGGCCTTCTCAGAACTGACTCGGTAGTCTGTGTTCTTCTCACTCTCCCTCTCAACATGATGAGAGATAATGGTCTCAACTGCAACAGGTGAGGTTCACGTTGGGTGTTAGGAAACATTTCTTCTCAGAAAAAGTGGTGATGCAGTGGCACAGGCTGCCCAGGGAGGTGGTGCAGTCACCGTCCCTGGAGGTGTTCAGGAACAGTGTGGATGTGGCACAGAGGGACTTGGTCAGTGGGCATGGTGAGGATGGGTTGAGTTGGACTGGATGATCTTAGAGGTCTTTTCCAACCTTTATGATTCTATGATTCTATGAACATAGAAGAGGTCTTTGAGCAGGAAGGCAGCAAAGCTGCTCTGCTTGATTCATCAAGAGTAGAGAGTGAGAGCACCCATTCTGTCACAGACTCTCACCACCAATGGCCTACACCAAATCAGGTGAAGTCCTAAGAGAAGGTCTCCCTCCACTGGCATTCTTAGCCTGTATTTTTTCATAGGAGAAGTTTGAAAGCCTACTACACCAAGTTCTTCCTTCCTGCAGACTTCTATCCTTCATAGGATCCACCATCAGGTGGATCTGTCTGACAGATAGATTTCAGATAACTTATTCATCTGTCCTGATCTGCTCTTACAGCATCAGAGGCAGAGAAACTGTCCAGACCTGATGTCCCCATGTCTCCAGAGAACAGAAAGATGGTTATGCGCAAGTGGCCATCCTGACTGCTTCTATCATCTGTTTGTTGGCCATGTAATTGCAAATGCATCTGAGCCACTGCTTTTTTAGACGCAGACACTGTCATTTTTCTCATGAATTTGCAAGTGCTGGCTTTGTGCCCATGTTTGCATACTTCTCTTTCTCCTGAAGTGCATGTAAGCCAAATATACAGGGATACAATCAAACACTGCTGTCTTTTGCTCTTTTGCATGGTGATGATGTTTTCAGAATGAAATGCAGTACGCTCCTATAACAAAAAATAAAATTAAAAAAATCAAAGATGCCAGAACTTCAGTAACGAGCTCCCAGTATACTTAGTGATACTCTGGGGGCTGATTAATTAAAAAGTGTTTTTTTTTTCTTTGCCAGCACCAGCTGAGGAAGTAAAACCTTTGAGTGGTGAAGGATTAATTCTGCAGCCATTTTTACCTCTCCTGAGGTCACTGAGTCTCTGCACTCCAGTTTTGCAGTCTTTCAGTGTACACAGCTGATGTCAACACTGTTTTGGATAGCAACGGTTCCTATGGTTTTCACTAGGGCAGGCTGAACTCAGAAACATCCTATTTTTAAACAGGATTTAGGAATGAAGGCGTAGGGAGGGAAAAGGAGTCACTCAAGGTTTGATTCCCTATATGGAAGATGGTGAGATTCTGGCTCCAGTGCGGGTCTATCAGATGACTTCACAAAATGTCCACTGTGGCATTAACATCTTGTACATGCCTTTGCTTCCCAGCATTCTTCTGCATTAATGTTTGGGTCCATTGACATGGACTGGGTTGGATTCTAGTTTCCCTGGCCTGCATGCATATCTAACTGCAAGAGCAGATGCAGAGAAGAGGTGCTGGGTCTTAGAACTTTGTAGAACTGATCCTTCCCTTTCAGTCTACCCTCTGGTAGCCTTGAGCAGGCATGCAAACTTCCCTCTTCTCTGCTTCCTATTTCTTTATCATTCTGTTGGCATTCTGCCACCAAAGCCATTCCCACAAAAGACTGTGTTGCCTGTTTCCCTTTCCTTATGCCTTAATCTGCTTACATCTTTCATCCCAAAAAACCTCTGATGTTCCCTGGGCTAGCTCAAAGGGCTTGCCTGCTATCCTCAGTGGGTAGCCAGTTTGCCACCTCTTTTCATTGCTGTGTGTAGGAGCATTGGCCATCCCTTTGCTGTAAGATGTGTGCTGCCAGGAGTTAGGAGGGCTGCCACTGTCCCTGACTTCTCTTCAGGGCCTGCAGGTTCTGTTAGAGTTATCTCAGAGGAAGGACTTTGTGTTGCAAGCTCATGCAATGGAGAAAGAAGATGGGCTGTCTTCTCTCTAGTTTTCAGTGGGCAGTATTGGTGGTAGCTGGATGGTTGGACAAGATGATCTTAGAGGTCTTTTCCAACCTTTATGATTCTCACTCCTCCTGGGAGAAACCAAATAAAAGAGGGATTCACAAGCAGGAGGACAGATATCCTACGAATTCTCATCTGTGTCTAGTGTAAGGGTTAATAGCAGAGGAAAGGCTCTTGTGACAGATGGAGAAAATATGACTGCTCTAAACAGAGAAAATATTTAGAGCCACTAAGCAGTAATAACCCTGCCCTGCTTAGCAATGAGCAGGCTCACAGCCCAGCAGAGAGCCTTTCCAGACAAATCTCACTGAGACTTTAAGGTCTCCAGGGCCTGGGTCCAACTCTGAAATCTAGTTTGGGAGTCTCTCCCAGTGCTGTGAGTCAAGAAAAACTCTGACTTTGGTGCAGTTCCTATAGACTTTTTTTTTCTTTTTTTTTTCTTTTCGGTACCAAGCCTTCTTTTCAGTTAAAAGCCTCCCTCAAGAGCAAACACAAGATCTCAGTCAAGTGTTTGGGTTTCACATCTTGGGACTGGGCTACATTGTGGAGCTGAAGGAAGAAACTACCCAGTACCCCTTGATTGAGAGCTATATTGCAGCTCAAAGCCAGCTCCTTGGAGACAGAATATTAAGGCTGCCCTGAGAGCTGGGGTGAAGGTGTCTGTCTGCAGAGTCCAGACATTTGGGGAAATAGCTGCATTACAAAATGTCACAGCAGTGATTGTCCATTCATGGTCATCCAAGGAAGGTGTTCTTAACATACCATAGAAGCAATTTTGACAGAACTTTATGCCTGTCTTTAGGGGTGTTTCCCTTCTGACTTCGGAGGGAAGTCGAAGGCCTTCTGACTGGACGGCCTTCTGACTGGAGTTGCATGTGCTTTACTAAATTAATTTCGAAGGAATGGGGCTCAGCCACAAGGTTATTTTGCAGTCTTATGACAGTAGATCTGACTGGGAGCTGTTGTCTGGCTTCTGATCAGGGCATAATACAGTTGTTTTTTTTTCCACCGTTCCTCCAGGGAATGTGCTGGCAGTGTTGTTTGCTCTATGGATGAGAAATGTGCATCCTGCCTCACATCCTCCTGCATGGAGCAAATAATGCTGGGAACCCACCTGGCAGATAGGCTTTCACTGGAGGTTACCTCCTGGAAAAGAAAGAGGATGGCTTCAAGAGCAATCTCCAGGGACATCAGCCTCCATGAGGCCCAGTAGGCTCAGCAGGCAGATGCATTTGGTCCTGAAGGCAGCCTGGCTTCATTTAACTGTGCCATGCTCTGCCCTTTAACTGTATGCCAAGCATTTCCACGAGGAGATGAAACTTGAGCGGCATCTTCCTCCCATTCCTGGTCGCACTGAAACCTGGGAAGGCTTTTTTGGCAAATACAATAACATAATTTCATTTCCTAGTAACATAGTGAAATTGAGAGCTGCTTTTGCTGCTGTAGGAGCCAGTTGTGGTTTACAGAAGAGAAAATACTGTTGGGAAGAAACAAGCTTGTCTCTGCATGGTGCTGGCAGGAAAGGGAGACACTCAGGCTCCAAGGGATGAACAGTTTGTGCTGGGTATGGTCTCACTGGGGGTCAGTGAGGTGTTGGAGTGCAGGCTGGATCCCTTACAAAGGGGGCTGTGGTCTGTGTGTGAAAATGAGTGCTGTACAAAGCGGGGAAGTTAGACCACACATCTCAGCAGCAAGTGAGCCCATGCAACAACATTCCACAAACCTGGCATGAAATAATAACCCAAGTTACCTTGCAAAAATTGGGAAGACAACCAGAAAGAAAGAAAAAAAGAGAAAAAAAAAAAAAGCAAGGGAAAATGTTGAGGTACAGCAGAATACTCAGGGAACGAGGCGTCTAAACTGGCAGTTCTGAGGATGGAGGGACTTCCATGGCACTGCAGATCATGGGCAGGCATCTTGCCATTGTAACACCTTGCGTTCCCCAGAGCCATGATTCACACAGAGATGAGCGCAAGCTTGCAGCTTGCTTTTGCTGGCCCTGGAGCCTCCATGCACTCCTGTGCCACTCTCATCACTGCAAGGTGAGAGCTGCCATTGAGGTGTTTGGGGTAGCAATTGCCCAGAGAGAGCTAAAGGCTCCTCTAGTCTGTGTCTGGGTACGGCAGCTCAGCTGAGTGAGGATTAATGACAATGCCATCATGGCATCCTCTGCAGTGACAGGAGTGGGCGCAGGGCAGGAGAATATCAGTGGTTAGAAATACTCCTGGAGGTCCAGAGATGTTTCCCAAGAGCAACACAAAGCACCACGATATACAGTGTGAAGCTGTACTGCAGGTCTGCAGGAGGGAGGGTTTCACATGCCTCCCACTAAGGCCCATTCGATTGCACACACCACTGGCCTCACCAGGAGGCCCTGTGACACAGCCCTGGTGTGGTCCGTAGATTATATCTCACCTGTTATTAACAGCCTCATCTTCTCATCTCTCCACAGTACTCACAAACAGGTTTTTTTTTCCTTCTTCTTCAAGCCAGTGATCAGGCAAGAAGCCAGGCTATTGAGCAGCACGCTTGTCACGTGTCTCACATCACAGCACAGCTCAGCCTGCAGGAACATCCGCTTACCTGTGAGACCTCACAGGAATAACCAGAGGTATAGATCAGCCCCTGAGAGAAGTGGGGGGGGGGACATCATGGGCTCCTCTACTTGCAGTGGGCTTCCAGAGGGCAAGTAAGCAGGGAAGAGGAGGCTGGGAAGGCAATGGGGCACCTATCAAAGTGCAGTCGCCTTTCAGAGGGATTGCCAGGGGAGAGTAGGGCAAGTGAGAGATGAGAGCCTTTGAGAGTGGCTGGGGAGTTGCAGCATTGTTTGAGTTGGAAGGGACCCTTAAAGGTCATCTGGTCCAAATCCCCTGCAATGAACAGAGATACCTACAGCTACATCAGGTTGACCAGAGTTTCCATCCGTCTGGGAGATGACTTGTCTTTCTCAACCTCACAGATACATCCCTGTCTTAGTCTACTTTCAGCATCTAGTTTCTTTTCTGGTACATGCTTTCTCAGTGCCAGACTGCACCAAAGGAACAGAAAACACTTGCACATCCCCTTTCTGCCTCCCTCTGGTTTGCTCCCTTCCAAAAGACAGGTAGCAGTGATCATCATTTCCCTGCTCATCTTTTCACAGAAGGGCAAAAATCTCTGTGCTATGCATGTCGATTTAAATAAGGGTCAGAAGGGGGGTGGGTGGAATCTAGGTCAGATGAAGGCCTTGAAAGCAGGTATATTTCCAGCCTTCCAATGACAAGGCGTTGGGTGGAATGCTGTTAATAATTCACAGCATGTGCATTAAATAGTGATATCAGGTTACATTACATAGTCAGGTGCTGCTGGCTCTCCATTGCTGAACGAATGGACTTTGACTCCTGTGCAAACTGTTCAGTGCCTCATCAAATGCCAAGGGCCAGAAATGGCTGTAGCTTCTTCCTTTCAGACAAATTTGCTGAAAACTCACAGCTGTCTGGAGAGAGAGGCCTTGTCTATAACCCAGGCTGGCTGGAAATGTTCTTTTCGTGCTTGGGCACTTCAGTGCTTGAATTTTTTGCTAGCATTGCCAGGCATGGTTTATTGCAGGCTCCTGTAGATAGCTTGTAACACCCATAGAGGAGATAGGATTTGTGGATTAAATATCAACTACATATAAATGAATTTCAGTGGGAGACCAGATTTGTGCTGCATAGTTCAGAAAACTTCCAGCTCTACGTGCATATGAAGATCTCGTGCTCAAATTTTTGGCTGCTAATCAGTGTGAGTGGGGTCAGAACCTGTGCTAGGCTCTGAAGTTCAAGTTTGTCATTTCTTTTTCACCCCTTATAATCAAGTTTCTCAGCTCCAGTCAGGTCACCTTCTGCCAATGATAGCTTTTGGCTGCATCTTCAGATACTGTGGTTTGCACATGCACAGCTGATAGGTAATTAGAAAATCACCTCGAATAAAACACCTGCTCCTTCTGCTAGGTTTGCTTTTTTGGTTTAGAGGAGCCACTGACTTCAGAAGATTTGGCTGGGATCTCATACAGGCAAGTCATATACCATGGAACCATAGAATGGCTTAGTCTGGGGGGGGACCTTAAATCCCATCCAATTCCAACCCTGTGCTGTGGGCTGGTTGTCCTCACCAGCTCAGGCTGCCCAGGGCCCCATCCAGCCTGGCCTTGAGCCCCTTCAGGGATGGGGCACCCACAGCTGCTTTGAGCAGCCTCTTGCCAGGGCCTCACCACTATGTAAGTGCAGGCACTTTCACAAAGTCATTTATCGTTGCAAAGCTTTAACTTTACACTTCTTTAACTTAAAGCAGCAGAACTTTAAGCAACGAAAAAGCAATCTAGCATTAGGGAAGAGAAAGGGAAGAGGATACTGTGGATTAAAGGTGAATTTGCCTCTCAAACTTCACATTACTTTGAAGTCCAAACAGCAAAGGTAGCATGCACATAAACATTGCAGAAAATAGTATGATCAAGTTGCACTGTGTGGGTTAGAGTTTGTATCACTGCCTGACATTGCTGGAAAGAGGAAGGTACTCAATATATCTAGTTCAGTTACACATCAGCATGGGATCAGTGAGTCTGATGAGAGTGCAGGGAGTTGAAAAACAGCTCATCACCAAAATCTGGTGTCTGGAGTGAAATTCTGACCTCAAAGAAAGTCCCACTCAAAAATATGTGTTAACCTCAGTGGGTTTGGTCTCATTTTCAAAACCAGAGGCACAAATGTCCTTCCTCAGATACCCTCCTGCAGCACATGGGCCAACCAGGCTTCAGTGGTTGTGTTTGCCTTTGGCTCAATTCCCAATGTGCTGGCATCTCATCCCAGCTGTTATGTGAGCAGTAGAAGGGGCAGGAGGGCTCTGTGGGTGTAGCAAAGAAAGGTGAGCACATTGCAGCCTAGAAGGCCTGTGCCCACCACGTGCCTCCAACATGCTGGAGGCCAAATGCACGGAAGCCCCTGGGTGCTCCTTGCCACATGTGGTGCTTACAGGTGAACACTGGGCGTTTGTGCTGTGGGTCTTTCTGCTGACTCTTCCACTCCTGTTTTCTTACTATTGATGCTGAGGTTGTTTTCCAGCACTGCAAGCAAGAAGTAATAATTTCCACATAGGATGCCATGACAGAAGTACATGCTTAACACTCGGGAAGTGCTCCAAGCTGGCTGATCAGAATAGGCTAAGAAAGAGATTCCAAGAAAATCAGTCATCAGCAGAGGAAGATGCCCACAAAAGTACTTCTTGGCATCTTAACTAAAGCAGAAAGGGCTGCCTGACAGGTTAGCAATGCAGCCCTAAGAGAACTACAGCCTGGCCAAGCCCACAGCCCAGGAGACCAAGGGCAGTCCAACAGCGGAGCTTTTTTCACTCTGCGATGTGGGCCACTCTGTATGTGCAGCACCAAGCTGGGGAGAGCTCTGCAAACTACAATGGGATACATAACAGAAACTGCCCCAAAACTGCTGAATAGGGAAATGCCATCCCAACCATTCAGAAAAAAAAAAAGAAAAAAAAAGAAAAAAAGAATGCAAAGAGACATTAGAAGCACTTTTGAAGTAGCACAGTCCCTGAGTCAGCCAGTCCAGAAAGGTCTTTGAGATCTAATTATAGTCTTCAATCAATGCTGCTCTTATCCATGCTGCTAATGAACATATATGAGGCAAGCAGTTCTGCAGCTCCAGGGTTTCTCGCAGTGGCAATAACAGCTTAGTAATAACTAGCAATCTTTCTTGATGAGGTCTCGTTTTGCCTTCTCTGAGTTTCCCAGCCTTGGTGCATGCCCTCAGGAGGTTTGCGAGCTGTAGTGAGCTGTTCATGATGGCACAACCAGGCCAAAACACTGGGGAGGCTCTGGAACAATCACGTCATTCCGTTAATAGCACAGAGAGAAAGATAAAAAGAGCTGAAAAATGCCAGAGAGTTTGGAGCATTCCTAGGACCAGAGGGGAACTTCTGTGCTGGAGTCTGATCTGGGAACCAGCTTGGAGCTCACTCCTGCTTTGCAAGCACACACCTCTCAAAAGACATCCTGGAAGCATCTGGCCTCAATTTTCGCATGGCTGGTGACATTTCTTCTCTGCACTGCCTGGAGAAAGCTGCTTGGATGATTATTCATCCCCACAATTCAGTAACTGCACCAGTCTGGAGCGGTCTAATCCCCTGGGGCTGTAGTTACTGCCTGGTTTGCTCAGCAGCAGAACTGCCCTGCACTGAACAGCCAATTGCCTGTGAAGTGATCACTCCCTCCCATCAATGGAAAACTTTGAGTTCTGGGAATCTCCCCAGGCCTCAGACTTTCAAGTCTTTTTTGTTATTATTGTTTTCTTCGGGTCTGTATGGCATCTGGAAATTCTCCTTGCTCACAGTTCACCTATTCTCCTTGCTGGGTCATTTGCCATTTAGAAAATCTAGCTGCCAATTAAGGTTCTGTTGGGTTCAAGGCTCCTCATTGCTCTCATTGCCCCGTGTGTGCAAGACGCAGTGAGTTGCATTTACTTTGTTATCTGTAAGATCCATACCCAAACTTAGAATCATAGAATCCTCATAGAATCACTGAGGTCTAAGATCATCTAGTCCAGTTATCCACTTACCACCAACACTGCCCTCTAAACCATGACCCTCAGTGCCCCACATTTCCTGAACACCTCCAGAGACGGTGACTCCACCACGTTCCTGGGCAGCCTGTGCCAATTCATCACCACTCCTGAAAACATTGATTTCCCTAATAACTGACCTGAAACTCCCCTGGCACAACTTGAGACCATTACCTCTCATCTGATCCTATTGCTCTTCCCTCAAGTGCAAGATCAGGATAAACTCAAAATCAAAACTCATTTGGGTGGAAGATCAGTGATGCCTGTAAAGCTTAAATTCTTCTTCCTTCTTCATTTTATTAAGGAAACAGAGGCAACCCACTATTGGAATTTGCAAAGGGAGAAGCAGCCAAGCACGAACGCAAACTGGAGAGCTGAAAAGCAATTGCAGACAAGCTGGCTTATGACTTCCGGTGCATTTCAGAAGAAAAGAGCCTCTTCTTTCATTTGGCTGCAGTGAGAACTGGGTGGAATATTCCTTAGAATAAGCTAGACAGAACTGGCTTGCAAGTCTCTGCTTTCAGGTTATCCATCCAGACCGAGTGTCAGAAATGCAAATCCCCTGAGGGTGGAGCTGCGGGGTCCTGCCAGTGGCTTGCTTTTTCCAGACACTGGTAGAGACCTCATTTTGATAATTAGGAAGGATCAGGTAAAGTGCCTGCCATTGCTGATGCAAGCAAAGATGAGTAACTGCGTATGCTGTATCTTTGTGTCCCCATTTTGGCAAATGGATCAGTGAGATAGGCAAGCCCAGGAGTCAGAGGATCAGCTGGGTTGAGCTGCAGTCCATTCCCAGCCCCACAAAAAGCATAGCTTGAGAGCTAGTTTAAGGTTGCTCAGAGGATCAGCATCTTTTGTAGTGTGACCATGCATTTGCAATGCTATAGCTTTAATGTTAAGCACAGTCTTACACAGAGTATTTAGCTTCCCTTAAAGTGTGTCCAGCACGGGCACTGAAGCTGTGAAAGGTCTGAAGCACAAGTCTGGTGGGGAGCAGCTGAGGGAATGGGGATAGTTCAGTCTGGAGAAGAGTTTCAGGGGAGATCTTATGACAACTGCCTGAAAGGAGGCTGTGGTGAGGTGGTGCCTCTTCTCCCTGGTAACAGTGATAGGACAAGCAGGAAGGGCCTCAAGTTGCACCAGGGGAGTTTCATGTTGGGTATTAGGAAACATTTATTCTTGGAGGATAGAAGTGCACTGGGACAGGCTGCCCAGGGATGTGGTGGAGTCCCTGGAATTGTTCAGGAAAAGAGTGGATGTGGCATTGAGGGACATGGTTAGTGGGCATGGTGGTGATGGGTTGATACTGGGCTGGATGATCTTAGAGGTCTTTTGCAACCTTAATGATTCTACAATTCTATTTTATCATTCCCTGAGAATACTTGGAGCTGTGGCTTCCCACATCCCTTTTTTTTTTTTTTTTTTTTTGGCTTGGAAGAGAGATTATATGGTCATTTGGAGATAAGTTAATGTAGTCAGAATTTGGCCACCTGCAGTCAGCACCCACAGGCCTGTCTGCCAAGCTATCTTTATGAGAAAACCTGTTTTGCAAATTTTGGCTCATATTTCTGCAAGAACAGGGGTACCCCACCTGATTCATTGTGCCTAATGAGACATGTCCAGCTGGAGAGCAGTACAGCAGCAGGACAAACAGATGCATCCTTCAGCATCACAGTGGCTCAGACAAGGCCCTCAGGGGTCTCCTCTCCTTGCTAACATACATTGCTCTGACTTCAGAGGGCCATAACACTGCTTTCCCTCCCAGCTTCTCTAATGTAACCCTGAGTTGCCAGCTGGAGCCACCTCATAGTGTCCAGACCCAAAGTCAGCCTTGGGTTCTGGGGGTCCGAAGTGGTCTCAGAGGGGCTTTCAGGTCATGTATCCATGTGAAGTGGGGTGAGTGGGTAAGCACTAAATCCAGTTTGGTGCATAAAATTAACAATAAAAGCTTTGTGTACCGACCAAGAAATAGTTTCTCAATGTTAGAATAGAACAAGATACCTATTAGTAGAAATAACACTCATAAAACTGCTTGTCTGAACAAAAACTGTGTTTCCTTTCAGTAACACCAGAACTTAAAAAAGAAAAATGACTAAAACACTCAGTCATCCTGGTGCTCACCCCCACCAAGTGCATCCCTGCTGTCTTTGTGGCTCACTGTTTACCAGGCTGTTATTGCAGAGCTTTTAGAAGCGCTGAAAGATTTGTGTGTAGATTCATTGGTTGCCTAAGAAATTGTGTTAACGTAGAAGTTAGTACGGGTCTGCTGAAATTTCCTGCTTGGCTGTAAAACACTCAAGTGATCATTGTTTTGGGCTCTGATGTGAAGTTCTCGCGCAAAGGCTGCCTTGGGGGTGAGATAAGTTCAATAGATTTACTGATTTTAGTTTGTCTGCTGTTTTGATTTGAACTGCTTGGAGATGGCTTCTCGGAGGAAGTAGTGCTGGGCTGTGATGGTCCTCAGCCCCAAAGGGAGACCTGTTTCGCTTTTGTCTAACACCTGCCTCAGTGACCAAGCGTGCTGCTGAGCAAGGGGTGAGGTGCCACACATCATCTTTGTCACCACATCACCTACAGATAAACAGAATCATGGCAGCTGGAAAAGACCACTAAGATCCTCTGGTCCAACCATCAGCCCATCACTGCCTGGACCCTGGCTCACCACACTATCAAGGTTGAATTCAGCTCAGTAGATGGATGGCTCTCCATAGATGAACCACACTGTGTTTCTGCTGGTCACCCAGAAGCCAGTTAATCACAACAAGCAGAAAAAATGCAGAAGTAGCACCTGCCAGGTGTCCAGGGGAGCATTGTGTGAAAGGTGGATAGCCATAAATCCTGAGTGGGGCTGGAGAGGGCTTTTATATTTCTTCCTATAAAACTGCTTGTCTCTGTAGTACTGGAGTGTCACTGCACTGAGTGTCACTGAGGAATTACACTCCTGCTGGTAATGCAAAAGTTTTGTTCTGCCAGTGACCATAAAGATGGAAGACAAGCACAGCATTTCATGAGCTCCCTACTGCTGGATGTTAAGAGTTGGGAACAAAACAGGGGCCCAGGGGGATTGCTGTAAATGTTGGCCTCTTGTTTATTCAGATTGACCCCAACAAGTATCACTGGAAGGTACCTTGTAGATCAGTTGTCTTCAGCTCAACAGCAGGGCTTTCTTGCAACCATATGGTAAATGAGGCTATACCCTTTGCTGCAGGATGTCTTGGGAAATGACAAATACCTTACTGGATGTGAACAGCTGCTGCTGCCTTGGCCCAAACTGCACATGTGGTAGAACTTTCAGGCCTGAAATATTTTTGCCGTGTGGACATCTGCCTTGTCCCTTCACATCTGTATATCCTGAATCTGGTGAGGGCTGGAATAAACAGGTATTATGATAAGACTGCAATGTTGCTAAAAGCTCCTTTGATTTGTGAGAACCATGACTTTTCCCAGGAGAGCAGTGCCGGCTAGGGACAAGGCACAGAGATTTGGTGGCATCTCCATCCCTGGGGTCATCAGCATCTTCATGGATGAGGTCTTGTGCAACTTGAACTGTCTGTGAGTAGGAGACACTGAAAGATCTCTTCGCATTGGAATATGCCCAGGATTGATCCATTAAATGTCATGGAAATGTCATATCGTGTCATTAACTGCCATGAAAATGATTAATTACTATGGTTTTAAGAAGACCCCCACATTAGAATTAAGTTACAAAGGCATTTATAGATATATCCTGAAGATTTCACTTTCTTATGTGTTTTTGAGCAGATTTCTCATGGGCTGTGAAGTTGGACCCTTCCCTCCTCCATAACTTTCTTTAAAGATAAATGACTACAGAGCAGGGAGACCTGTGACTTATGCATGGGCCGGAGGGATTTGCCTGCATCCATGTTCCGGGAGCCAAAGCACTTAACTGCTCCTTGGTGACCACCCAGACTTAACTGCACCAAAAGGATGTGCCAGCTGCAATTATTTTCCAACAAAGACAATCTTTTCCTTTTTGTAAATGTCAGTAATAAGTCCTTAAGAACAGCTAACAGCCTGGCACATCACTGCTCCAAAGGGGAGGACAGGGACAGGCTGGGAGCATCCCCAGCTGCAGCAGGGTAGAACTTTTGCTGGCCAGAGCAGTTGGTTTGAAGCTTTCCTCCATCAAAAAGCAACAGGAGTATAAATAAGTTTTATTGCAGTAGTTTAAAGCCAGCCAAGTTGGCCCAGCAAGAGCAGAAACAACAGAATAATTTGGGCACTTCAAAACCCACCCCAATGCTGCTAACTTTATGGCAAAGCTGTGTGTGTTGCCGAGAGCTGGGTCTTCCACACAGCCTCCTCTTACTGCTCACAAATGTCCTTCCCAAGCTTAAGGTTACTAACCCCAAGCTCACCACTCAACTTGGTGTGGGATGGTTGTGCTGGAAGCAGCCTCACATTGAGAGAGAATGGAAAAGAGTAATACCCTGTTGCAGAGCATGAGGTAGGCAATACATAGCAATAGGAAGCCCTGTGGTACGTGTCTGAAAGAAAGCACCATGCTTCCCTCCACTGCTCTGAGCATGGGACGTGCCACCAAGCAACTACCTCTTAAATGAAAGCTTGAGGAGGGGAAGTGATGGAAGAAATGCAACTGCTGCTGGGAAGCAACGTGCTCCGCCTGCCTGCCCTCTGAGGCATCCAACCAGTACTGATGTCTGGTGCTCAGTTATCAACAGAGCCTCACTTTCTGGTTAAGCAGACCACAAACTAAGTATGCTGGAACCCAAACCCGAGGACCCTCTTCTGCACCTGAGCAGTCTCAAATAGAGCTCATTCAGTCTGTCACCAGGCTTGACACAGCTCTGGCATGGTGAACAGACTTAGGAAACCAGACCCTCCCGGGGCCACTCAAGTCAAACACCTCAGCCAAGAGCAACGTGACTGCCCTGCTTAACTACGTCTGTTATGAGGTGGCACAGGATACCCCTAAGGTTACAGTGGTGGGGAGCTTCAGAGCAAAGGCTGTTTGACACCTGCCACCAAGTGCTCTATAAATACAGTAAACCCAGTGCCTGCAACACCTGAGCAACCAGAGCAAAACCTAGAGCTCTCTTGGCCTTTCTCAGGTCTCCTCTCTTCTGAAATGTCTGCAGGCTCAGCTTGGACTTCCTTATCTCTCAAAATGAAACTGTCACATGGGATTTTCAGCCACAATACTGTTACAGGAAATGCCTGACTGTGGTCACTTCACTCATAAACTTGTGTTCAAATATGGAAGTAGTACTGGCCTGAATTGCTTGTAGACATGCTGAGGCAGACCAAAATACTTTTCAGAGCTGTGTTGTTTCCCTGAAACCAGAAAAGCAACCAGATGGCCTTTTAAAAAAAAAGGTGAGTGTTCTGTGCTTGATTAACAGAACAGTAGTTAAAAAAATAATGAAGCACTTCCAATGGTGCTTAGCTATGGAGGTGATGATTTGGGAAGGGAGTGGCAGATGTTTATTGAGAAAGCAAAGTCCTTTGCCATCACCCTGTTTCTTCTTGGTTTAATTGCTGCCAGGCATGTGATTGCTTTGTGCTTTCTGCCCTCCCTCAGCTTTCCTTCTTAACCATACAGGTAAATGGCTAAGACCACCCAGAGGCAGCAGCCATTGCTTGAAATTCAGCATGTCACTGAACCTAGTGAAAGATGGGTGAAACTTGGGCCTTGCTGGTATTTCCACAAGAATTGCTCCTCTCCTGCAGAAGGGAAGTTTCCTGTGGTGTGGATTTTTGACTCCCCTGCAGCAGGAAGCAGCTTTAAAGCCATCTCACCTCATCAAGATGCTTGTTTTTTGTGATGCAGAGATCCCAGGCTAGGTAGGGGGGAGGACTGTGCTCTAACAGAGGCAAACCTGGAATAAATGCAGAAAAACCTGAAAAACCACTGCCCAGACAAGGGCCTCGCTTCTCTCCTTCTTCCCCTGCACTGCAAAGACTCTGGAAACATTTATCCTGGCAGAAGAACTGTGTGAATAGGCTACTCTTCCCTGCTTTCAGCAGCAGAATCCAATGCAGGTGCATGCTCCTGCCAGTGCTACTTGCAGGAAGCTCACCTCCTGAGTCCTCCCCACCCTCATGGGTATTTAAATAGGATAGGAAGGTACACAACCAGCATTGTTCCACCTTTATTTTAACAATCAGATAAAAACAGAGCCGTGGTATTAAAAGACTTATTACATTGCAATTATAAAGTGCATTTTCCACTAGAAGGCTGTGTACAAAAACCTTTTTAAAAACAAACATGCAAAAGAACCCACAAGGCACTTCCAGGCATAGAGTGAGGAGAGCAACCCCTTACTTCTATGTTCACATTGACAATGGAAAAAGGGAAAAGGCCACAAGTAGTATTTTTAAACTACTATTGGTCAAATAGTTCCCAGCCTAGCTTTAACTTACAGTATAGCTGTTCTAGTTTATCTTCCATGCTCTTCCCTTATGCACACCACTTCCACAGCCTGAAAAAACAGGCCCCATAAGGAGATCCACCATCCACAGCACCCCAGACACATGCCTTGTTTCGGCCCACGAGCAGCCCTCCCCAGCATTGGAGCATGCCAGGAGAGCACAGCTTGCTTCTCTACAGTGTCTTACAGCACTAACACCATTCACTAAATCCAAACAAACAAACAAACAAACAAAAAATCAGTGTCACTCAAACTTCAGTTTAAAAATGGGTTCAAGCCAAGCTGGGCAACAGTCCCTTCACAAGAGACCATAGCAGATAAGGGCTGACTCAGGAAGCTGTTTGAACCAGAGCTAATGAGCTCTGAGCTAGCAAGTAGATTTATCACCTGGAATTAGAAATCAGACAGAGTGACAACAAGCATCAATGTCAGGTTTAGAAAAAAGCAGCAGCTGAAGGCTATTCTTCTCACAAGCTCTTTCATCCTTTTCAGCATTCAAGAGTGATTATAGTATCCCTTCTAAGTTCGGGTGAAACAGCTTCAGTACTTTATACAGCAGTCTCCAGATCTAAAAGCTAGATTTAAAAGCTTATCAAGTAGTCTAGCCCACTGCATCTCTCCAGCCAATCTAAATGCTACATAGGCACCCACAAATTTATAAAGCTTATGCACTAGGAAGACTCCCTTGACCTCTACTCCTACAGAATATTCAGAACCCTCCCTTTGACTGAGGGATTACATTTTCTGCTCAGCTACCATGCAAGCAGCTTTGCAAGGCTGTTTGGCACTGAACAAGCTGGCTACCTCATCTCAGCGCAGCTATCTCATTTCAAAAGAGATGGCTCACATTGGTGATTTGTTCCACATCTGGAGGTGGCAGAGTAATCCCAAGTATCACATTCCTCTGCATTGGTGGGGTGAGCCACTTCTTAAGGCAAGAGCAAAACAAAGCTTAGACATTCCCAGGTTGAAGTGGCAGCAACTGCTACAGCAGCGAGGGAAGCACAGCATATTGATGTTCTTCAGTACAGCCACAACATCCTTGCACATGAGCAGTGCCACTCCATCTGCTGCCAAGCAGTTCAAGGCATGGAGTAATAAACCACTACACTTTTTTTTTTTTTTTTTAAATTAAAAAAGCAACATCAATTCCAAAGCCTGTTTTATCTCAAACCACTGATGGTGCACGTGATCCCAGCACTTTATCAGCCAAGGCACTTCCATCACAGTAGGTGCATGACAGCCACCTTCTCTCAGCATGACACTGCCGTGTGTTTAGCTCCCACAACACCTGAGAAAAGCTGCTTGCATGGGCATTGTGCCAAAGCCCAGCAAGTCCAGCAGCTGATTCAAGTGTCCATCAAGGGACAAAAGCATCACTGGTCACTTGCAATTAAAAGAGAGGAAGGTTTTAAAGAGGGCAGTCAAGGCTGTCAGCCTACAGATGCTTTACAAGCACCATGCAGCTACAGCTAACCTCTATTTTTGGTAACACCAACCAAGCATATGATGAAAGCTTTTCAAGATCAGCTGATAAAACAACTGGTGACTAAGCATATCAGATTTTTCCCCACAGGCACATATGGCCCCTAATACAGCAGGCTGTGGGGTTACATCTTATCACAGTTGTATTCTCACTTCCAAAATATCCTTCCTGCCTCAAGCAGAAAGGGCTTCACACAAGGAAGTGCACAAGAAGATGGCTGCTCCCCATAAGCCAATCACTTCAACATTTCCTGACAGGCACAGGCCAACCCTTCAGGAGAGTCCTGCTGCTGATGTTGAAGTACTGCACACTTAAAAATACCAGAACATATTTTGGAAAAAAAAAAGAAAAAAAAAGAAAAAAAAAGAAAAAAAAGAAAACCATCACCAAAATCCTTTAACACTAGCAAGCAACACAAACCAGCCACCACTACATAGCTTCAGCAGACAACCCAAGCACTGTAGTGTTTCCCTGGAGACTAGCAGCTTTACAGAAGAGGAAGGACTAGCAGCACTGAACAGGCAGGCAAGCAACATCTCCTTTTCTTTTGATCATCGGGAGAGCCAGCTATCTGACTTGAGACAGGGAAGGCAGCCCTTTATGGAGATGCATCCCTGATTATAAGCCAACTGCCAGCAGAGTACTGCACTTCTTTTTTTGATGGGAGGCTTATGCAGAGCTACACGGAGCCTCACTTCTTCCACCTTTCCACACACCTCGTGTTCAGGAGGGCTACCACACCTGCAGACACCACCAACAGTCAATCAGACCATTAGGTCCTTAGGTCAGTAGTAGGGCCCCAGCTTTTCGTATCCTGAATAGCTTGGCCACTCAGCAAACAGGCCATAGGCACACCGAGGACTCCCAAACTGGTCAAAGGCACTGCTGAAGTCAGGGCTGCACGGGGGGCGGAGGGCTTCCTGGGCAGACTTCAGTTCTGAGCGTATGATTCTGTAATTTGTGCCCCTGTTGCTGTCCCAGTACACCTTGCCATTGCACTCAAAGGAGATGGCAAACTCAACTCTTTCATGGGATTGAATTCCATCTGGCAAGCTGATGTCAAAAGAAAACGTGTCCCGATCTGATCCTCCGTACGTATCCTTGACATATTGGCACGGGTAATCTACAAAGTTTTTCCAGGTGTCAAATGTCATCCTGATCTTTACAGACTTTTCAAAAGCCAGATTCCTCACTTTCACTGTGCCCACAACAGACCGCTCCTTTAACATACAGTTTTCAAGGCACACGCAGTCTGTCTGAAGACGGTTTCTGAAGTCCAGGTAGTCTGCAGAGGGCTGAACGAAGTCCAGGACAAAGCTGTCCCTCTCTACTGTCGTCAGACTCACAATGTTGTCAATCAATTCAGTGATGTTGAAAGGAATATCTAGAGGATCATCAAACTCTGAGAACACCTTCACCATTGTCAGAGCAAAGCCTCTGCTATCCGCAAATGACACCTTCTTCTTCACCTTGTTGTGCGTGAAGGAGTTTTCTGCCTCTTCTGGTCCAGTCAGTACCGTCTTGCTGTTCAGCTGGATGCACGGCCGCAATGGCTTGTTTGGCTTTGGGGCAATTTTGCAGGCACACCTCTCTCTTCGCAAGGGTGAGGAGCACAGGTACAGCTGCATTGCTACATCCACAGCCATTGCTTGTTTGTGAGGAAAACAGTCTATTGCACTGAAAGATCAAAAGAAGGGGCAGTTTATGTCAGAGAAGCATTTCAATGACTTGTCAGATAGTTGCTACACTTCTCCCCATCCATCCTAAACAAGCTTAGCCTCCATCACTCCCCAGGTCCCTCAAGCTCTGTAAGAGGCCAGTACTTGCATGACTTACAGATGTGTTGGGAAGTACGCCACCACAGTGCTGTGGCTCAACTATAGCCTGTTGCATCTCTTGAAGGGCAAGTTGACTTCCCATTGTTTGCTAAAGAGAGTCACCCTGTTAAGGTACACGCAGGCACTGCCCTTCTAAGCTTGCAATAGCAGGCTCTGGAACACTTCTGACCTAACCAAAAATCCATGGCTTGGTCCTGCTGATGTTCACCTTGCTCTGCACCTATAGAAGAACAACTTCCTTCCCTCTATGGTATTTTAAGAACAGATATCAGGCAGGCCAGAAGGTTTTTACCTCCATTGCAGAGTGCACATCTTAACCTACTTAGAGAAATATCAGCATAGCTAGCACAGGCAAGTTGTGTGATGTACTCAAGGCTTACAGAGGCTTTGGAAACAAGTCCTTCCCCCAGAGGAGCAGACTGTGTCTCTCCACCACAGCATCTCCTCCTCTAGCATCCAGCCCCCAGTGATACAGCACCATCCCTCCACGTATCCACATCTTGAAGTCAGACTACTTCCTTAATTAAATTCTCTGTTTGGCTGCAGACCATGTTCCAAAGCTGGTCTCACTGTGAGAGCTGCAGCAGCTGACCGCACAATGCACAAGAGCTCGTGCTGCCAAAGCCACACACAGCCAGCTATAGTACTTGATAGCTGTCCCCGTGCCAAGACAAAGCAACAGAGCTACTCTCTCCAAGTCCGTGCTTTACTTTCCCACCCTGCAACACCAACAGGGCAGCTCCGAGCAGCCCTCCATAGCATCCCTTCAGCAGTAACACTTGATTAATTCACCATGCACGGACAAAGGCTTGCTTCCCAACACACCCACCAGCTACCTCCTGTTTCTTTCCTGAGCCTTCTTTGAAGCTCAAGGGCACCTGCACAAGGACAGACAGCGGATCCACCTGTCTGCCAACACCAAGCTGTTTAGCTCTTCCTGGTTTCACCGACTTTCTCACATACTTTATACAGGTCATTTCCTCCTTTAAAACAACACAGCTTCCCACCAAGGCCAGCTTAACGTGCATCCCTCCCCAGCAGCAGCCATCCACCTGAACTCCCACTGAGCACTCAGGTACTTCTGTAAGCCTCAGTAACTCCCAGTGTTTGACATTAAGAGGCAAGAAGCATCCTGCCCGGTTTGCATGACTTGAAGCATCTTCCAACTTGAGGAAGAGCTTCACCTTCCTATAATAGGATTCAGCACTTGCATTCATAAGTTTCAGCTCATTTCACACCCAGATCTCTCCTTTCTGCTCTCAAAGCCTGCTGGCCCTCGAGTCACAACCACAGCAGCCTCCCCCATCAGGGCTGCTGCCTTGAGCTCCCCACTTCGGAGATAGGAGCACGAAGGCAGCAGCAAGAGCTGCAGCAGGAAAGGGAGCAAGCAGGGCAGACCGTTTCAGAAGGGGAAGGCTGGGTTCCACCCAGTACCCCCCTGCACTCACTCTTCCTTCCCTTACTTTAGGAATGGAAAGCAGCTCAGAGCAGAGCAATCGTTCCTGGCAGCTGAGCCCAGCCCCGCATCAGGCAGCCCCCGCTCACCCCACGCCAAGCATCTAGCTGCCGGCCCCTCTGCCACCCCGACCCCACAAGCTGTTCCTGTGACACAGCCCAAACGCCCGCCACCCCTATGGGATACCTCCCGTGACATCTTCCCTGCGCGAAGCCCCTAGAGCACCGTGCCGGCCCCCAGGCAGCCCATACCTGACGCAGCGCATCGGCCCGCTCACACCCCGCCTACCCCCGAACCACCGCCACCGACGGGGCGGCCTCGCTCCGGACCCTTAAGGGCGCCGCCCGCCCCGCCCTCCCTTCCTGCCGGCCAATAAGCACGCTGGTAGAGCGGCGGGCAGCCAATGGGCAGCGCAGGGCCTTCCGCCTCAGCGGCGACGGGGCTGGGTGGCAGTGTCGCCTGCGGCTGCGGGGCTGCGCTCGCTGGGCAGGGCTGAGGGGCTGCTGTGCGGGGCGATCGTCGAGGGGTTTCGAACAGCCCGTTGGCTCCCAGGGATCTCCTGGGAGAGCTTACTGTGCCTGAGCAGGCGTTGTGATCCTCTCAGGTGTGAAACTGGTGCGATCCCGGGGGGCTTTGCCGCCAACAAGCAGACAGAGGCGACAGGAATGGCCTGAGTCCTTCTCAGGGGACTGAGCTCCTCAACAGGGTGTTCGGTGTGCACAGAGGGGTGGGGTGGGATGAGGGTTACTCACACGTTCCATCCCATGACTGCAGCTCTGGGGCAGAAGTCCCAGGAGACGTTCCCAAATCCCATTTCCTGACAAGATTTAGAGCATGGAGTGGAAAAACTGAGCTTCTCACAGACACGAGAAAGCTGTCTCTTTGTAAGAGGCAATGACTGAGACAATGTTAGGAACAACCACCTGTGGGACCCAAGCGGCCCAGCAGGCCGTCCCAAGGCAGCGGGCAGACACAGGACAGTGTTTCCAGCGCTGGAGTTGGGCAGCTCAACACTCCAGCAGCAACACCTCCTCCTCCCTCCTGTGAGTTGGGAATGGTGACAAGGCTGGGAGTAACAGCCTCTTGTTGGCCACATCTGGCTTCCGAGCGCACCAATGCGAGCAGTGCAGCTCTCCCACCTCCCTCGCGGAGCATAAAGGCGGTACTGAAGTGCCGACATTTGTTTTTAATTACCCGGTGGAAGCACGCATGGCTATTGTTAAACCCAGAGACTTCCTGCTGTAAAGCTGCCGCTTAATCGACTAGCTGCTCTGCAATGCAAAGCAATGCAAAAGGGTTGTGTGGAGGGGAAAGACCATTGTTTTAGCCTCTTGGTTCCTGCTTTTAGATAAAGGCAGTGATAAGATCTAAGGAAGCTGGGGAGAGAAATCTACTGCAGGACCCTTGGAGATGTAGATTAGTGTTTTACCTGCCAGTGGCACTGTGGAATTTCAGCAGAGCTGATTAGTGACAAGGTCTGCGGCAGGGATGCAGGGTCGCAAGGATTTGCCCAAGGCCAATGGACAGAGACCCCAGAAGGCCTATGGGTCTGCACAGCCATCTCCAGGCAGGGCTACCGGGCCTGGCTCAGCACAGTGGCTCTGGGTGCGTTTCTGCCGCGTGATAGAAGCTCTGTTTGCCTTGAGCAGGGCAAATTGCTTCACAGCTGCTGCCTGCTGTTTGCCTCTGAAGCAAAGGTAGGTGGAAGCCGGGGCAGGGCATTGTGGCAGGCTGTGGACACAAGCTCTTATCTTTTGGGAGCAGAGATAATAACTATATTTAGCTTTGCACTGAGCCCTTGCACAGTGGTCTTACTGATTTCCCCATAGCTTTCCACCCCTCCTGGCTTGTTGGGGGACAAAGAAGAGCAATCTTCCCCTTCCCTGCTTGCTGCATAATGTGGGGAAGAAGCTTCTCCCTGGGGAGAACATGCCCCATCCCTGATGGATGCCTCTGCGAGAAGGTTCCCTGTGTCCCCAAAGATCTCACCTAGTCTTTGTTCAAAGTGCAGGGCTCAGTAAGGACTCCTGGTCCTGCCACCCCTTGAGTTCCCACAGGGCTAGTTGGAACGTTTCCTCCTTGCTGTCAGGAGCTCAGATCCCAACTGTCAGACAGGAGAAGGGAAGTGGGACTGGGGCATTGTGCAACGTGCCCACACTGCAGTGGGCTGTGGGGCCAAGGCTCAAGGGCGAGTATTGTAAACCTGGGGGGTGGCTGACTTAACACCATTCCCTGAGGACCCACTGCCACAGGACACCCCCTCCACAGCTTTCTGCCCCCTCTCAAATCATCAGCAGTGATGTACAATGTCCATGGTGGTGCCTGGTGCTGTTGCAATGCTGGCAGTTGTCAGAAATTTCACAATTAGCAGTGCTGCCTGTGAGCCAGGTCCCAGTGCTTGCACCAAACAGAAGAGAGTTTTGTTCACGACAAGGCCAAGAGGGTAACTCTGAAGTAATTTTAATCTGGTGTTGCCTCATGTCAAAATACTGAGGGAGAAGCTAATTTTGGAATAATTTTTGTCACGATCAGGAGGAAAGCCTGGCTGACACAGAAGAGGTTATTTTGGGCTGCCCCAGGGTGAGGGGTAGCAGGCAGCTTGACTTTCTACCATCCAGAAAGGATGCATCCATTTGTCTATATGACCATCAGCCCTCCCTCATCCCTTCTGGACATACAGAGGGGTACCAACCTCTCTGGGGGATGGAAAGCTCACAGACCCCCCTCTAGATTTCAACAGTGATTCAACAGAAACAAGCATGGAAGCAGTGAACATCCTTTTTTTTCCATAGGTCTCCAACTCCTGCAGCTACCCCAGGAAATGAGGCAAAGAGCGCATAATGTTTCGCAGTGTTTGAGGAAATCCCACTCTGGGTTCCAACTCCTGCTCCAAGGCAGAAGTCCTGCTGCCACTCCTGGCTCTGTCCCAGTGCAATGAGTTACTTCAGTACATTGGCTGCTGGCCCGCGATGGGATATTTACCTTGGCATGGCTCTTTCAGGATCTCATACGCACTCAGACAGTCAAACACCCCAAGGAACACGTACTCTACCCTGCAGAAGGCTGCAGCATGGGGCCAGGTACGAAACCTTTTTTGCAGGACAAAAAATACCAGGTAGTGTAAAACTGTTGGTTCTTAATAATAAAAATGTCCAACAGTGGGCAGTAAGAAAATCCATGCAAAAATGAAGGCTGTGGGGGAAGGAATGAATTGAAATAAGAAAGCTGCTACTCACAGGGAAAAAGGGGATGTGCTTGGACTTGGATCTGCCTTAAATGCACAAGTCATAGTAAAGCAAAGTATATTTTAACTTCAATGCCCTAGAAAGATTGCAAACCTGATTTGATCAGGGCAGATATTTTGGGCACTTGTACACACTCAGGACTGGAGTCTCTTTGGGCATATCTTTGCATAGGAGGTTGTGATTTGCTTGAAAGTCACTTGTGTGCTCATGAAGGCTCAGATAGAAAAGATCAGGTTGAGGGCTCCTTGTAGTCATTGATGAAAAACACAAACTCAGTTTTCTTTCAAGGATCCATAGGCTCTCTTTGCTACAGCAGAAAATGATCCCACTGTGAAGCGTTTTGTCTCATCATAAGATCAGTGTCAGTGAAAGATGGGATCTGTTGCTTTTTGGACTTGCCTATCTCTATCCATTCACTGTAAAGGGAATCTAAAAACTAGGAGGAACTAAACGGCTGATGTGGTGTCTCAAGCAAGTATTGAAAGCAAAGTCAACAATCAGGCAAATGCTGTGTGGAGGATGTTGAGAAAGGTCAGGTGGAGCTGCTCCCATCGTCAGCCTTTGCATTCTTTGAAAATATTTTTGCCTAGTCTTTTTATTTTGAGGTGTTAATTTAATCCCAAGGGGAAAAACCTGATATTCAAGGGTTAACTCAATTAATGAAAAGTTTGAAGTTTTCTTCTTGCAAAAACTGTTTGCAGCTAAGAAACTCAATGCAGCTAAGTAGGTCACTTGAGACCCCAAGTTTGGTGCATACAAATGCATTCCCTGTCTGCAGATGTCTTGGCCTTGTCTGCTGCCTGAGTGAGTATCCTGTAGAGATGGCTCTCTCCCTGCCCCATCCCACAAAGTCTAGCTGATCTCATTTGTGCCTAACAGAAGCCAGTGGTTCACAGCATCTTTGTACCAGATAAGTGCTTCTAAACTTGGGTTGGAGGAGGCAACATTTAGGAAATGTGCCTGCAAACGAAGACACACCCATGTCAGGAATATCTCTGACAAGGTCTGGAGAATGCAGGCTGTTTATTCATGGGAAGCCAGGCAGGAGGAACTCAAGCTGTTGGGCTGTCTATTAAGCAGCATTTTGTTGCTGGCAGCTGGGAATCGCGCATGTCCCAAGCCTGTGGAGCCTGCGAGCATTTTTGGCTCATCCATTCTTCGTCCCCTCCTCCTCTAGACTTTGCTCGTCCTCTACTCCCAGTCTGCTCAGATTCCAGCAGGAATGGCATGCGGAAGAGGAGGGTGCTGGCAGACTCAAGCAGCAGCCACAGCAATCCTGCAGTGACTGAAAATCAATCTATAGAAAACACACCCCCTCACCACAGGTACAACAAAGTGCTTGGTGTAGATCGTGGCTCAATGGATGCCACTGCTCCTGAGCAAAAGTTGAAGAGTAGGACTGGGCAGGGGGGCACAGACACAGCAGATGGAGGAGAATGTCCTTGGCCTTCTAAGATGAGAGATCAGCATATGATGATCTGAACCAAGTGGCACCAGCAAAGCTGGTAAGAAAGCAGCAATAGCGGAGTCTATAGGAAAATCAGTAAGTTGAAATAAATAAGATGGTTTTGAAAGTCATCACAATTAGGCTGAGAGTTAGATTTGCTGACTTCTCGTCAAAGGAGAAGAAGTGCAGTATGGCATAGTAGCTGAATATACTGGGTAACTGCTGGTTTTAGATGACTTTTTGAGGAAGGAAGTGAATGCAAAATTGCTTTTTCATTTCTTGTGCAAGACAACAGCAACATGGGCATCTTTGTGACTCACATATGTATACATCTGTACTCATATGGACACTTTCCTGCGCACAGATGTGTGTGACAGTGTTAAGGATCTGTCTCTGTGGAAAAGTGTTAGAATTCTGTGTTGTGCTCTCTGCTCATTTAAGCTCAGAGAACAAATCATCATCTACTGTTAAGCTTTTCAGCTGCAGAGCAGGAGAAAACTGGTCCCACAGATTTTGAGCTTTTGTAGGTTTTCATCTTTTTTACCCCCCCGGCTGCAGTGATAACTCAAGCAGTTTATCTGAAAGCCAAATGCAGTCAGTCTCTGTTGATAGGCCATCTTTCCTGGTCTTTCAGAAATACTTTGATCCCCACCCCACTGTCTTAGTCCTATTTTGTGCAGTACCACAACATCAAAACTAGTAGTGCAATGCTGACATGCTGCAGGCAACACCAAACTCTCTGCACTAATTATTTTCATTGATGTAAGGGTCACTTCAGAACACAAGATTTCCTGTGATCTTCTAGCTCCCAGTGTGGAGACAGTCAGGAAAAGAATAAACACCATTTTCTAAAGCTGGTTGCAGTAACCTTGTTGTCTGAGACTCAGACAGCACTTCAGATTTCCTCATTACCACACATCTGAGAGGGTGCTGTCGAAGGTTTGTATGCCTAAGTTGGCCACTCCACAGAGAACTGACCCACTGCAATTGCTGCCAACTTTCTTTGTTTAGTTGGCCTCAAAATAATGTGAAGGACCAGACTTCTGATTTCCTCTTCTTTAAGATCACTGTTGGTTTTTCCATGAGAGCCCTTACAAGGCCTGATGCTGTTCAGCCTTGAGCTGGGTTTGAGCTGGTTGACAACTTTGAGACAACTTTTATAGCCCTTGGTCACACAGCTAATAAACTTTTGGTTGCAGCATGGTTTGCTCAGGGTCCTCCAAAAGGTGTGCAGAAGTAGCTTTTATCTCAATTAAATCACAGCAGCTTAACTTAAGCTGCTTGTGTCAGCTCCCTGTGATCTCCCTACCAACAGGGCCTGATCCAGCTTGTGCAAAGACACATCTTGGGCTTTGCACCATTCTTGTGCTGCCTATACAGGACAGAGATTCTCTGGCACTCCAACTGCCTCTGAGTTTTTTAAAAGCCTCTGATAAAACTTGAGCAAATGCAGCTATGAATAGCAAACAATGGCTCTTGGTTAACCCTGGAGCTTTGGTCATGGAGCTGGCTCTGGGCTTCAGTGTTTGGCTTTTCTCAGCCTCGGGTCTCATACCAGCTCAGTTCCAAGTTCGTTAGCACTACTGGCTCATTTCTGCCTTCTATTCTGGTCAAAAGGAGGCACATGTTTCCATAAATATGCACCCATGCATATGAAAATATGTGTTTATATATTACACGGCAGTAAATATTCTTGTACATATCTATAAAGGTGTACTTGATGTTTTGGTGGCAGTTTTCCTCCTTTCTTCAAAGACTTTAAACTCAACTACTTCATGGTTGCTATGGCCGAGATGGCCTCCAGTCACCACTTCACACACGAGTTTGTCTGTTTACAAGCAACATATCTAGGATGACACCTTTACAAGTCAGCTCCCTTAGTACTTCCCCCAAAAAGTTATCATCAGGGTGTTTTAGGAATCCCCTGAGTCTGTTTGCATTAGCTGTTCCCATTTAATGTCTGGCAAGTTGAAGTCACCCATAAAGACAAACTAGGTTGCAAAGTACATAACTTCCCTATCTGATATGGATGCTGCAGTAGACTGACCATCACAGGCCTATGTATCACTGTACTGCTGTTCCCCAGCGTTTCTTATCTGCACAAGCATGCTTCCTGTTTATTGAGCAGGCTACTTTTGTTTTCCAGGTCAGTCTTCCTTCAGGCGTATTATTGCTGTTATTATTGGCTAGCATGGTGTGTGAGACATCAAAGATAATGTGCCATAGTGAAGGTTTAATGTCAGGGAATGGGAGAAAAAAAGGCATTACTTAAAATTGAGAGTGTGTTATTTAACAAGTGAATACAGAGCGATGAGAGGCAGATAAGACATGGAAAAGTCACATATCAGTAAAGTATGGATCCAATATTGTGTGACTGAGAGAGAAGAAAGAAAGAAAACAAAGATGAATCTTAAAATACTTCAATAAAGGTCTTAAAGAGTTTGAAATAGGAAGTAGTACATGAGTGTGTGTTCAATATACTGTCTCAGAGCAAAGCCCTTCCTTTAATTAATTACTAATAAAAAATTATTCTAGTCTGCATGAAGCAGTCAGATATGCTAAAGCTGTATTAACCCAATCTAAGGTAAACACACGGATCTATTACTAATACAAAGGTATTTTATTCATCACAAAGCAAATAAGCCTATCCATGGGTTCTCTGCAAGCAGTCTGGCTCATAGACCTTTGCCCATAGACTGTGATGTGACTCTTGCACCTCTGAAGATCTGCACTCACTTTACATCCCATTGCAGACTAGCTGGGCTTGTGCTGACTTTGTTACCCTTGACATGCTCAGCTGCAGCGTATGCTGTTGCCTTTAGTAATTTTGGCTGGTTTATTTCACTTCTCACCCTGCTTTAAGACTTACTGCTTGAAGATTGTATCAAAGATCCTGTCATTCCATCAGCTAGCATCACACTGCTCTTAATTTTTCCATTTGTAAAGGACGTGTACATAGACTCTCAAACTCCCTGTCACAGGACCTTGTAGATGCTAAAAACTGACTTGATTTCAAAAAGGAACCAGACACATTCACAGAAGGAAAAAAAATCCACTGCTGCACACAATGCAGGCCCTCCTTTTCAGGAAATCCTTGGTCTGCAAACTGAGCTGGTTGAGAAAGTAATCTGGAGTCGAATCACTACAGGCTCGTCCAGCTCTTCTCTTCAGGCTTCTGCCACAGCTCTGTGCCAGACAAGATTCAGGGGAAGACGGACCACAGTGGAGCTAAAGGACTCACAAAAATGTTTGCTCAGTGGCACAGATAGATTAGAATTTCTCTCTGGAAAGCTTCACAGATGGCAAAATCCTATGGGCCTGTGGCAGAAGTGAAAGGACTGCTCCAGGGAAACAAGCAAAGCTCCCTAATTCCTTCTCACATCCCAAGGGCTCCCAGGTAGAAATGCTCCTGAGCTTTGCAAATAGCTTGAAACCTCCTGTGGGAACAGGCAGCAATGGCCAGTGATGTTTCCCACCCATATGCTCCAGTCAGAGAAGCAGTGCTAGAGCAGATTCTGGCACTGGTAATTCCAGCCACCCTATATGGGAGAACTGAGACACGGGGAGGGCATTGGTGAGCATTACTGGTGTAAAAATCAAAGGTGCCTGCTGTGGGGCAGGTGAAAGGGAGCTCTGCCTGATAATAAATAAAGCCATTAGATGTAGCAACCTGAGAGTCTTGTTTCTGTGCTCCTCTGAGCAAAAAATCGGTGAGTTCTTCAGAAGCTATCAATGTTGGCCTCTGGCTTCTGTGCAGGGGGCTCAGAGCATAGACAGGGAAGGGCCCAGATGTGCCTGGTGACATTTGAGTTCAGGGGCTCAAGTATCTGGAAAAAGCCTGATAAGAGCCAGGAATGCAAGTGGTCCTGAAATAGTGGTAAGGGCAGCTGGGGAATGCCTCATATGGACACATAGGCCTAGGCAGTGGAGCTTGGTATGCAAGGAGGTGACACCTGCCCCAGACGCTCAGTGTCACATCTCCATCCCAAAGAGACTGGCATGGGGCAAGTGACAGACATTGCATCTCAAACGTGCTGGGGAGCTTGTCCTCTGCCTGCCCTACCTAGGGCTGCATAAGAAAGAAGGTCCCCAGTCCCCAAAGTGGCTTCCCCTTCATTCTGAGGAATGGCCCTGCCTGCCAAGCACACACACTGGACTGCTTTGGGTTAGGGTCCATCTGCTTTCCAGCTGTGCTTTGTGTTGCTTCTTAGTGTATCAGATATTCCTTTGAACTCTGTGCCCCCATGGGGTAAGGTTTTGAAGACGCAAACAGCCATAGCATTCTCATCATGGGCTGCCACTGTGCTAGCTTGATTTAGGGAACATCACAGAGAGAAGGGAAGAAACGATTTCCAGAAGTTTTCATCTCTCACAGTTTCTGCATTGGTACTTATCTTCATCCTGCCTACAGGCAGTCACAAGGAGGCCAGGCTGAATTATCTGACCAAAAGCCAGTGCAGGTGTTGGTGTTAGAGCAAGGTGTAGGGGCAGTTCAAAATCAGTTTCAGCTTAAAAATCTGGATACTCTCTCAGTTTGCCTCTCTTATGCTGGATGAGTTTTGCTCTTATTAAGACCTATTTCCTTTTTGAGTCCCACAGTGAACCGAGGTCATCCAAAAGAGGATCATCATCCCAGGGTCACCTCAGATACCTTGATCTACTATAGTATGAGGTAAAGTATACTTCTGTTTGGGATTAACTGGAGACTGCTAGAGACAGGCATAGGCTGGCATCTAGGGGGAGAGTGCTAGATAAGCCTAGCATCAAACAGTGACAACCATGTGACTCTGGATTTTTTGAGTCTATTTTTTAACCAGTGATTGAATCAGTTTCTACCCTTCCCCCCTTTTCATCTTGGGACAAGGAAATTTAGCTCCCCCCAAATTTTTTGCAGTTGTTTAATGGCTCTCAGTTTCCTCCTGGACTGAGTTTGATGGAAAAGGCAAGTAGGTGCTTGAACAGGCTGTGCTCACACTGTGCTCATGTAGCCAACAGAGATGCATGCTGCATGAGCACTGTTGCAAAATTCCCTGCTCTGTTGAGCAGACAGGGCTGATGTCCAATGAGTTCAATTTTAACTCCAATCTCCAGACAGACACGGTGAGCAAACAGCTTTCAGAAAAGGCCTCGAGCAAGCAGTACCACAGTTCCCTGTGTCTGGGCTGCCTGGGAGGTTGCTTCCAATCCACCTTGGGCACATATTGCTGTGTCTTGTGCCTGTGCCTCTGTGCATCCCTTTCCTCTGGCTGTTCAGAGTCTCCCTCAGAGAAGGGTTTAGTGTGATGCAGGTTCTCCTCTAGGCAGGCCTAGAAGGTGGCAATCAGAACTCATATATCCCTTCTTACAAATTCAATAGGAGTGTGGGAGTCACAGCTCTTCAGAAATGATTGAAAAGAGTCCATGGAGTTGGGGTGCCTGCTTCACATCCTGTGGAGATGGAAGGTGAACACATTGAAAATCCATCCCTGAATCCACACAGACTTATGGGGAAACAGTGCCCAGCCTTCTCCTCCTTTCTTCTATGTTTCCATTCTCTCTATCCTGTAGCGTTGTTCAGAGCGGGTCAAACAAGGGCTTGAACGGAGCAGTAGAAAGCTGTTCTACTCTCTAAAGTGCAGGAAATAGACTCCTAAGGAGCATAAAGGAATTTTAAACTAAATCACCTTAAATCTGCCTAATGCTGAGCCAATGGGAGTAGCCTGTCTGCTTTACCTTCTGCAGGATTGTGAGGGTGAAACAGTGGCTCTGAGGGAGGGTCTGGAAGCTCTCTTGAGGTAGATGGCATGTATTACAGAACTCAGCAGGGCCTGGCTTGAATCATCCCCTGTGCTCCTGGCCTGAAGGAGCAGGAGGGTAGCTGTGGTGTCTACACTGGGCACTGATCACATGCAGACTGTATGCTGTTGAGAGCTGCCAGCTTTGGGATTGAAGTCCCAGGTTTGTTCTGGGAACAGCTGCTGCGTGGGGCAGTGAGCTCTGTACACGTGCCCAAGCAGCCCTGGAGCACAAAATCAACACAACCCTCATCCAGGCCTTGGGCTGCAGCTGGAGAGAGCAATCACCAGGCTGTCGTGTCTCCTGTGGGTAGCCAGGAAGATCAGACCCAGCCCCCATGGAGGCATCCACCCCCAGCATCCTACTGGATGTACCCAGGCTCTGTAAGGTTCACCATTTTTAGGCACTCTTATGATGTAGCACAGCAAGTCTTATACAAAGTGCTCACTTTGTTGCCCTTAAACCCCACTTATTTGCCGTACTCTCTGGTCGTCATGTGCAGGTTGTGTGCTGTGCTGCGCTCTGTCCTACCCTGCAGGCTGCCTGGGCTTGGGGCTCCACACTGAGACTCGGGAAGGCTGGCAGGCTCAGATTGAGCTCCTGAGCCTATAATCCCAGGAGTACCTCTGAAAAGCAAATATTGGCAGGTTATATGCATGTGCATATGCTTTCCTCCATGTGCTGATTAAGGGAAGAGGTTTCACAGCCCTCAATCCTGTCCCAGTCACTTTTCATCCCCTGTAGCCTTTCTCATCACACTAACAGTCTTGGGACAGCCTTAATTGAAAGGAATTAACCTTATCCCAGTTAACATCATATCCTTTGATGTGATTCCACAGCACATCTCTAAATTGGAGAGAGATGGATTTGAAGGCCGTTCACTGGATAATTAATTGGTGGGATGGTCACAGTTAGAGGTTTGTGGTCAGCAGCTCCGTGTCCAGGTGGATGCTGGTGATGAGCAGTGTCCCCAAGGGGTCCATCTTGGGACTGGTGCTTTTGAACATTTTTGTCAGTGACGTAAGACAGTGGGATCGAGTATACCCTCAGCAGGCTTGCTGAGGATACCAAGCTTAGTGGTGCAGTTGACACAACAGACGGATGAGACGCCATCCATAGGGACCTGGACAAGCTTGAAAAGTTGGCCTTCAAGAACCTAATGAGATTGAACAAGGCCAAGAACAGAGCGCTGCACTGGGGTCAGGGCAATCCTGTGTATGTGTACAGACTGGGAGAAGGACATGGACAGACAGTGATAGCTCAAGGGAGGATGGCTTTAAATTAAAAGGGGAGAAATTTAGATTAGATATTAGGAGGAAACTCCACTCAGAGGGTGGTGAGGCCCTGGCACATACTGCCGGAGAAGCTGTGGATGTCCCATCCCTAGAGGTGCACAAGGCTGGGTATTATGGGGTGCTGCACAGCTGAGCTGGTGTGTGGCAGTCCTGCACGACACAGGGAATTGGAACTGCGTGGGTTTAAGGTCCCTCTCAACCTAAGCTATTCCATGCTTCTGTGATTCTATGATGATCTCTATATCACTCAGCCAACTCAGGACAGCTTCTTCTCCCATCCATGTGGGACAAGTTGTACCCAGTGTTTCCTGTGTGACAGCATTTACCACACCCTCTCCATCGCTACCTCCAAGGGATGGCAAAATGCTCAGCCCCTGACATTTCCACGTTGCTCTGTTGGGAAAATGAAGCTCCCTAAGAGGCAACTAAGCTCTGGAGTGTGGACACCAGCACTTCCCAATGCAGCAGGAACCTCCTAGGAGGCTTCTGTCTCTGATATCCCTACACAGCTTAAACATCAGGGCTTCAGTAGCCTCCAGGCGATCTGCTTGAAAAGAGAGAAAATGGCAGGAGGTTTAGAAATCTTCCCTTAGGTTTTCCAGGCAGAGATGGCAGGGCATCTCACCAGCAACCGCATAGATGAGATAAAGTTACAGTAAGCAGCAGTGAGCATGTAGACAAATCTTTTGCATTTATTCATTTGTTTAAAGTTCTTTCATTTTAAATTAAAGAAAGAATACACCTTGGTAATAGAAACCCTTCCTGGGAAGGAAAAGGAGCCTCCAAAGCAGTCTTAGCAGGCCCATTTGAATCCTTTTTACATTAAGATGAGGCAGTGCCAGAGCCACAGCCCCAGAGCCAGAGCTATGGGGCTTTCTCCTCCACTTGCTCCCAGTCTCATCCAGGTGAATTTGCCAGATTTTGTCCCAGATGCTGAGCTCCAGATGCAGATATGCTAAATGCAGAGCTTGCTGGAGGCTTGAGGCTATTTCAAATTATAGGAGTTGCTTGATTAACTGAACCAGCCTCTGTCTGCCAGCACAATTGCTACACCTGGCAAACACTTCATTTTTGGCTCCAAGCACACTTTCAGTGTCATCAGTGCAAAAAATTAAATGGGTGCAATATGTCATAAAGATAAGGGATACTACAGTCCCTCTGCCCCCAAAAGCACACCCTAAAAAAATCACTAATTTGTTTAGCATTAAAGGAAAGAGACCATTTACTCTACTAGCTACAGCAATACTACTAATTTAGCTTGGTTGCTGTGAGCACTGGAAACCTGATACAGCAAGTTCCTCTGTGAGAAGGTGATTGTTTCTATTTTTGCGGGGATGGGAATTTGTGGGATTAAGCAAGATGCTCTGGATGCAGCCCCAGCTCTCCAGATGCCTGCCCTTGGGGCAACATGACAGCAGCAGTACTTTCTGTGGAAATAAAAGCCCACATAGTGCAAGGCAGTGTGCAGTGCAGTATGAGCTGGCAGAAAACAGAGCCGACATGAAGTGCAGCCAAAAAGGCTCATCCTGCACAGAACTTTTGCAATTAGCAGGATTTAAGCAGTGCTATTTCAGAGAAGGATAACAACCTTGCCCTCTCTTGCTTCCATCAGATTCCCTCAGAATGTTTCTTCCCTTCACTTGAGCACTGGAATTTCTTTGCCTATTCCAAACCTAAGGCAAATAGACACTCCATGGGGAAGTCTAAATACAACACATACCAAAGCCAATTGCAAAATATAGGCCCTATGACAGCATACAGCTGCAGCTGCACAGACTGATGCCCTAATTGCTCCAATTGCCCATCTCCCTGGTATCTGCTAGGTAAGAGGAAAGCTGCTGGTGGTTGATTTTGATGACAGGAACTGCACAGTGCAGTGGTGATACTAGACTGCAAGAAGTTGACCCCATCCTACTGCTTTTTATCTCTTAATCCTGTGAATTTATACCTAGCAGGATGGGGGAAGGTGACAAATGTCCCTGAGCAAGGCCATGCTGAGATGTCAGATTTGTACCAAATCCAGCCAGTACAGTAACAGTTGTTGGGTCTTCCTAGCTAATATTTTCAAAGCGATCTGAGGACAGCCACTCTGTATGCCATCCCTGGAACCCCACATCAAAACAGTGTTTCCTCTGCTATGTTTTCTAGCAGTATGAGGAGCAGAGACATCTTAGATGCTCTTCACAACTCTGATCTCTCTGGGGCCAGAGGAGATCATCACAGGAACAAGCAGACAAGATACAGCTGTGAGGAAGTGTATTTCACCTGCTGGAACTGTTGGGTGGCCTGGTGAAAGGAAGCATGAGGAGATGGCTTTCTCCCACAATGCAGAGCTGAGAGGAGGAAGTTCTTTCCATCACTGAAATTTGTAGGAGTTCAAAAAGGGACAGCTCAAAAGAATAAGCCATTAAGGGATTTTAAATGGAGACACCTTGTCTGGCTCAAAAAAAATGCTGATCAGCAGAGCCTGGGCAGAGTTTTGGGGAGATTGGCATGTTTCCACAGTTCCCTCTCTTCTGAAAGCATCATTTCTTCTTTGTGCCTTTTTTTTTTTCCTCTTAATGTTATTGAGAGCTCCTTGGGGAACAAGAAAGGGAGGTGATGTGTGGAGCACAGGTTGTTCCAGGATTATAATGCTTTATTGCTCTGTAGCAGTAAATAAAATTGGCTGCGATAGCCTGAGAGGAGATTGGCCTGTTTTACAGCCTTCTTTGTCTCCCTGAGCTCTCAGCTTGGAGTCATTAAAGGGGTGACCCTGGAAATGTTGGCAGAGATTAGCTGTTGCTCAATGCATGGGTGCCCTCCTAGTGTGCCTCATGGTGTGATAGGCTATGCTGTTTCCCAGGAGCAATCAATGTCAGTGAGGTTTTAACATAGAGAACTGGGGCAGGCATCCAGGTTGATATCTTCAGTCAAAGAGAACGTCCTGGTCCACAGATCATCAATGGTTCCGCTGGTAGTGAGGGCTGAGCATAGCCAGATCCTCACCTGATGTTTGTGGAGGGAACATGCATGAGCAGTTTGGATAAGCTGGTTCTGCTGTGGTTGAGTCTAGCAGCAGTGGCCCAGTGCAGATGCAGCCTTGAATATCCAGAGAATGAGGAAAAATCTGCATCTGCCAGAAATCAAAAAGCCAAATTCTTTTCTGAAAAAAAGAAATTTGGCTAAAGCTAGGTAAGGGAAGAGCTGTTCTTAAAGCCAGGTTCATTTTCAAAGCAACGATGAATCATTTCTCACGAAGTTACGTGCATCCAGAGAGATAATAAAGACACTTGTTCTTCTTGGCTATTTCTTATTAAGCAGTGATGTGATGCTAACAGGTGTCTGTGATGCTGGAGCAAAGTTGGGCTGATGGCTTCTGGAAGAGCAGTATTTTTCCTTTTATACTTGGTCAAGTAGTGAACTGAGCCAAGGGACAAAGCCTGGTTGGGGTGCTCGGGTTCCCAAATGCTTGAAATGCGTTTGCTCGTGTGCTGCACATAGAACCAGAAACAGGGTGTTATCAAGGAGAAGCTTGGAGTAAATAGAAAAACAGAATAGAAAGATCTCTGCTTTTTTTTTCTTCTTCTTCTTCTTTTTTTCTTTTTTCTTTCCTCTTTAATTTGTGTTAGAGGAAGAAGGAGGTGTGCTGACCTGAATATTCTGGAGTAAGGAGCTGTGGGACAGAGGTGGCTCTCAGGCAAAGCATGGGCTGCGGCATAGCAAAGTGGAGGCCCTGTTTTACCTCTCTTTTCTCCCTAAGCCTTTCAAGTAACTCAGAGAACCTGGATGGGAAGGCAGGCCCTTTTTGCAGCCCTCTGCTGCTCCCCAGTGGCTGTATGAAGAAGGCATCACGGAAGGATTTCCAAAGGGTGAAGCCCTGGAGATGCTGAAGGGGCCGTAGCGTCTGAAAGCAGAGCTCCCGATGACCACCTCTGCTTTCCCCAAGTCTCAAAGATAATTCTCACGGGGCCTGGGAGGAGCGGGACGACAAGGATTTGGGAGAGATCCCTTTGCTACCACTTGCCTTGCGGCTGGAAGAGTATGGATTTGCAGCTGCAAGTGTATGGATTGGGGGAATATTTAAGAGAGACAATGCCTACTCAGAGACCAAGGCAGAAAAATGGCAAATGAGGAACAATGTCTCCAGTTGTTTCCTATCCCTGCAAATGTCAGTGAAGGGTTGTTTGTGGTCAGTGTGGCAGGTGCTTTGGCTAAGTCACAGAAGAAGAGAAATGGAGAAATGTAAGAGGAATTTACAGAGCCTGCCTTTGCCATCCCACAGTGTGTTGCTGTGTGCAGCTCCTGTCGGGAACGTTTCCCAGTGCAGCACAGGCAGCGTCTGCATTAACCTCACTTGTAATGCACACAAAAGCAGGACAAGGTCAGATCAAGCATTTCTCCAACCTTCCTCCCATCTCTGATGATGACCTGTAGGAGTTACACTTGGAAAAGCAGGTGGTTGTTACTGTGCTTATGTACTGCCTTTCTCTTTTCCCTTCCGTGCTCTTCTGGACCAAATTGTTTTTCTTCTTAGTTCCTGTTGCATTCACAGGCATTTACCAGGTTGTTTTCCATTAGTAGCTGCTTTGCCAGAAAACCAAGTTTTGAGATATTGTACCTATTTTCAGCTTCTGTTTCAATTGGTCAAGTAATCTGATATGAAATATAAGGAGATCAATTGTTGAAATGCTTTGTTCAAGAATGATATGCAGTATGCACGTCACAGCTGACCCACATACACATATGGTTAACATGAAGGGAGATGGAGAACAGCACACCAAACGTACGTGACCAAAAGATGAAGTTTCCTTGCTCAAGGACTAAATTTCATGCAATGCTCTCCATCTATGAGTATTTAGTGGAGCAACATTAAAGAAAGATAATTGTACCATGTGTCATTAAGCCACAGCTCAAAAGGGAAGGAAGGGCGTCTTATGATGGCAACACATGATGGCAACAGTTGCAACACATCCAAGGCAAAAGGCATTTTAAGTTATGGAAGCCAGTAGATGAAGAAGGTGTAAAAACTCCATTGCCAGTTCTCATATAATCATAGAATGGCCAGGGTTGAAAAGGACCACAATGATCATCTAGTTTCAACCCTGCTATGTGCAGGGTAACCAACGACAGACCAGGCTGCCCAGAACCACATCCAGCCTGGCCTTGAATGCCTCCAGGGATGGGGCATCCACAACCTCCTTGGGCAACCTGTTCCAGTGCCTCACCACCCTCTATGTGAAAGACTTCCTCTTAATATCTAACCTACACCTCCCCTGTCTCAGTTTAAGACCATTCCCCCTTGTCCTATCACTAATCTTTTATGTGACAAAAATGTCTTTGCCAGCTGAAGAATGGAGTGTTTGTTGCTCTTTCTGCATATTTCTGAGGTCTTTTGAGGGTTAGGGAAGAGAAGAATAACATCTGATAAATTGTAGTTTAGGCAGTAAGTCTGCATGTTTTTAGATAGGATGAAAAGGTAAAACTAAACTATAGAAAAAGAAGTTGAAAATGATGTATTTCCAATAACATTTTCAAAATCCTTCATCTTTTAGAGAATTCTCCATTCCTTTGATTTACAGAAAATAACCATTGTAGCTTTTCCAACACGTGGGCTGTTTTTAAATGATCTAAAGTGAGAAGAAAGAGTTAAAAATTCAGAGAGTGGTTGAAAAAGTACAATGCTCCCATCCTTCCTCTCTCCTCTCTCCCACCCAGCTGGTTTATGAAGTATTCTGTCTGTCTGTACAAGTTTGAAGAAGGGGAAATCTAAGACCAAAGCCCCATTATAGGGGATTTTCATTATCTGGAGAAATCTTCTGGTTTCGAAATTGGAATGAAAACTATCTTTATGAAAATAGTTTGGGATGCTCTGAAATTCTGTTTGAGTAGCATGTGTTCCCTGGAAGAAGTATGTGTTTAATGAAATCCATTTTTTTCTGCCAGGAAAAAAGAGAGACAGATATCAGGCGACTTGGAGCTTGGGCACACAAACTGCAGCAGGACACACAGGACTGCAGCCTGGCAAGCAGGTGTGTAAGGGCTGTGCTGTGACACTGTGAGGTGGCACATCACGTCCTGGGACAAAAAGCCTCTCTGGTTGTGTCACAGGCCGGGGGGCATCTCCCTTGTGCCACGCAGGTGCTCTGTTTGAATGGTAGTGTCACATCTCGTTCTCAGGGTGCTGGTGGCTGTGGGTTCTGTTCCCAGGCTGCCGCAGGTGCCTTATCCTTCCGCGGGGCTGTTTTCCTCCCCTCGCTGCCCTCCTTGTTGTGCTGGAAGCATATTCCCAAGCCTGATGGCCAGCAGCAGCCCGTGTTTTGGGACAGTGCCCCGGTGTTCAAGGTTCCTGTGGCCGTCCCACGCCTGGTGCAGCTGCACGCAGGGCAGGTTCACACGCTGAGATCGCACAAGCCTACACTGATAAGGAGGGCCGGGGGTACCCGGCGGTACCAGAGACCCAATGCCCCTCACGCACGGAGCCTTGCGCTCGGGGGGCAGCGGGCCCCGCACGTGCCCTAGCAGAGGAGGCGCTTCCTCCTTGCCCCGGGGCCTGGATGCCCCCGGCCAGCTGCGCGTATGGCCAGCTAGGCTCCGGCCGGGCGCAGCCCCCGCGGCACAGCCCCGCTCGGGGCGGGCAGGGCCCGGCCGGGGTCCTCCTATAAAGGCGGCGGTGTCGGCGTTGGCGGTGTCGCGCTGCCCCCGCCGGCCCGGCCCCCGGAGCCGCCCCTGCCGGCCGCCGCCATGGGCCGCCCCCCGCCGCTTCGCCTGATCCTCGCCATCCTCATCCTTCGCTCCGTCGCCGGGACCGCGGCCCGCCGCGCCCGTGAGCCGGGATGGAGGGTGGTGGGGTGGGGGATGTCCGCCTGACAGCCCGGCGTGCTGGCCGCAGGGGGTCCCGGCGGCCCCTCCCGTGCCGAGGGGTCGGCGGTGCCCTTCCCTGGGGGTGCGGGAGGTGGCAACTGTGGCACGGCACCTGCTCCTCAAGGCCCTGCTGTGGGGGGATGTTCAAGGAGCATGGAGATCCCCCCTGGGCTGACCGTGGCTTTCTCTCGCAGCCCCCGCCAGCCCCACGTGTGCAGCATCGCGCCAGGCCGCCTGTGGAGATGGCTGCATCCCCATCCCATGGCTCTGCGATGGAGAGCAGCAGTGTCCAGATGGGACGGACGAGCTATGTGGTGAGTCAGAAGATGGGTCGTGGGGTGGGCTGAGGGGGCTGTGTTACCTAGCGGTGGTGCAAGGCAGAACAGAAGTGCTGATGGCGGCACCTGCCTTTGCAGAGGTACGTGTGTCCGGGAGCACCTGGGGGGTCTGTGGCACGGGCACGTGTGTGGCATGGTAGTGCCGTTGACCCCGTGCCGTCCCTGCAGGTGCTCCCTGCGGCGGAGACCCCCATGTCTGGCAGTGTGATGACGGCCGGTGTGTTGCCAGCAGCTGGCGCTGTGACGGTGCTGCCGACTGTCCAGATGGCTCTGATGAGCAGGACTGTGGTACGTTGCCTTCAGCTCCCCGGGGGGCTGCAGCCACGCAGCGCAGAGTCTGAGTGTCGCTCTGTCCCTGCAGTGTGCGGAGCGAAGAAGCTGCAGTGTCCTGGCACCCACCACTGCATCCCACACTGGGAGCTGTGTGACCGGCATCAGGACTGCGAGGATGGCTGGGATGAGGAGGGCTGTTCCCTGCAGCCTTGTCTGCCAGGGCAGTGGCAGTGCAGGAACCGGGTATGCATTGTGGCCGAGTGGAAGTGCAACGGGGTTGATGACTGTGGTGATTCCTCGGATGAAGACATCTGTGGTAAGTGATGGTCCTGTCCAAAGGATGTGCAAAGGCACTTTGTGGGGCACCTCATGAGGCTGGGAGCCACCTGGCATCACCCTGCCCTCCTGACATATGTGCACCACAGCCCCCTGCCCACCTGGCATGGTGCGGTGTGATGAGGGGAAATGCATCCTGGAGTCCCTGATGTGCAATGATGAGGATGACTGCCTGGATGGCACTGACGAGCCCAGCACCTGCGGTGAGTGGGCATTGGGCAGGGGGAGCCCCAGGGTGGTCCTGCATCACCTCATCTCCCTGCTTCATCCTTTCCTGCAGGACGAAGCTGCTTTGTGCGCAATGGGGGCTGCGCAGAATCATGCACTGACACACACTGGGGTGTACAGTGCTCCTGCGGGTCTGGCTGGGTGTTGCAGGCTGATGGGCAGAGTTGTGCTGGTAAGGAGAGGTTGGGGTGTGCATGCTGCAGTACCAAGAGTGCGAATGCCCTGAGACATCCCTGCTCTCGCCCATATGCTGTGTCTGGTCCTGAGAAGGCTGCTTGTGAGGCATCAGTAGGAGTGGGTGGGTCTGGGAAGCAGGAGTCTGGGTGGGCAGTGGCGAGGTCTGGAGGGTACTGGCTGTGGGCTGCCAAAAGTGCCTGTCCCTGCAGATGTGGATGAGTGCTCCTTGGAGTACGGCCCCTGTAGCCAACTGTGCAGAAACACGCCAGGAACTTTCAGCTGTGCCTGCCTCGAGGGCTACCTGCTGCGGCACGGCACCTTCTGTGAAGTAGCAGGTAGAGGGGGGGACCCTGAGGGGCCAGGCTGTGCCCACAGCATGCCCTGCTCGCCTTGTGACATCCCTCTTGTCCTGGCAGACAATGCAACACAGCTCCTGGTGGCCGTTGGGGAAGACCTGGCTCTTCTGGATGTGCGGACCCAGGCATACCGCCCTGTGCTCTCCACTGAGGCCGAGCTCCGTGCCCTGGTGTATGATCTGCTTCGTGAAACCTACTTCTGGCTGACAGAGGAGGGCGAGCTCTGTGCACGCCTACCGGGGAAGGATGCGCAGCTCCTCTATGCAGGTGCGGAGAAGCAAGGGTGCTAGGTTTTGCAGTGGGGCTGAGAAGGGGGCTCAGAGCTGGCTTGCCCCTGTCCTATATCCAGGGGCAACCTGGAGTTTGTCTTGTGTTCTGGAGCAGAGGCTGTGCCTCTTATCCTCCCTGTCTGTAGATGCTGGAGAGGTGAACAGCATCTCTGTGGACTGGTTCACGGGGCAGTTGTACTGGGCCAGCAGCCATCCTGCAGCCATCTATGCAGGGCTGGGTGACGGACGTGGCTTTGTGACAGTGCTGGGGAAGGATGTGGCACCGGAGCAGCTGACAGTGTACCCATCTGCCAGGTGAGGATTAAGAGTGATATCTTTGCTAACTGTGGCTTTGGGGGGCGTGCTGAGGCCTGGGTGCTTGGTACCTGCTTCCAGGTCCCTTTATTGGGTCAACCGTGGGCTGAGAGGTCGGACAGTCATTGCTGCAGCTGGCATGGATGGCTCAAACCGTCAGGAGCTCACAGTAGTGTCCATGGAGGAGCCTATAGGGCTCAGCCTGGACCACGTGGCTGGGAGACTGTACTGGATCAGCGAATACAAGGAGGTAGGGACAGGGGGTAGCAGCACTCAGACCCACCAGGACGCTGTAGCCAAGGCTCACTGTTCTGGGGCATTGGGATGCCATATGGTCACCATGCTTTTGACCTATCTTCCAGTCCATTGAGACGCTGCGGGTAGATGGCAGCGGACGCCATTCCTTCCCTGCTGTCCTGCGGAGCCACACAGAGCCACTGGGGCTGGCTGTGTTTGAGAGCCGCTTCTTCTGGGCTGATGGCACCGAGCTGGTGTCAGCCAGCCAGGCCTCTCCACAGGAACATGCCGTACTGCTCCGGGCCCCCGTTTCGGCCTTCACTGTGCTGCATGCACTGCAGCAGCCACCACGTAAGTACCATGCCTCACCCTTGGTCCTATACAATGACTCTCCTGGTCCCTTGGCAAGGGCTGCTTTGTGGGGATGGTGCTGCCTGAGCTCTTAACGTCCCCTTTGCCCCTAGGAGACACTGCTGCATGTGCTCCAGGCTTGTGCAGCCACCTCTGCCTTCTGTCCCCTGTGCACCCTCGAGGCTACAAGTGTGCATGTCCAGAGGGACTCTACCTCCAGCCCTCAGGGAAATGCACAGGTGAGTACAGTCTGCACGGCTGTGTGGGGCCAGGGACATCCCTGATTATGCAGCCTGGTACCTGGGCAGCCTTTCAGAGGGTCAGCCCTGCTTGTCCTGTGCCTCAGCCATGCTTACATGCTGCTCTTGCACCCCTCAGAGCTGTCTATCATATACTCATCGAGGACAGCCATCTCCCTGCTGCAGGTGGGCCCTGGAACACACAGCCAACAGGTGCAGGAGTGGCAGGAGGCCTTCCACCTGCAGGATGTAGACTGGCAGAGGTCAGTGCTCTATGGGACAGATGACAGTGGGGCACTGCTGCGTGTTGTGGGACACCCTGGGAAGCGAGAGACCATCATGACCAGGCTGCCGGGTGAGACTTATGTGGGGCTGGACAGGATGCTGGGGCATGCTTGCCTTCTTGGGGCAGGTACGAGGCTCTGCTGGGTGCTATACAGTGGTCCCTCGGTGCCCATGCTGGGGCTGTGTTCAGGTGTGGGTCGGCTGTGTCCTGGCTTTAGGGAAAGGGGGAACACAAGCAGAGGAGCAGGGCCATGGGACGGCCTCATAACTGCTTGCTTGCCTGCTGTCCCCAAGTCTGCTCTGCCCGTGTGGACATCCGCTCAGGGAACCTGTACTGGCTCGCATGTAACCGGAGGGACATCGGAGTGACCAATGTGTCTGACCTGACCCCACGCATCCTGCACCGTGCTCGCAGCAGCATCCAGCACCTCTTCTTGGACTGGCAACAAGGAGCTCTCTACTGGCTGGCCCGTGGACAGCCCCTGCAGCAGCTGAGTCTGTCTGGGGGCAGCCCACGGGATGCTTGGAACGAGACGTGGCCTGGAGACCTGCCTGCGGCCATGGATAGCAAGGCCTTCAGCCTGCTCTGGAGCTCAGCCCTAGGTGAGCCCCACAGGGATCTGGAGCAGGGAGCAGAGGAGGTTGCTCTGCAGACAGTAGGTCCCTTCCTGCTCAGTGGGGTGCTTTGGAACACTTTGTCCTGTGGGTGGGCTCCTGTCTTCTGCCATGGGATTCCTGCTATAATGGTGTGTTATGGTAGCACAAGGGCTGTCTTGTGTGCCCCAGATCCTCAGCAGGAAAAATTTCTTCTGAGAATGAGCGATGAGGTATTGGAACAGGTTGCCCAGAAGGCGTTCAAGAAATGTAGAGATGTGGCACCGAGGGACATGGTTTAGTGGGCACAATGGAGATGGGTTGACAGTTGTACTGAATGACCTTAGTGGTCTCTTCCAACCTTTATGATTCTGTTATTTCTTCCTCACAGGCCTGAAGGCACTGAGTCTGACCAAACAGAAAGCAGTCACCCTGGCACCTGGCTGGTCCCATGGCCTTGTGGCCGCCTTTGAGCCCTACTTGGTTTCAGTTAATGAGACGGCTCTGCTGCTGTGGGACCGGAGGACGCTGTCTCTTGTGCTATCCGTGCCAGCAACAGGCGTGCAGGGTGTGGTGGCATTCGTGGGCTCAGAGCTACAGGAAGGTAAGAGCAGCTCTGTGCTTGATGGGGCTGGGTGGCCTGTCCTGCTCCAAGCTAGGGTGTCACCTGGGTGCTGGGGGCCACATATGTTGTTTCTGGTGGTGCCTGAAGCGTGGGCAGGGCACGACCCCAAATCCAGGCTCATGTTCCAGTGCCTGTGCCTCTGCCAGTGCCAGCAAGCAAAGGACCTGCCCTGCCACTTCCTCCACCTGTGACCACCACTACAAGGACAACCACAGCTACCACATCTGCTCAGCCAACCACCTCCACCACACGGCTTTCACTGAGAAAGACCACTGCTGCACCTACTATGCCTGCAACAACCACCAAGGCTACTACAACACTGACCACCACCAGCCTGTCCACCCCAACTAAAACCACCACCACCAGGCCATCCACCACAACCACCTCTGTACCAACCACCACATGGACCACTCCAAACAAAACCATCCCTGTGTGGTTAGCCACCACCAGTACCACCACCACTCGATCCTTGCCAACCAATCCTTCTGTCCCACAGCTAAGCACTAGCACCCAGCACCCAACCACTCCTGCACTGGCAGTTCCCCCCACTCCACTCCTCGGGCCCAGCTCTCCACGCCCCCCAACTGTGTTCTCCCATCTCTCCTGTCCTCGCACACACATGCCCTGTCGTGACGGCACTGAGTGCGTGGCCCATGACTACGTGTGCGATGGAGAGAAGGACTGCGCAGATGGCTCTGACGAGGATGGGTGTGCCCAGCTCTGTGACACCCCAGGTAGGAGACAGCCTTTAGTGGGTGATCATGCACCAGGGTTTCTGGCTGCTTCCCAGTGGGGCTGATGGGATGAAGACCTGAGAAGTTCCATGGCTGCAGAAGACTGAGAATGATCCATTTTCTGCCCAGAGGCCTTCCACTGTGCTAACAGCACCACGTGTGTTGGGGCTCATGAGCGCTGTGATGGGGTGCCACAGTGTCCTGATGCCTCGGACGAGATGGGCTGCTGGAGCCCCACACAGGACTGTGCCCTGCGCTGCGATGCTGCCACCCGCTGCGTCCCCGAGAGCTGGCTGTGCGATGGCCATGCCGACTGCCTGGATCACACCGACGAGCAGGGATGCGGTGAGACCCGAGGGTTGGCTAGGATGATGTGGTTTCGTGGGGGACCGTGTGCCCTGCATGTGGGTGTACCAGCAGGATGGTTACCAATGGGAGACAGGGACACTGTGCCCCCTGTCATCCCTGCCTCTGCCCACAGTGCCGAAGAAGTGCAGCCCATCTGAATTCCCCTGCCACAGTGGGCAGTGCGTGGCCCTGGCTCTGCGCTGTGATGGGGACCCTGACTGCCGCGATGGCTCGGATGAGGAGGGCTGTGCTGTGCCCCGGCCTCTGCTGTGCCGCCCAGGGGAGGTGGTCTGTCCCCACAGTGGGGAATGCGTGCCTGAGGCCTGGCGCTGCGATGGTGTGGCTGACTGCAGAGACAGCACAGATGAGCAGGTGGGTGAGTGTTGGGAATGCCTCCTTGTGTCCCCGGAGGGCTGGTGGCATCACTCATCCCCTGCTCCTGCAGGACTGTCCCTTGGAGGAACAGCAGTGCGGTGAGCAGCAGTGGGGCTGCTCACACAGCCATGAGTGCATCCCTGACGCCTGGCGGTGCGACAGAGAGAGCGACTGCAGTGACGGCAGTGACGAGTCTGGCTGTGAGCAGCACCTGCATGTCCCCTCTGTGTCCCACCTATGGGTCCTCAGCATAGTGAGGAGTGGGAGCACATCCTGCTGCAGAATGCCCCTTCCCAACATCAGCGGTGGCTTTAGACCCAGGGTGGATGGATGTTGTCTCCATTGGGCTGGTGGCTATGACATTAGGGTAGCTTGGAAGCAGGCTGCAGGCACTGTGCTGGGCATTATTGCTGTGTGTTCTGTGCACCCCCCAGCAGCTCCTGCTGAGCACAAGGAGTTAGTGGCTGAGGCTGAGGGCAGCTTCTCCCCTGCAGGCCAACCCACTCCCTGCCTGAGCCATGAGTACCCCTGCGGGCTGGGGATCTGCCTGAATGCATCACTGGTGTGCAGCGGTCAGCAGGACTGCACGGATGGCTCAGATGAGGGAGGAAACTGCTCCCTGCCCTGCCAGAGACCCTGCTCACAGCTCTGCTACCCATCACCCCAGGGACCTGTGAGTGCTGGGAGCCGTGGCCTGGGAGTCTCGCCCCACTGTGCTTCCGTGGACTGCACAGGCTGCAGTAGGGAGCCCCACATACTTGCTGTCCCCACAGCGTTGCTGGTGCGCTCCAGGCTATCAGCTGGCTGAGGACGGCATGTCCTGTGTGGATGTGGATGAGTGCACAGAGCAGGGCAAGGAAACCTGCAGCCAGATTTGCCTCAATGCTCCAGGGACCTACAGCTGTGGCTGCCTCTCTGGCTACCTGCTGGAGCCTGATGGCCGCATCTGCAAACTCAGCGGTAAGTCCTAAGGAGGGCAGGCAGCATTGGGCACCTCCTGGTATGCCAGGAGTCAGTGGGTATGTGCTTGTGTGTGCCTCTTGCCTGTGGGAAGTCATGTGGTCCCCTCCCTGTCCCACTGGCCATCACTGATACATGTTTGCCCATGGCCATGGCAGTAGGACTGCATCCCAGCAGGCTCTGATGCCTAGGATGGCTATGTTCCTTGGCGTCACAAGTGCCGAGAGTCTCTGTGTCAACCCAGGACCAGAACCCACACTGTTGGTGGCTGTGCAATCGGAAGTGCTGTCCTATGGCCTTCGGAGTGGGCGCGAGGAGGTGCTGCTGACCACTGACAAGGAACGGACCGTCTTCTCACTCGACTATGACTTGGTTGAAAGGAAAATCTTCTGGATGGACCTGGCCACAGAAAGCATTTCCTGGCAGAGTCTAGATTCAAGCAAAAAAGGCACGCTGGTGAAAGGTAAGCTGCGATAGCTTGGGGCTAGTGAGGCTGCCCTCTCTGTGGCTTGGATGCAGTTGGGGTACCAGGCTGTGTCCCCTTGTATGGGAAAATTATAGAACCATAGAATGGCTTAGGTTGGAAAGAAACTTAAAACCCATCCAGTTCCAACTTCCTGCCATGTGCAGGGTTGCCACCCACCAGCTCAGACTGCCTAAGGCCCATCCAGTCTGGCCTTGAATGCCTCCAGGGACAGGGCATCCACAGCTTCTCTGAGCAGCCTGTGCCAGTGTCTCACCAGCTGCTGGTGGAGATGGCTAGGAGAACTCTTGAGCTCGTGAGGTGATGGGGATCCAGGCTGTGAGCATGGTGCCTCTTGCAGCTGTCACCCTATGGGTGCTGACTCTTGGTCTTCTTGCAGGTGTAAGATCAGACTGTATTGCTGTGGACTGGCTTGGAAGGAACCTGTACTGGACGGATGGGGTGGCAGGGCAGGTGCTGGCCACATCTCTGGGAACTGCCTGGCGAGGGAAACCAGAGTACACCGTGGTGCTGGATGGAGACTTGGACCAGCCACACTCCCTGGTGCTCCAGCCTCTGGCCGGGTAAGGCTGGGGCCAGAGGACTTGGGGACCTTCTTGCCTGGCCCATTGTCCCCCATAGAAACAGACAACAGGCTGGGGGAGAGTTGGGTTGGCCTCATCTGAGTGCTGTTGCTGCTGTATAATTGGGGGAGAAGAACCCAAGCATCTGCTCCTGCCCTGCACAGAGCTCTCAGTGCATCCCTGATGGGATGGGAAACCCTGTGCTGCCCCTCCGTGCTGCCCCTCCGTGCTGCCCTGGTACTGGGCAGTGCCAGGTCTGTGGGCCAGCACTCTTCTTCCTGCCAGGATGCTATACTGGTCAGAGGTGGGGAACCAGCCACGTCTGATGGAGGCCACCATGGATGGAAGGCGGCAGCGTGTGCTGCTGGCGCTAGGCCTGGGCTGGCCCACGGCACTAGCCCTTGACCTCCCCACCTCGAGGCTCTTCTGGCTGGATGAAAAGCTGGGCAGTGTTGGTTCCACACATCTGGATGGCACCGATGTAAAGGTGTGCAGCTGGGGGTTCTGGTTATGGGGCTGGCTTGGGTGCTGGCATTGATACTCACAGCCTCTCCTCCAGGTGCTGCAGCTGAGATGGGTCCAGAGTCCTTTTGCAGCGGTTGTGTGTGAGGACCAGCTCTACTGGTCAGAGAGGAAAGCTTGGTCGGTGCAGCAGGTGGACAAAGCCACAGGCAAGAATAGGACAGTGCTGCTCAAGCGACATGGGCAGCCCCATGGCCTTCAGGTACCTATGTGGGGAGCCCAGACTCCTGCTGCACTCACTGCTGGGGCTCCCAACCTGCCACACCCTGGGTGGCATTGACAACTGCACCTACTCCACAAATGATCCTCTGGTCTCTGTGGTCCCTGCGGTTGAGAATCACCCATTCTCTTAAGGAGTATCTCCATGCTGGGCTGATAGCTTGGCATGGTACTGGTTGTGCTCAGCTCTGCTGCTAGACACTGGGCTGAGCCTGTCCTTCCCCACAGGTGATGCACCCAGCCCTGCGCCTGGCAGCTCCCAACCCATGCACAGCCCGCGGCTGCTCCCACCTGTGCCTGCTGAGCAGCCGGCATGCTGGGCAGTGCCGATGCCCCATTGGGCTAACGCTGGCTGCCGATGAGACCACCTGCCTGCCCTTCCACACTTCAGCCTTTGCCCTCCTGGTGTCACCAGCAGCCGTGATGCAGGTATCCCTGCAGAGCCAGGTCTCCTAGCTCCCTCCTGGGGAGCAGGCTCTTGGTACCAGAGCTGACTCCTTCCTCCAGGTCTACCTGAAGGACATGCCACGAACAGCTGGAGCCCAAGGCCTCCCCCCACACCGGGCCCTGCCTCTGGCGAAGGTAGTGCGCTTGACAGCTGTCGACTACATGGTGAAGGACAAAAGCCTGTACTTTGCTGAGGTGGGGGGCAACTCCATTGGGATGCTGCGCCTGAAGGACTCGGGCCGACTCTCCTGGAAGAAGGTTGTTGCTGTGGAGGGCACAGTGGTGTCCCTGGCCCTGGACTGGCTGAGCGGAAACCTGTACTGGATCGAGGGTCAGCCCACCAGCATCCGTGTAGCCACAGCTGGGGGGCGGTGGGCCCTGATGCTGCTCAGTGAGGGGCTGCAGGATGCTGCCTGGCTGGCCCTCTGCCCTCGCGCCTCCACCATGTGCTTCATCACAGCAGCAGGCAGCCGCAGGCCTGGTGCTGTAGTGGAGTGTGCAGCCATGGACGGCAGTAGCCGCAGAGTGGTTTGGAGCAGAGCCCACTCTCCTGCCGGCCTCACTTTTGGGGGTTCCGGCACCCGGCTCTACTGGGCAGACCAGGGTGAGTATGGGGCAGCATGGAGGACAGTGGGGCTCAATGCAGCATGTCCACAAGGGGTGGCATTCTGTGTGCCACACCTAATGCCCCCTGTGTCTGTGTTTGCAGAGCGTGGTGCGATTGGCAGTGTAGAGCTGGATGGTTCCCACTTCAGGCTGGTGCGGGAGGGACTACATGGCCTCAGGCTCTTTGCCATTGGAGATGGCTTTCTGCTCTGGTCAACATCCGCAACCAATGGTAAGGCCATTGAGGGACTGCTGGGCTCCCTCCAGCTTCTGCTGTCCCAGGCCCCGTGGGGCACAGGGTAGTGGCAGGCCAGAGGAGCTCCATGCCAGGCAGTGCTGATCCTGTGTGTCCCCAGGCTCCAGCAAGGTCTGGCACAGCAGACTGGAGCAGGCCAAGAGCTGGTGGTTCCTGATGGAGCAAGAGTTGGTGGCCTTGAGAATTTACAGCCAGTTCTCACAGGAAGGTAGGTCTGGGGGTGCCTCAGCCCCTGGCACCTGGAGCATCAAGCTCCACAGAGGCCCTGCTAACAGATTCTGTCTCACCAGGCACCAATGGCTGCACAAAGAGCAATGGAGGCTGTGCCCAGCTGTGCTTGCCCAACCCTGCAGGGCGGCAGTGCCGCTGCTCCCATGGATACCACCTGGTACGTGGGGTGACCTGTGCTCCAGTTCCACCATGCCCAGCACTGCTGCAAGCCTGCGCTAATCTCCAGAGCTGCATCTCTGCAAAGCAGGTCTGCGACGGGCACCCCGACTGCACCGATGGCTCCGATGAGTTGGGCTGTGAGTGCCTGCATGCTGCTAGGAAATGCCAGAGATCCCTCATCGTGGGGTCTCATCCTGGTGCTCTGATCTGTGCTCTTTCCCTCCAGGCACCTCTGAGGAGGCAAAGACACAGGTCCCCATGTTATCATCATCAAGGACAGCCCGTGCAGAAGAGGAGAAATCAACTGTGCCCTCAGCTGCACCTCAGCAGCCCAGCCCCAGCCTGCCTGCAGCCCCTGGGCCCCGGCAGCACGGAGAGCCCTTCCTGGCAACCCCAAACACAGAGGAGGTGCTGGGGGCCATGCCGTGCAGCAGCGAGACATGCAATCTGCGCGGGGAGTGTGCCATTGAGGCTGGGCGGGTGATGTGCCACTGCGCCCTGGGCTACCGTGGGGACTACTGTGAGGAGGCAGAGGTGCAGCCGTTGGCAGGCCCCATCACCCTAGGGGTGGCTGTGCTTCTGTTGCTGGCTGCGGCAGCCGTGGGGGCCCTGGCCTACATGCGGAAGCGGGATAGGAGGAGGAGGTGAGCTTAGGGCTGGGCTGGGGATGGCTATATGGAGAGCTGCGACAGCCCAGCAGGGAGATGCTGTGGGTTGTGACAGGACCTAGGGATCTGCTCTGTCTCTGAGAAATGGTTCTGCTATCCTGTGCGTACCTTGCTTTTTCCCCCAGGACCTCAAGCACTGCCTCCACCCGAGTGCTGACCCTGTACCACCGTGAAAGTGACCCTGAGGAAGAAGATGAGGAGGAGGAAGAGCTTCCACCCAAGAGTGATACCTTTGTGAATGAAGCTTATGACGGGAAAGAGGTGAGCTGGCCCTGCTCAGGACGCTCCTTGTAAAATCACAGAATGGCTTGTGTTGTAAAAGACCTTAAGGCCCACCTAGCTCCAACCCCCTGCCGTGGGCTGGTTGTCTCCCCCAGATTAGGCTACCCACAGCCCCATTCAGCCTGGCCATTCTGTCCATGACCCCTGTGCCAGGGTGCCCTCTGGAACCCAGGGAGGCTGGTTCAAACCTGCCCCTAATGCACTTCTCTGTGGTCTGTGCAGGAGCTGCCAACCCGGCTTGGGAAGGGACCATCTCACCCCAACACTGTACTTCCATAAAGGAACATCGTGCAGCATCTCTGTGCTGTGGTGGTTTGTGTGGGAGACAGGGAAGAGGGAGTACTCTGGGCTCATAAAGGGTGGAAATGTGGCCTAACAGTCCTGTAGGCAATCCCGGCCAGGCTTGGCTCCTGCCCTCTTTTGCAGAGATTTTATAGCACAGCTGTCTCTCACAAACCAGTGGGACCAGTTCTACTGCCTCCCACTAAGCTAACTACGGAAAGAGAAATATGTGCTATTTTTCTTCTCTGTGACTTTCCCTCCCCTCTCCCTCCCAAAGTGGCTGTGCTCAAGGAAAGAGAAACCTTCTCCTGAGCTGCTTTTAACCCTGGGGGGAAAGTCCTTGGGGAAGGCACCTATAAAAGCCACCTGTCCTCCTCCAGACCTTTCCTCCCTTCTCCAGGTGAAGCACGGTGGGGCAGGGTTGGCATGCTTTGCTGGCTCTCAGCCAGTGTGCCTGGCAGAGAGCCCATAACTACCTTGCAGCGCAGAGCTGTTCCTCCTCATTTATTTTGATGTTTGCTCAGCCCTAAAGAAACATTTGGGACATTTGGTCCCCCACCCTGCAGGCTGCACAGCACTAACTGGTGGCCTGCTCGCATGAGAACACTGCAGCTGCCTTAGCCCTGCATGGCACAGGGGACTGAGCTAAGAGCTGCACAGAGGGGCTGGAGTCAGGGCTGGAGCCAGTACAGCTTTGGCACGGTTGTAGAGCGGGGAGCATGGCTGCCTGCAGAGCTTCAAGATGTGTCACTGTGCTGGAGCTACAGGTCCGAGTCACAAGGCAGGGTGCTCCTCCCACGCCGCCCATCTCGCTCATTCTCCAGCACATCCCAGGGGTTGCTGTAGGCCCCAGTGATGGAGCGTGTCCCAGGCTCCAGAACAGGGCTAGGGGGAGTTTTGGATGCCCTGCGCTCCTTGCAGCAGTGGTGGAAGCTGAGGGTGAGGGCCACTCCCCCCAGGATCTCCAGGCAGCTACCCAGGTAGCTCAGCACCAAGCTGTAACCCACAGCCAGCGTGGCACCAGAGGGTGCAGGTAATACCTGCAGCTCATGGGTGTACCAGGAGGCAGGCACCAGGCTCAGCAGCCCCGGGAGCAGCAGCACAAGCCCCGAAGCACCAGCCAATGCGTGACGGGGTTCCTTCTGCCAGCACCGCACCCCCAGGGCAGCCACCACCAAGCCCAGCACTGTGAGCACCAGCGAGCTGGGCATCAGGCCTCGTGCCACCTGCACGGGCACCTCCTTGAAGTAGCCCAGCTCATCCTCCTGCCCGCAGAGGCGATCATGGCTGCTCTGCCGCTCCCTGCACAGGTCCCAGATGCCCTGCTCCAAGATGAGGTCGGAGGGCTGATTGGGGATGAGGCTCACCTGCCTCCAGTTGGGTGTCAACGTGCCTGTCAGTGTCAGCAGGAGCCCGCAGGGGCAGAGCACCAGTCCCACGATCATCATGGTCGGCGTCCGCATGCTGGGAGAGTGGGCTCCAGAGTGGCTCTCTGAATCCTGCCGCTTCTGATTGCTGAAAGCTGGGATTCTTGTGCAGCAGTGCCTGGTGAGCTGGGCAGGCTGTGGGAGCTGTGAGCTGCAGGAGGAAGTGCAGGCAGGGAGGAGCCGGCAGGCAGCGGGCAGGGCTGGCTGGCACCCAGCCGGCAGCATGGGCACGTGGGAGCCCCTGGTGCTCCACTCCCCTTTGCAGGTATACTGGGGAAAGTGAATTTATTGGTGAAAGCATTAATTCATCAACTTGCAGAATTGGTAAGGATCCTGCAGTCCTTCACCAGCTCAAGAGACCTTCCTGGCCTTCATCTCCTTGCTCTTCCTCCCCATGAGCATCACTCCTAGTTCCTTCTGTGAGCCTTTCCTCCATAAAACGCCCAAGTCTTGGGCATTTCACAATTTCCCTGAATTTGTGCCAGTCACGCTGGGTCCAAGAGAGGGCAGCATTCTCTGTGGATTAATTTGGGATGATTCATCCCAGCCAGGCTGACTGCAGGTCTTCACCACAGCATGTTTGTGCTGGTGGCCTCGGGCACCTTAGAATCACAGAATTATTAGGGTTGGAAAAGACCTCTAAGAATATCTAAGTCCGACCTCAGCCCATCCCCACCATTCCCATTGACCATGTCCCTCAGTGCCACATCCACACTGTTCCTGAACACCTCCAGGGACAGTGACTGCACCACCTCCCTGGGCAGCCTGTGCCACTGCATCACCACTCTTTCTGAGAAGAAATTCTTCCTAATATTCAACTTGAACCTTGAGGTTCCCTGGGGGTTCTCTTTGGCTCTGCGAGTGCCACACCACTGGGGAACTCATTGTGGAACTGTGAGCCATGGAGCTCAGCTCCTGGTGCTGGGAAGTTTGCAATTAAGCAGTGAGTTCAGGTGTAAGAGCCTGGGCCCTTCCAGTTGGTTAACCCAGTAGCATGGGATGTATGCCCTTGGGCTGGTGCCCAGTCTCCTGACTGTAGGCTAACAATAAGCAAATTGGGTGATGTGGCCCTGATGCTTGGTGTCCTGCCCTGAGTAATCTCAGGGAAGGAAATAGAATTAGCAGAGCTGTTTCCCAGTGCTGCATTTATAGATTGTTCATTTATTCCCTTTTACTTTTTAATGAGGGGGTGTGAAAAGCCATTCGAAGCAGAGACTGGCCCTCTCTTGCTCTGGGGAAGCATTCAAAGCCATCTGGTTGCAGAGATAGCGTGGGCTGGCTGACACAGCCTTCCTTCCCCCACTTCCCCAGCTGCTGGGTGGGAAAGCTGCCTTACTTGGTGCTTCCTCCTTCTGCAGGGCTGTGACTGAGTTTTTCCTACCTACCTAAAGCCACATCTTTAAGATCCTGATGAAAACTTCATCTGGGCCTATTTGAGTGGGCTTGTGATTATTTAATCCCTGCCTCCATTAGTGTCTGCCTCGGGCCATGGTGATGACAGGATACAGCTCAGTATAGGATTGGTGGCTTTGGGGTTACATCCATATGGAGCTGAGCTTGGTGTGAGAGCTGGGCCATGCCTGATGGAATGGGCTGTCCAGGGAGATGGTGGAGTCACTGTTCCTGGAGGTGTTCAGAAATGTGGAGATGTGGCACTGAGGGACATGGTTAGTGGGCATGATGGGGTGACAGAGCTGGGGGTTGAACTGGATGATCTTAGAGGTCTTTTCCAACCTTAATGGTTCTACAATTTCACAAATGGGGAAAGCATGCCCACAGCAGTCTCCCTCTGCCACCCTCGCTCTGATCCAGTTCAAGCTGTGTTCCCTTTTAGAGGGAAGAGGCAGTCCTACTCCATGCTGAGCATGGGACGCTGAGACCAGCAGGACACATTTTCCCCTCTCTCCTCTGTGCCGCAGGTCTGCAGCAGCAGTGGGATCTCAGCATCCTGTTTGCTGTGCTGGGAACAGCCAGGCTTGTTTAGCAGCAGCCTGCAGCTGGCAATTCCTGTTTACATCCTGCTGACTCTGAGGCTTCACCGGCCTCATGCACAGTGAGATAGTGGGGCTGTGAGGCTGGAAGGGGCACCAGGTTGGCTCAGTGCCCTACAGCTTGAATCCCCACCAGCCTTTGTGTGATGCCAGCTGGGTTATGCCTGAGCCCTGACCATTTGTTCTCTCATTATGGGAACTTGCAATGGCTCTGGCAGCCCCCTGCATTTGAGGTTGTTTAGACTTGGCTGTCTGAGCCTCCATCCCACAGGGAAATCTTCTTAGACAGGTGTCCAGGTGGATGGACCCAGTTCTGGCTGCTCTATTTAGCTGGTTTTTCTTCGAGAATGAGGAGTGGGGGTGTTTCTAGGAGTTTCAGGGTTTCCTGCCAGCTTGCCTTTAAGCAATATCCTGGCTCTGCACTGTGTACCCAGCTGCAGCTGCAGTGGGCTTCTCTCAGACAAGCTCCTGCCTGGGCACACTGCTCTCTTTGTGCCTGCCTGCAGGACACCAAGGACAAGCTCCTCGGCAGGACAGAGTCTGCAACCCATAAGTGACTAAGGAATGGGCACTCCATGCCCTTCCCGCAGTTTGGGCTCTGGTGTGCACCCAGCACAGATCCAGCTCTCAGGCCATGGCTTCTGCCAGTAGATTTATTGGCTTTCCATTTACCCATTGACCTGTCGCCTGCATGCTGGAGATGGCAGCCCCAAGGCTGCACTTTAGGGGGGTCATCAGTGCTCAGGGGCCGTGCTGGGCATACAAGGGCTGTGAGATTTCCCCTCTGTGACTCAGGACCATGACTCAACACTAGTTTACCATACATAGGCCATGGTCTGTAGGAGTCCTGGCTGCTCCCCCCCAACTCAAAACTCAGCATGAGGAGCTGCTTACACCCCTGCAACCTGGGGAGCGCATCCCATGACTCCTGCAGGGAGCAGCAGACCTCAGCTCTGCCTCTGCAGCCCAGCTGTGACAGAACCAAGCAGACTACATCCTGGGAATGAGTTGTTGAAAGCACGATTAGACGCCCCCCAGGTGTTCACTCATCTGTTAAACTCCCTTGCTTCCAAACCGCTGCATTTGGGCTTGTCAGATTGCCTAGCGTTTCTTCAGAACCTCAGCTTCCTGTTCAGACGGTGATGGAAAAAGCGCTTTTGCAGTTATTTCTATTTTAGCCTGCCTCACTTCTGAAATGGCTGAAAGTAGTTTGGACGTGAGGTTACTGCTCTGGGGTTTTGGGGTGTAGACAGAGAGAAGAGAGCTGTGTCTGGCTGCTGCGCTGCTAATGTGGGAAGCTAAGGGCAGTGCTGGTGCCCACGGGTGCTGAGCGTGCGGCAACAGGCAGGGTTGTGACGGGGTTCACTGAGCTGCTGTACCTGTGACTCACCCGCACGTACTTTGCTCTCTCTTTGGGCTGAAAGGCCTGAACCCAAAGCACAGCTGGTTTATGGCTGTGGCTGCCTGGGCTGCTGTCTATGGGTCAAAACTCTTGGCATGTGACCATGCTGCAGGAGGAAAGAGCTGCTTAAACCGTTGCTATTGAGAATGGGTGGATGAATCTCTTGATTTAGGCCAATGGAGTATTCCCAGGGCTGGTTTTTTTTTCTTCTAAATTAGCTGTTTCTTTTAGTTTTGCCTACTTGGATCATACAGAACCAGGAGATGGCTTCCTTCCATCACCTGCATGCCTTGAGCATAGCTGTGGTACCTTTGCTGGGATTGTTGAAGCTGCAGCATGAGTTACAGAATCACAGGATCAGTAAGGTTGGAAAAGATCTCTCAGATCATCACGTCCAGACACCAGCTCATCCCCACCATGCCCACTGACCACATCCCTCAGTGCCACATCTTCAGAGTTCTTGAACACCTCCAGGGACAGTGACTGCACCACCTCCCTGGGCAGCCTTTGCCATTGTATCACCACTCTGAGAAGAAATTCTTCCTAATATCCAACCTGAACATGCAATGAACATACAATGTGAATTAGCAGGGAAACAAGGGAAGAAATTAGATATTCTGGAGCAGCAGCAACTTCAGAGGAGCATCAAGCACAAGCAGCAAGACAAAGCACTTTACAGCTGTGTGTCACACCCAGCGTGCATTGTTAGACAATAGCCATAAATTATTATCAGAGCTTCATCATGAAGGAAGGCATGGAAAACTGCCAACCTATGAGCTGGGGGGGGTAATGTCTTCATTCGCCATGGTTCCAGTCCTCTCATTATAGATTCACTGTATTGAGGGCACCACAGGCAGCCCTGTCTGGAGGACATTTTGCTGCTGAATTTCAAAGGCTGCTGCAAAATCATCAGGGCGTGAAAGCTCTTTATAAAGAGTTACAGGAATCATCTATTTTCCTTAAAATGAAGAAATTAAGATGGCACAAAATGGTTCTTAAGAAGAAGTATGTCTGCTTCTTAGCCTACATATCAGCCCGGAGGTACGTCTGAATGAATTCTTGCATGTTGATTTTCCAGGCACTGAGTTATGGATCTCTAATTTGCCTTTAACCCTCTCAAACAGGGCACTGTGCTCATTCTTTGCCTTGGTCCTGCTCCAGGCTTCCCACAGTTCTTGGAGAGTATGGCTTGGGAACTGGAGATGGCTCCTCCTCTGATAATGGGTGTTGCTATAGCTCACACACATTTCACCCAGCTAAAAGTTCGTGAACCTCATCTTTCGCAATCCTGGCCCATTTCCCGACCCCTTTTCTGTTCATCGTCAAGGCTAAGTGCTGGGGCAAGGCTTTGGCTTAGTAACTGAAGGTGCCTAAGAGAGAGACTGCAAAGTTTCGGATAATTTTCTTTCTATCTTGGTGCTTTGTGGAGGGTAATTGATCCTTTCAATTCAATAGAGTTATTCACCTCTAGATCCAACTTGTATGTGAAAGACAAATGCAAGAAAGGCAGTAGTGTCATCATCTTCTTCCATTTACTTTGCTCACGTGACCAGTAGTGATAGTCTCACCCACCTTCAGTCCTTCCTCTTCATCCTCCAGTTGTTGCTTCTCATGCCCATCACTGGCTTTGCAGCATCTGACCTGTTTTTCTGCTGGTAAATGATCATTGGCACGCCAAACACTGGGCACAGAGCTAGCTGATTCCATCTAAAGTCTCCTGGAAACATTTGAACTGTGCTAATTCTCAGATCTTTGCTCTGCTCTGTTCTTTTTCTCTGCCCTCTCCCTCTGTAAAAAGCCACGTGCAAGGAATTGCTTCTGCAGCACTGAGACCTTTAGCCTGGACATTAAGACACTGAGTCTATAAAAGAATATTCAACACGTGCCAAAGCTGGGTTATTTGCCTGCAATAGGAGCACATCTGTAAGTGCCCTCGGCCACAGCACTCCTTTGCTCTTTGCATTCTCTGGGCAGGTGTTGGTGCTCGGCTGAGCAGCCACATACTGTGGAACGTGCCATGGAAACACAACACATGCAGAAGAGCTGGCCCTGCATTCTTTCCTCAGGCCTGCTGCTGCATTGAAATAGCCTCACTAAAACGTCTGGGCTTGCAAGCTTGTTGCTGATCTTCCCAAGCAATAGAATTTGAGATTTTCCAGCTGCGGCTGGGAATGCTTGCATTCTTTCCCATGTGTAACCTGGGTGCTGGTGTCTGTTCCTTTGTTTTGCTAACTTTACTACCACAGCAGCAATTAGGATAAGGTGTAATTATAAAGTTTGCCCTGGGACATACGAAAGACCATTGGGCTGTATTCCAAAGTCCCATGTTTTAAGCTCTTTTCTGTCCATGAGAAATGCTTGATTGCTGGGTTAAAGTGAGAAGCTAGAGGTTACGAAACTATGAGTTGGCACTGAGGTTCGTGCTCCCTCCTTTATCCCTCAACATCCCTCTAACTACCTCAAAGCAACTTGCAGGTTCTCCATCATGTCCAAATTATAGCTTAAGTCCTGTCAGAGCAACTGAGGCCTGAGAACACGGAGATGTGTCCTAGGGGTGAGTGGGAGAAAGGAGAAAGGGTGTTCCTGACTTTCAGAGATGACCAGGATCATCCAGGCAGCATGAGTGAGACATTGGATTCCTCTTGCTGGTACAGAGAATCATAGATTCATAACATCTTTAAGGCTGGAAAAGACTTCTAAGATCATCCAGTCCAACCACCAACTCACCCCCACCATGCCCACTGACCATGTCCCTCAGCACCACATCGTCACAGTTCTTGAAGACCTCCGGGGACTCCCTGGGCAGCCTGTTCCAAAGGATGGGAACTGTTCCCACTGGACACATTTCTAGAGGTGGCAGAAGGGACTACAAGCAGAAGGCTCAGCCTGGCCTTTGGGGGATGGAGTAAGAGGCTTGTTTCCAAGGCACACCCTAAACCTAGCAGCAAAAGACCCTTTTCTTCTCCAGGAAGCTCACTGCAGACTTGGGAAATGGTGTTAGTTTACAGCTTGGCCTCTAAATAAACACTTGGGTGCCTTTGCTAACTGCCACCGATCCTCTTCCCTCAGTGCTGATTCACATGGGCCTGCCTTGTTTTCGCATGCCAGTGACGTCTGTGGAGCTGGGCAGTTATCAGGAGGCAGTGAATCACCTGAAAAATCCGCTAACCTCATTCTGCCGGAACTCGCCTTACTCACAGGACAAATTCCAGCTCTCAGGTTCCTTTGACAATGTTCTACCCAGAAAATATGCATTCCTGGCCACATTTGGGCCTGTTTCAATGTGAGACAAAGGCTCTCAAAGCCAGGAGATGAGACCAGCAGCTGTGCACTTTTTGCAGGGCCCTGGGCTTTCCCTTCTGTCCAGAAGGAGGCTGATTTCTGTTCTTGATACTTACTTATTTGAGAAGACTTATTTATTTTAATGACAGAAGTTCCTTTTTGTTTCTGAGCTTGCCTGTCCTGACAGTCCCAGTGCTGACAAGACTCTCACTCAGCTTGTACCAATCTTCTCTCTCCATAGGTGACATATGCTGAAGAGGGAATGCGTGTGTCCTGTAGTTGCAGCTTGGGAAGGATGATCTGGAATAAAGCTACTAGGTGGCAGGTCCAAAATGAGCCATGAAATGATTCTTCTCTACACTCAGTATGAGGCTGCAGATCTTGAACTGGACATTAGGAAGAAGTTTTTTTTACAATAAGAGTAGTGAGGCACTGGCACAGGTTGCCCGTAGAGGTAGTGGAAGTCCCATCCCTGGAGACACTCAAGGTCAGGCTGCACAGGGCTCTGTGTGACCTGATGTAGCTGTAGGTGTCCCTGTTCACTGCAGGGGAGTTAGACCAGATGACATTTTAGATGACAGATGGAGTCCCTTCCAACTCAAACAGTTCTATAATCTGCATGCTGTAGGATGCTGTGGAAAGGCTATCGCATTTGCCAGTGCACTACAGAAAACTGAAGACATTCATGGGAGAGAGGTCTGGGAATAGTACATCCGAATGTGTCAGCTACGATCCAAGGAGTCCTGTGAGTTTGCTGGGGGCCAGGAGGCTTCCATACACCCATACATTTGGTCCGTTGCTGGGGTTTTGCTTGGATGCTCTTGGGTGGGAATGTCACTGCGGGCCCCGGAAGAAGCACAACAGTAGCAGCAAAGGATGATGCTCCAAGGTATAGGAAGATGCAGACATTTCTGGTTTGTGGTGTTGACCCTTAAGAGTCCTGGTTGAGAGTCAGAGGCAATGGCCCTGATTATCATCTGTGCACAGCTGGACCTGTTCCCATGTGCCTGCTGGGTTAGGGCTTCAGAAAATGCCTCTGAAATACAAAGGGTGTGAGCACGTGGAAACTCTGATGTTTCCTCACAGACATGCCTGGCTTACACGTGAGCCAGCCGATCTCAAGGTGTGGCCGTTAGCTACCTGAGTTTTGCTGTTCACTCTAGCTGCACTGAAGGCATAATTTGCATTCAGTTGTCTCCAGCCTCCTGCATGGCACTGCTGACTTCTATCCTGCAGGAGCAGCAGGCCCCAGAAAAGCAGATTGTTTCCATTTGTACCCTGCTGCAACCGGGACAGAGAAGACTAAATGCAAGGGGATTTGTCTGATTTACCTACTGTCTCCCACTGACTCCATTCTGGTGAGGGGAGAGGGTGGTGTAGTGCTGTGCATTTACATTTAGAAGAAGAGCACTCTTGCCTTGAGTCCTGTTTTCTGTGGCCCAGGAGGCAAATCATTTTGGTGCATCGCATAATTTACAAAGAAAAGCCGAGCAGTTGCAGTACCCGCAGGGGTCCTACCTACCCTACCCACCTCCCAAAGAGCTTCACTTCCCTTCCTCGATGGCAAAGGAGACGGAAGGCTGCAGCTTTCACCTTCCCCAAATCCTTCCAGCAGCCCCAGGCTGACGTGTTCCCTGGGGCCAAATTGGCAAGAGAATGGGCACAGATGCTCTGGCAAGGAGTTATGAGAGCTGCTCAGAATCTAAGTGGAGCCATACTGCATGGTGCTTTAGGCTAACATCCTGCCCATGGTGCAGGAGCCCCAGGACCAGCCAGCTATCCTGCATGGGATGCCTAGAGATGGGGGACTCAGCTCCATGCTTTGGCTTTGACATTCCCAAGATGGGTTTGAAGGACCCATGTTCCAGGCTGCCCAGGGAAGTGGTGTCGTCACCATGCTTGGAGGTGTTCAAGAACAGTGGCACTGAGGGGTGTGGTTAGTGGGCATGGTGGGGATGGGCTGGATTTTGGACTGGATGATGTTATAGATCTTTTTTTAATGATTCTACAATTCTATGACCTTGAGGCATTTCCCTGTGTGAGGGCAATGCTGTGTTGTTATGGGTCCATACAGCCCTAGGGAGCCAGTGAACCACACGTGATGATGAAAAGCAGCTCCAATTGGTTGGGGGACTGTTGTTAGCGGAGCTAATAGGGAGAGCAAAGTGCCTCTTCGGATCCTTCAGCTTCATCCTGTTCATTCATCTCCTAGCCCCACTTTTGGGGATGTTGTTTTTCATCCCTCTTTTATTTACCCATCCTGGCCATAGAGGAATCAGTCCTTGCATGCTATCAGCGTCTCTTTCTGTTTGGGCTAACCCCAGTGTTCTGCCTTATTTTCATACTTCTCCTATCAATGCAGGCACCCTGGGCACCAGGAACTCTCCTCTGCTTTCCAGCCCATGGCTGGGGGCACATCGCTGGCATGCAATGTAACCAGGGCTCTGGCCACGGGTCACAGCACTCTGTGGGAATCCGATAGGTGCCAACCCCCATAGCTCAGGCCATACATAGCGCATGCCATGGATCACCTCAGGCTGCTGCTCATCTTTTGGGGGAAGTGTGTTTGTAGGCTTGCTGCCATCCCCTAGTCACGTCAAAATCAGTCCCAAATATTCTCTTTGAAGCTTTTTGAGTGGTGCTGAAGTGATCTTACCTTCAAAGCAGTTGCTGGAGACAGACAGGCTGCTTAAAAGGCATTTGAGCTCTCTCACATCTCATGTTCAGGCTGCATTAAAATTTTACCGTGCTGTTTCACACCTCAGATGAATCGCAGTTGCTCCTGAAAAGGGTGAGAGAGGGGGGAATGCATGCAGGGAAGGGGCTTTTGAAAGGGATTATTAATGCACGGAGATGCTTTGGTGTCTGAGAGAGGCCCTGAATGGCAGCTCTGCGCTGTTTTTCTCTGCGCTCATTAACACAGAGCGCAGTGAAGGGAGGGCGAGATGCCGCTCAGTGGGGAGGGGACGTGAGAACAGAGGGAGGTGGGTGCTGCTGCCTCCCCGAGAGGCAGTTTCGGGTTAGGAGTTGAACATCAGCCTCCCTTTAGGAGGCTGCAATACGGCAAGTCACTTCTTGACGTGCAAACAATTAAGAGGGCGTGGGGGGGAAGGCAGAGAAAGCAAACACCTCCACCAGCTCCATCTGGCCGTCTCTGCAGCTGCTCACCTAAGGCACCTCTCATGGAAGGAGGTTCACACAGGAAAAACTGTGCTGGGAGCCTCTGGTTGCTTCTTTACCTGCATGAGCACCAATGGCTCCGTGCATCCCCTGATTTCTTCCCACTGAAGCTGAATTGTGCCATTTCCTTCATTTCAAAGGAGAGGAAGGTGCACACAGCCTGCGTCGATGCCTGTCACCCTGCTGACAGCATGAGAGACAAACAGTGGTTTGCCTTGGCCAGAAAACTTGCCTTGCAAAGAAAAAAGCCAGCTCAGGGCTTTTCACTTGGAGAGAAAGGGAGTGAGAAGAATAGACTTGAAAGCAAATTCCCGTGTTTTTTTGCTTCGGGTGAGAGCTTTTCCCACGCTCCATTGGAAGGCGTGCAAGAAGTGAATGTTTCCCAGTGCCTGTGAACACCAAACACCACCGGGGAGCAAGAGAAAAAACAAGTCATATTGGAGAGAGACAAGAAACTGCTCTCCTGCAGCACCCCGTGTCTGTTCCTTCCATGGCAATGGCTCTCCAGACCTAGTAATGCTCTTTGAGTATCGCTGGGATCATCACAGAATCATAGAATATCCCAAGTTGTAAGGGAGCCACAAGGACCATCAAGTCCAACTGCCGGCTCCACACAGCACCGCCCAAAATTCAGAGCATGGGGGATGAGGCAGCTCTGTGATGGGGCTGGGAAGAGCCTGGTGGGTTGGCTGCCCAATAAACTGCTCGGGAGGTGCCCAGCATATGGCCTGAGGACGATCGAGGGCAATTCATCAGCTTTGCTGCACCCATTATTCCCCAACTGTGGGATCCTGGGGATAAACAAAGCAGCTGTGCCTCATCGCTGGTGCTTCTTCTTCCCATCAAGTACAGTTTGGCTCCTTTACCCCCTATATGTTCGCCTTTGCTCTTGCTCCCAGACAGCCGTGCTGCTGAGCACCTCAGCCTGCACGCACCCGTATCTGCCCCCAGGATCTCCCTTTGTTTGGCTGCCAGCTTTCAGCACCTGCATGCACGCCTGCTCTTGCTCCCCAGTGTGGTTCATCCTTCCCTCTCCTGTGGAAGTGGGGTTTAACTAGGTTCGGGGGGACCGGTGCTCCCTTTGTCACCCACTTGAATAGCAGCTGTGAGTGGCATGGAGGACACAGCCGGTTGGCGGCTTGGCTGTTTGCAGATGAAGTGCTCTTCTTCTACCTCGGGTGGGAGAGGAGGCCGGGGCAGCTGCGGGTGCCCTGAGCACAACACACAAAGCCCACTTGTTATCAGCACTGTCATACGCCTCTGCACTGCCTCCCCCTTCCCAGCCCCTCCACGACTGCTGCATCCCAAAAGCACAAGCTGAGCATCCATCAAAAGGGCCATTATCTGTGATTTCTTAGCAGCCACTGTTGCTCTTCGGCAGGGAGAAAACAGCCCCCCTTTGCTGCAGCCCCCCAAGCAAAGGCATCACTGTGCCAGTCGTGAATGGGCACGGGGCTGTCGGTTCTGCATGGGATTTTGTTAGTGGTTGAGATTCTATAAGGTAGATGGTCCCTGTCTACACTGTGAACCTCCAGATGTGGTCAGTGATTCATTCCCATGGTTCTGAGACTACATTAGGGTTAGGCTAATAAGGCTGATCGTTTTTATAGGGGTTTGGATTTTAGGACTTTTTTGGATCCTGGTACCTACGTACCCTGGTCCCAGGGTACATTCTTCCTACGAGATGGAACATCCATAGGGCCAAGGAGAAACCTTGGGAATGGGTCAGCCCACACACCTCTGCAAGAAAGGGAGAGGAGAAATGCTGCGTGGGAGCTTGCAAAAAGGGGCATGGCAAACAGAAAAAATGGAGTGGGAGAAGGTACAGGGTGCACAGAAAGGCCAGTTCCAAGTATACGTGCCTCAATATTGCAATTCTTGGCCATTGATAAAATGCCATCATGAACAACACTGAACGCTGTATTGAAAAAAATCATGGGAGATTACAGCCACCCAAAAAGCTGTCATCGTTGATTTCAGTCCTTGAGCAACAGTAGTTTTCTGAAAATGTGAGGGTGCACTGTTTTCCTTGTCTTTGGACATAAGAAGAAAATGACTTTAGAATGAGAAAGAATGGCCTCAAGTTGCCCTCAGGGAGATTCAAATTGGATATTAGGGAACACTTCTCGAAAAGAGGTGATGCAGTGGCACAGGCTGCCCAGGGAGGTGGTGGTGTTACCATTCCTGGAGGTGATGAGGAACCATGGAGATGTGGCACTGAGGGATGTGGTCAGTGGGCATGGTGGGGACTTGGTGAACCTAGAGGTCTTTTCCAACCTTAATGAATCTATGACTTCACTGGAAAAAATGAATTTTCACTAATCTATAACCCCAAAGCCTCTGGCATGGGAAAGGATTTTCCACCTGGGGTGGACATCTCAGGACAGTCTACCCCAGAGATGGGGACTCTGTCATTTTCTATGGCAATCTCCAGCTGTGGATGGATGGGCCAGCCAGACCCAGGGAGCTGCCAGGGAAACTGGCAGTGAGCACACAGGCTCCTGGCAGCTCTGGAATGCTCCAGCTCCATTGACTTGCAACAAGGGTCCAGTTGAAAACCTTTGTGATTGAGGCACCTGTGTCCTCAGGTGTGCAACCCAGGTGGTGCTGATGACTTTCCAGGGTGACTTTCCCTTTGCACAGATGAAACGTGGCTAGAAAGAAGGTTTCAGTCATGATTAGAGTGAATGCACTCATTTGAGTGAGTGCACTGGCACTGCAAAGAGATGCAGTGAATTGGTGGTGAGCAAATGAGTGCTTTGCTTGAAAGGCGAAGTGGGAGGTGTGTTGGGCAGACTTCTTTATAGCAATGTGGCAAGCGAAGCGGAGGAATCCCGTGTTTTCCTGCGATTCTTTTAATGTGGCGTTTCTGGGCTGTTTTAGTAACCGATCACATGTGGATCTGGAAGAAGCAGAGCATGGAGAGCCCCGAGCTGTGCGGGGAGGCTTTTCCTTTCCCTGCAGCCCCACTCCTCAGATCCCGAATTGCTGAAACGCTCACAACCGCACAGCACGGAGGCGGCGGTGGGCTGCGGAGCTCCGCTCCCGCTGCCTCCCGGCGGGGTGGGGTGGGGTGAGGTGGGGCGGATCGGGGCGGGGCGGCCGCTACCCCCGGCCCACGCGGAGCAGCGCTCGCAGTCGCCCGGCGGCGGCAGTGCGGAGCGGAGCGCGGTGAGCGCGGCGGGGCCGGGGGCGGGCAGCGCCGGGACAAAGCCGGGCTCGGGGAGACCTCGATGGAGTCTGGGGGGTGGGGGCGAAGCGTCCTCTCGGGAAACTTCGGGCAGGTCGGCGCCTGGGGGGGCCTCGTGGCCGGAGCATCCTCGCTCCGATGAAACCCTGCGGGGCGCATCCGAGCCGCGCCGGACTCCTGCTGCCCGCCGACTGGGAACGTTGCTTCGGCTGCGGGAAGGGGATCCCGGGCTGAGCGGCGCAGCGCCGGCTGTGGGCCGGGAATGAGGGGTTTTCCCCGACTCCGCTCCCTGCCTTTCCTTTGTGTGGTGCTTTTTTTTTTTTTTTTTTGCTTTTTTTTTTGCTTTTTTTCTTTTTTCCCTCCCCCATTGCTAGCTCCCATCAGGACACTTGCTAACTACCTTCGGGTGATGCAGGAGCCATTAGAGCTGCGAACTTCCCGGCTTCCTTCCCGGCGTTCAGCATCCCTGCATCGTAGCACGTTAATTTTTCTTTTCTCGGTCGGGTGGATAAAATGAATAATGGGGCGCTTGGATCATTGCCCCCTGACTTGGTGAGCAGCCCACATCTGAAGGCAATCCCCGGCTTGATGGAGGGCTGGTTGCTGCTTGCTGCATCTGAAAGGAAACGAAGTGAGAGTGCGGTCATGTTTAAAAAGATGTGGGGTTTTGTTGTCATTGTTCTTCCCTGGCAAATAATGTGAATTTTGTAGAAGCATGAGGTGTTGGGTGTGTGTCTAAAAGTGATTGGAGTCTGTGAAATCTACGGAAAAACCTGTCTAAAACAGTCTCTTCTCTGTAAAGAGTGAGACATCCTCCTATCTGATTTGTGAATCTCATTGATTTCCTTTTTGTCAATTTATCAGCCTGCCTGACAGCATCAGCCTGCAGGTACCTTAAGCAGTAGGAGCGCCCTTAACAAGGGAGCCAACTGGATTCAGCTGATGCTTTTGGGCCAGCATCTCTCCCATTTGCTTTGTCCCCCCTGAGCTCTTACTGGCTCTCCCCCCTTTCCATCTGGGAGCCAAGTGCCCGTGCTGTATCCAGAGAGGATCAAAGTGTGACAGAAGTGCATCTGGTTCTGAAGGTGTACAGGTGCAAAGTTGTCTGTAGCCATAGTGTTGTGTCTGCATGGTGAGAGCCTGGCAGGGTCAGGTGGTAAGATTTACGTTGGTGCTGTTGGTTCAGGGATGGAAAGTGCACGTGCCCTTGGAGACCCTTGGAGGAATCTTGGTTTGGTTGATTTGCAAGCACCAGCTTGCTGGCTAGGAGCTGGTGCCCTGAGGTTGGTGATGCAGGGAAGAACCCCAGAGCGACACGGGGTGCTTCTGTGGCAGGGCACTCACAGCAGCCAGCTGCAGTTTTTCTGGTCCAGTTGCGTTTTCTGATCTTTTCTTCTCTAATCCACTGAGCTCTGTGGGAGTCATCTCTGAAGTATCTCCAAAGTTGTTAGCTGTAGATAGCTACTGACTGAGTGCAATCAGATCTGGCCGTGAAGGGAGGGGGCACAGGAATGCAGGAATGTCTTCCTCCTGGGGCATTTCCTCCTGGGGAAGGAAGATGGGAAGGCATCCTTGTCTGTAAGTAATCCAAGAGCAAAGCGCTTCTCCTTTTGCAGACAATGAATCGTTTCAGCAAGCTGACACTGTTATTTGTGGCTCCTGGCAGAGCGGATGCGAGCTTTCTGCCAGGCACTTGCTGCAATCAGTGCCAGCCCCAGCCCTGCTGCTCGTCTGGCTGGGAGAGAAGCCTTTGTGTGCAGCTGCAGGAACCACAGTGGTGCTTCTGGATGAAGGACAGTTGTTGTCAGTCCCCTTGGTTACAGTCACCGACTCTGGTCCCTGTACCACTGAGGGGCAGTTAGTGGGCATGGTGGGGGTGCGTTGGCGGTTGTGCTTGATGGTCTTAGAAGCCTTTTCCAACCTTAATGATTCTATGATTTTATCTCCATGCTTTTTTCCAGAGAGAGGATGTCACTTTGGGAAGGAAACCTTTCCCACCTGGCTCTGCTCTGCAAGGCTGTGAGCAGCTCTTCCAAGACCTCTTCCCCTTCCCCTTGATCTAAGCCTTGCGTGAGGCTGGTTCTGCATGCTCATTAAACAGGGAATTAAATCATGTAGGAATGCTGCTTGTTTGATGTCTTCTCTCTTGCAGAGTTATGCTTAGAAGTTGAGGCTTTTTAAGTGATTGTGTGGGCTTTAGCTAAGCTGTGAAGAAAGCCTTGTAAACAATGAGCCTTTGTGACGAAGGCAGAATGAGTGTAATTATCACCTGTCCTATTAAAGATCATTCCATTTCTTTTTTTCTTTCTGTTTTGTGGATACTGAAACTAACCAGGCAGTGCTGTGCCTTTCCAGATAACTTGGTGACCTTAAAAGCAACTGCAAAATGAACAGCGGAGGACAGTGTAGAAGACGCGTTGGGCTCTTGCTCTGAGCCTCCAGGATTTGAAGATGTCTGCGTGCAGTGACTTTGTGGAACACGTGTGGAAGCCTGGCTCCTGTAAAAACTGCTTCAACCCAAAGAGTTCCCATCGGCTGCAAACACCCCCAGACGTGGGAGCATGCGGCGTGCTCCCGAATGGAGGTAGGAGCAAGCCCGAGAGCCCAGCGTTGGAAGACGAAGGCGTAAATACCTCTGTGTTCTCCAAGCCAACCATTGCTGTGAAGCCAACTATGATCAACTCAGATGTTTCTGACACGTGGGCGGATGTGAATATGAATTCAGATCTGTCACAGGTAATGATTAATCCAGTCAAAGCATGACTTCCCATTACTCTACCTCCGCTCAGGAACACTAGGAGGATCTGATAAAACCGTTTCATTCTCACTGCTTTTCCTTTTGCTCTTGACTCAGGTTTATAGAGCTGTGTTGGTTTCCCAAATTATCTTTGGCTAAAGCGGAATTAAACATTGCTTGTGAGTGCAAAGGAGCTTAAAAACATGCATAGGAACTTAAATGAGCACGTGGGTTAGTTACTTTCCTAGAAAAAAACTACTGGAAGTAAGTCCTTGGGCTACAGCTGAGTGTCACTGCAGGAGGCACATGTGAGGTGTGGGAATGGTCCCCTCCTGCCTCAGAATCTTCCGCTCTCAGGCCATGCGCAGAGCCTGGTGTCCCAGAAACCATAGCCTGACTGCCTCGTGGATAGCTAGTGATATGGAGGAACAGGGCTGCTGCAGCCTGGCCACGGGTTGGCAGGTACTACACATCCAGTATGATCTTCTTGTTTTTTTCCTTGGCTTTCCATCTTAAGAACTGAGCTGAGTTACGTCCGACAGTCTTGAGGCAGAGGAACTTCAGTGAATTTTTTCCCTCACTTCTGGGAAGCAATGCTGTGAGACCCAATTGGTGTAAATCTCTCTCAGGTGAAGAGATTTCAGATATGTTCCTCCTTCTACTCCCCAGTCCCTCCTGCTGGGTGTCACCAAGCTGCTGTCACAGGAAAATCTATGACAGTCTATAGTGTCTGTGCTCCGGAGAATTTGGCTCTGGAGCAGCGGTGTGAAATGAAGCGAAAATAGCAGAGGAAAGTGCAAATACTCCTTCCCTCTCTGAATCTTTAATTGCATGGTGACTCACAGACAGGATGACAGGTTGGACATGTTTCTGGCAGTGAACCCGTACAAAGAGAAAGGAGGATGCCTTTTTCCAGTGCATTGCCATTGTTGGTAATGCAAGTTGTGCGGGAAGCAGGACAAGTAGGAAAGCCTCACAAGAGACATCAGTGGGGTGAGCACGGCACAGAACAGGCTGCGAATGCTGGTAAACTTTCCTTTGGTTCTTTTTCTTGTGTTGCTTTCTCTTTCATTTTGCTGTGCTGATAGCACGCTTGTCTCTTTGGCCTGCGCAGGTCGGCTGGGGAATGGTTTCCGGTAAACATCTCCTTCTGAAGTCAGGCGACTCACAGCGGATCTGCCTTGATGGGTTTGGAGCCAGCGGCGTGAGAAAACCCTTCCTGCACAGCCCACCACGCGACTGCCTGTCCTGCTGCACGCCCAGCTATTCCATGGTGGGCCTGCGTGGCCTGGAGAGCCACGTGGAGAGGAACGTATCCATCCATAGCTTGGTGCTGGTGGGCGAGGTGGGGAAGCAAGAGGAAAGAGCCAAGGAAAAGTCTGCCCTGTCACATCGGCCCCTCTGCCCTAATCTGGGGGACAGAGGTGTTGTGAGCTCTGGCAGAAACCTTTCACCCCCAGAGGGTGACTGTGGCCGCCTCTGCTCTGGTGTCGAAGGGGAAGGGGGAGAGTACTGTTCGATTGCAGAGTCCCACAGAGAGAGCCTGGCTCCCCGTGGCTGGAGGCAGAGGGATACTGTGGAGCTCTCCAGGCTGAGTGGCAGGGCGGCAAAGTTCAGTGAGGAGGAGCGCAGGGCTGTGAATGTGGCCTTCTGCATAGCGAAGGAGCGGAGTGATCTGCTCCCCTACACCTTGTGTGCAGAGAGTAAAAAGCCGACCCGTCAGTCTGACACTGCTGCCCTCCCTGAGAGCAGCAGCAAGATGGCTGCCTCTGCGCCGTGCCGGGAGAAGGATGACTTACTTCTCTCCAGAGACCTGGATGGAGGCTCCAGGCCTGAGGGACTGAACGCTCCCCAGCAGGCCTTGGTGGAGCCGCAGCGTGCCCGCCTCACTGAGCCGGCCCGTGGGGATCCCATCTATGCTGAGAGCACCAAGAGGAAGAAAGCCCAGCTGAAAGGGGTTGGTGGATGTGTGGATGCGGAGAAGCTGGCCGGTGGCAAGGAGCAGGCCGATGGCACGTGGAGGGAAGGGAGCTGGCTGCTGGGTGCTGAAAAGGAGCACCAGGACTCCACAGCCCAAGTGGCAGCAAAGATAACGATTATGGCCGCACACACGGAGGATGACCACAAGACAATATTTCTCAGCAGCCCTGACTCTGCTGTGGGCGTTCAATGGCCATGTGTCAGCCCTGCTTCCCACCCTGATTTTGGGACTTCATCACCCACTGTTGAGCCTGGAGAGATTTTTCAAGCATCTGGAAGTGAAAATGGCCCAAGGTTTCACTTGGCAGCTCCTACCAAAAACACAGTTATGGAGAGCCCAGCCATCCCCCCAAAGATGTCCAAAAACAGCCAGCAGGGCAGTGAGGAGAGCCATGTATCCCCAGTCAGTTCCTCTGTGACAAAGCTTGGTGACACTAGTAGTCAGGATGGAGCTGGGGCTCAGCTGCCAAGGAGCTGTGCGGATACAGGTACCTTCAGGACATCTTCTTCTCCATGCACTCACGTTAATGGGATTTCTGTGGAAGAGTCCAGCAGAAGCCTGGCAGGCTCACCCTATGACAGGAGGCAGAAATACTACACCCCTACATGGGCCAAGCAGTGCCGGATAGAGGAAGAGGAAGAGGAGGAAGAAGAGGAAGAGCAGGAGCTCTCAACCCACCCATGGGCAGTGGGAGCTGAGAATGGAAGAGCTGGCGCTGATCTTGTGGAAGACTGCCCAGTGCTGGAGAGTCAGGCTGGGATCAGCAAGTCATTATCTTTCTCCTTTGACTTCCCTAAGGACAAGAGCAATGGGGTGGAGTTTGCCCCACCACCACCGCCGCCACCAAAAAAGCAGTCCAGGTACAGCCCCGTGAGCGTGTGTGTGACTGTTAAGCTTTTGCAATTGCAATGATTTCTGTAGGGCTTGGTTGACTGGTAGGCGATTATTGTTCTTTTTTCTTCCCTTTCTGAGGTGGATTTTCAGGAGTATAGGAGATGACGGCATAGCTGAAAAACTGTCAGATATTTGCAAACCCTGGTTTTTCTTGTCTGTAAATGGCTGCTCTGGGTCACAATACTCAAGTGAGATAAAGGTCCATGCATTGGACCCCTCCACTGCTTCCCACATCAGTTTTGTTCTGTCTCAGCAGAAATCCTTAGTATTGACTGCAACCTAAAACCTGAGGTTACAAGCTCATCTTGTAGGTGGCAATGGGCAGCTTCCTTGGTGCTCATAGCAAGGGCCTCTGAAATCCTAGTTTTCAATTTGGCTCTAACATCTTTTTTGCTTTAAAGGTTAACACTTGAAGCTGTACTTTCCTAGGGAGGGCTCCCCTGCAAGCAAGTAATTGGAGTTGTCTACCATGTGCTTATGATGTGTGGAGCCACCTGGCTTCAGGGAGCCTTCCCTTTGCTGGAGCTCTCCTGGGATTCAGGCTTGTGGGCAAGGTGACATCAGGCACCACAAAATGTGCAGGAAAGCTGTCCATCTGGGAAGGAAGTCACTCTGCTAAGTAATTAATATAGCAGACTTCTGATACTTGTGTGTATTCAGCTTCCACAGTTGTATTAAAACAAAACAAAACAACGACAACAAAAAAAAAGCACCCAGGGAATAATAAAAAAAAAAATTCCTTTCTGTACAATTAATGAATTAGGCTGTCTGATCACAGGGGACTGGGATATTTCACATTCCGCAGGTGTTCTGCATTTGCTTTATTGCGTAATTCAGTTTTGTTTCCTGAAACTGTGCAGTGCACAGTGGATTTGACTCCAGCTCCTTGGTTTAAAAGTTGAGCATTTGGAGAACTTGCTGATGGGGCCTGCAGTCAGGGTTGTTTGTGGTCAGCAGCATCCTTTAGGCTGTGACAATGTTAGGGTTGGTGCATCCATTGCCCTGTTCTCGTACCAGATTTTCAAGGTCTGGCTAACAGAGAGAACTTTAAATTGGTTTGAATTTCCTTTTAACAAAGCCTTTTCAAATGGTTTAAAATGGCTAAGTAGTGAACAGATTGGGTTTCTTAAGAGAAGGGGACAAGACGAGAAATAGGCTTTAGTTCTTAGTGCTGGTTTTTCTGCTGTAATGCTACATGGTGCTTGATGAAGCTTGAGGGGAAAGAAAAGGTCCACAAACATGTGAGCACGCAGATGAGCTTTATTGCCTTTAGAATCAGCGATGGCGCTGAGATCTTCTTTAGCTCTGATCCTATGAACCTTATTTCACAGTTGCTGCCACTGGGTGCCCTCTATCAGCCTGTGCTTGGGGTTGTGCTTGCCTTGTGAGATTCTCAGGTCCAGTAGAGCTGGGATGATGTGATGCTGTTGAGTGATCACCTAGAAAATGCCAACTCACCTGCTGACAGTCCTTTAGCACCTGATTTTTCCCTGCAGAGCAAAGGTCACCAGGCAGGCCAGAAGGATGATGGCCCTGACAGTCAGTGGTTCACACCCCAGCAGCGCCATCCACTTGATGTGCTAGGAATTGTGATCTGTCCTGGTGGGTGTGGAGCATTTTCTTCTCCTTGGAAGGGCTGTTTCAGGCCCAGGCCACATCAACTTTAACAGTAGATTCTGAGTCATCTTGAAAGCATCTGTGTGCTAGAAAGAGGACAGGGAAAGTGAGGACAGGGTATGTGTGGAATGTATGGCCAGCATCTTTTGTGGAGCTATGGAACATGCCATCTGGTTGAGGAAGGTGCTGGCATTGCTCTTATCCCCATTGCTGTAGGCAATGCGTTGTGCTACATGCAGCTGCCTCCCAAAACCTTGATGCTTGCAGCTGAGCCTTGGGATGCCTTACTCAAAGAGCACCACTCCCTGGTTACCGAGGCCCTGCGTGGCCCTGTGGCCTAAGGAGTGATACGATCGCAATGGTGGGTTTCACAAGCCATGCAAACACAGCCAGCTGTTTTGTTTGTTTGCTTTGAGCATGCTCTTGTTTTCATCTCCAGCTTGCCTTCTCTGAGTGTGTTGATGCAGGATCCAGGGAGTTGTTACTTGTGTGTGTCAGCGGGAGGGATGCCTACGTGCACAGCTAGTTAAAACCACCATAGCAGGATTGTGTTACCTGTGCAGCCATTACTGGCAGCTTTAACTCATGGTAGGACTTGCCTGGTGCTGGTGGAACATCTCTGGCATTCTTGGGCGACGTGCCTGAGGAGGAAGGAGATCTTGCATATATGGTGACTGTGAGACACGTTTCTACTCTCCTAGGCCTGGGCAGCATGTGGGCATGTGCTTTTCCATAATGGAAGAGCCACCACTGTTATGGTTGTGATATAGTCCCTCACAGACACAGGATGTGCCAGCCCAAGACATCCTCTGGTGGGACAGCTGTGAAGGTCCCTTCACCAGATGAGTGTAGATGAGGCCAGGGTAGGCTGAGTGCAGTTTCAGGAAAGGTGTGTAACCATCTTTTTTCCTCCTAGGTCTTAAGCTGTAACAGTTCAATATTATTGACTTTCTTGACTAAACTGAATTGATTAAAGAAAATGTACATGTATTTCAAATTTGAGAAAGAAGAGAATACGCAGCATGTTAAAATTGTCTTTTTTTTGGTTCCTTTTTGCTCTAACAATGAAAAGGAGGAAAAAACAGTGCAAGGCACTGATGAGACTCCAGGTTTGCTGTAAGCTCACCTGTACCTATTTCATCCTTCTGTTTCTTCATACAGTTCTTGTTTGAAAGATTACAGATATTTAAAGCTTGAAACTGAATAGAAAATGAGTCAAACTACAAAAGGAAAGAGATTGGAAAAGGAAAATGGCAGCTGGCCTTCTTCCAAGAGCTGGAAGGGTAGTTGGCTATGGAAAGGGCTCACCAGGAGAACTAGGATCCTCAGGACTTCAATGTGCAGTGATGGTTTAAATGTCCTTTGGTGATAAAATTGTGGCATTCACTTATTCTGCACAAGGGATGAGTCTTTGTTGAAATTTATGCCTATGTTATGCAGAGGTTTATGCAAAATGATCCTAATGGTTCCTTCCAGCATATAAACCTTGACTGTTAATCTATTTTATGTGTCTCTAAAACAAAGGAAACGGCACTGCTGTTTTCATAGTAATTAGTGCCACCTTCAAAGGGCAGTGCTTTAGGTACCTTCTGGACTTTGAAGAACATGCTCACCTCAGGCAGTAAATGTGTGCAGCTTGGCACGTCATGAAATCCACCACCAATGGAAAGACAAATGAGCTTGAGATGTACTGAGATAGCATGTTATAGTGCTGCTGTCCAGGATGCAAAAACTAGGGAATAGGGAATCGGAGGGGTTGCCTGAGTATGCCAGGATGTCGTGTGTGGAGGATGTTGAATAATTCTAGTGTGTTTGAAGCTGCCAGAGTAATTAGGAAAGCTGGAAATCCTGTCTTGTTAGATTATTAGATTGAGAGCTGACTCTTTTGTGACCTGCTCTTTATGCACTCTGGCTTGAGGGTGCTGCTCTTGAAGCTACCACTTAAGGTGCTGAGCACAGATTTGGGAAATGGAGGTAAATTAGGCACGGGCTGTAGTGTTTAAAATTAGATCCTGCTCTTTATTTTCAATATCTTTAGATGGAAAAGGCAAGAGAGAGAGCACTAACCTATGCCCTTGATATGAATGAACACTAGGAAGGAGAGGAAGTTGGGGTTAGCTGTAAATTGGGATCCTGTAGGCTGTTACAGTGAGCAATAGCTCAGCTAATTTTATTGAAATGGGACAGTTTGGCCACAGCAAGCACTGTCAGTAGTTCTTTGGTACAGTGATCAGTATTTAACCTGGGCGTGCTGCAGGCTGCATGTTGAGCAGCTCCTAGGAAAGGAGGGAGATGTGAAACTAGAATATTTCCAGGCAGTATAAGCTGGCCTGCTGTAGCATCTGAAACAAGAGCAGGATGTCGCTTAAGCGGCGAGCAATTTCTATTTCGGTGTGCCTATTCAGGAACTGCATTTTACATAAGTCACAGCCGTACAGAAAGGAAATGGGGCTCTCTGTACGTATGACTTCAGCGCTGGGCTCGGCAAACATGCAGCCAGGAGGGTGCTGGAGGCGGCCGTGTTGTGCCCAGGTTGCTGGGAGGAATAGGTGCGGCTGCGCGCGGCGGACCTTGCACCGCTGAGCAAAGTCTCATCACTGCCTGAGTGCGGGAATGGTAAGGCAGCGCCGTGGATCTGTGCTTAAGTGATGGGACAGAAACTGAAATGCATCAACTTTTCTTTTGTGTGCGTGTGTGCTGTGTGTGGATGGGAGGAGGAACGTGTTAGAAAGCGTCTCATCTGTGCAAATCAAGGCCAGCTCTCTCCTAAAATCTTTCTTTTTTCATGGATTCAAATGCTTCCTTGATTCTCAACTGCGTGGGTGGGTACCCCTCCATCTATTTCCCCATGTTACTAAAAACTGAGCTTCTGAGCAATGCAGTTATGGGATGATTTTGAATAGTTTACGTATCCATATGTATGTGTGTATATATGTGTGTGTGTATATATGTATATGTATAGTTTTATTTAAAAAAAAAAAAAAAAAAAAAAAAGAATTTGAGACCAGCTGGTTGCCAGCAACAGAGCTAAAAATCTCAGTGCATCTCTTGCTTGCTCTTTTTACTTTTTCCTTTTAACCTGCCTTGTGTGATGTGTGTGAAGTTTTGCAAACCATCCCGCAGAGGCTGGCTGCAGTGACCGAGTGTGTGTGGTAAACTCATCACCGGCGCAAGATCAAGAGCAGTGGCTCCACCAAGCTGTACCTGGGGTGGTTTTCACAGCCTCATTTTGATCAGTCCCTGAGTATTTTTAGAATGAGGCTGCTCGGGCAAGTGAGGAAGTCTGGCAGAAGTTTCTTCCGGGCTTCTCCTACGTGCTGCTCTCCATGTGGTTGTGTGGACATAAGAGTAAGTGCTTTGTCTGGACATAGGGCAAAATGTTTCTTAACCGTAAAACACTTGTGGCATCGGCTTGGCTTGAGGAAGAGGAGGGACTGTGTGTGTGTGTGTGTGTGAACAATGTGTCACAAGAACAGCCATGTATGCCTTTTGTTTGTCTTTCTCAGCAGCCATTCAGCTCTGATTAGGAAACGCCAGATACCTTCCAGCAAGATAGCTGGTGGAAGCTGTTTTTCTTTTTTGCAAATCTTCCAGCAGCCTTTATATGTTCTCATTCAACAATCTGTTGAGTTTTATCAGTAGATTAGCAGTTTTATTTAAAAAAAAAAAAGGGGGGGGGGGGGGGCAAATAGCCTTTGTTTACTGGCCGTAGAGTCTGAACTGTACCAAAGATGGGGTGTTTGATTTCAACACCTCCTGTTGTTTTCCAGAGAAGAAAAAATGAAGAAAATGCAGGGGAAACTCTTTATCACGTTCTGTATCCTGCTTGCCTACAATTGATCGTTTGAACTGTGACTCTGGCAGGACATAAGGACAGCTTATGGTTTATGTATTTATTTCTTTTAGATGGAAGTTGTATGACCTTTAGATGGAAGTGGGCCTTACATTTAAAAATTGCATGGTAGGTCCTGGGTTTGGCATGCTCTTGTTTTCTGCAGAGGTCATTCTTTTTTGGAAGATGTCAATCGTTACAACGATGCACCAAGGAGATGATGATTGCCAGTGATGGAACTTCCTTATCCTCTTGCCTCTGCCAAGTAGGAGCTGGATTCTGATGCCCAGTCCTTCTGTAAAATGGGAGAAGTGATGCTTTGCCTTTCCACTGAGTTTTACCAAGGGCAAATAATGGTGGGTCCCCACTTCCCAGTGGCAATGGCCAAAATGGGATATGATTCAGGACCACACTAGGAAAAAGAAGATGCAGACCAGGGTTGGGTGCTGTCACCCCAATGGGTCTCTCTCTGCTCAAACGCAGCGGGTTTCTCATGGGGACTGGTGCTTTGCAGGGCTATAGCTTGCTCAGTGTCAGTGGGATACAATCCCCAAGTTCTAGAGCAAGAAGAGGAAAAGTGCACAAGGTAATAGCGTGTCAGTATGGGTGTGCAGAGATCAAGCTGAGGCCACTCTCAGCTTGATTCTCCATGCAAAAGTGTATGCATCATGTCTTTGGCTGTCTCCTGACCTCTCTGTTTACTCTCCCTAGGCATGCTCTGAAGATGAACCCAAATAACGCTGAGTTGGAGAGGGCCAGCAACAGCTCTGCTGAGAGCCTGAGCCCACCTTTCAGGAGCGTCCACGTCAGCTTCACAGCTGGCTCCTCCGACAGCCTCAACTCTGACACTCAGGCCGGCAGCGATGGCAGTAAGTGGCTGCAGGGTAGAGAAGTAGCATTAGCACTGAGGAGGGATTGCCCTATACTGAGTACCACTGCTGGAGCAGCATTTGCAAAGCAGCGATCACAGGGATCCCATAACCTAATTCTCCTAGCAAACCACTGTATCGAGTCATAGAATCATTAAGTTTGGAAGAGACCACTAAGTCCAACCGTCACCCCATCCCCACTATGCCCACTAACCATGTCCCTCAATGCCTCATCTCCACATTTCTTGAACACCTCCAGGGGTGGTGACTCCACCATCACCCTGGGCAGCCTGTGCGAGTGCCTCACTACTCTTTCTGAGAATAAATTTTTCCTAATATCCAATCTGAAACTCCCCTGACAAAACTAGAAGTCATTATTTCACCCTCCTGCTTCTTGATACACTTAAGATGAATGTGGCAGAGCCAGATCAACATCATGGTTTTCTCCTCTTTCATTTGGTCAGAGCCAAATCTGTTTGTCCTGTGATTCTCCTCTTGTCTGGATGAAGCCCCTGTCTGAAAGCAGTTCTGTTTGTCTTGGTTGTGCTCCATACATTGCCCAAAGTTGCATTCATGGACAGTCCTTAAAGGATTTGAAAAGTACCAGACTCTTGTGCTAGTAGTTGATCTCTCCCTCTCATTGTGTTCCCAGTTGTTTCTTGAAGGGGGAAAATCTGCCTGCACTTGTTTAACTGAAATTAAAAAATACTAATATGAAGTCACTTTCTTCATAAGTGTGTAACTTAGACATGTGCTAACATGTTTGGCAGCTCAGAAAGTATTTCCTTTTTGCAAAAGCAGCCTTCATGTAGTGGAAGTTCTGTCTTTCCAAGAGCAACAGCGTGTAGCTATAAAATTAAGAGTCGGAGCTCTGGAAAGTCAATTTTTCCACTTCTATCTTGGACTCTGAGAGTGAGACTGCCAGGAAATTGTACATGGGGAAGGAGAACTCGCATGCGTCAGATCTTTACTTGCAGGGCACAGGAGCAATTTGCAGTCAAAACTTACACAAGACAAGAGGATTTCTCTGCCTCCACTAGCAGAGGCGACTTTAAACTCAACTCAGGAAGGCTGTGCTTTAAACTGAGTAACCTGTATGTAATTTTTTCCTCTTGCTGATGTAAGCAAGCAGTTGTTATGCAGTCAGCCATTGTGTGAGGTGAGCCCGCATTAATTGGCTATGCTGTCAGATGTTAAAATATGGGGCGGTGTTCAAGCCCTTTGCTGCAGAAGGAAGGACTCTACCCTGAAGGTGCAGAGCGCAGTACGGAAAGTTATGGAAGGCTTTCAGTTGTTAACCTATGCTTAGGGCAGAGCCCAGCAGCACATAAAAAAGAGGCGAGAGCAATTTGGCGTTTGTGGGTGTGCATGTGAACTGGTTGCCAGAGGTTCCAGTAATGCTGCTTGTTCCGTAAGTTTCTATCAAATGAATCCTACCTCTTGAAGTGGGAATCTGACTGCATATCCTGGTGATTGTGTTACTCTTGGACTGCATGCTGAAGAATTCCTCTTAGCTGCATCTTCTGTTAAAGCCCCTTGGAGTGGAAGTGGCAAGACATGCTCTGCTGAATGCCTCGTCTGCAGTTCTGCCAGTTTTTTGATAGAGGGGATCTTTCCTGCGGACCAGGCAGGGACTCTGTATTTTTTTCTGTCTCCCTGACCTGAAAGTCTTGGTCTTTATTTCAGTGTCAATCATCCTTTTTCCACTTTTTTCCTCTTCTGCATCCATATTACTTGTCTCCAGCCAGGTAGAAAGGCAACAGCTACAGCTGCCTGAATGAGCGTTCCTGTACTTGTGTAAATGCTGTAGGGAGCTGAAAGGGTTTTGTGGTATGCAGTGGGGCTGGTTGCCCTCTGAGCAGGGAGGTCTGATGTAAGCTGGGGACAGACAGTGGGGAGGCCAGATTTCTTCAGAAGAGTGGAGCTTGCCAAACCCCATACAATGACCCTTACCCAGTGTAAGGCAGGAAGACGTGTTCAATATCCTTGTTGGGCTGCTCTGCTCATGTTTAAACCAGAGCTGTGTGTTGCATGAGTCACTCTTATCATGCCATGCTGCTGAGGCACTGGGTGGCAGCTCCCAGGTGAAACAGGCTTTGCTTGAGAGATTGCTGTCCAACAAGAATCCCTGAGATCTTCATTCTTACCTCCTTCTGTATGATGTCACAGCTTAAATATTTATCCTCTACCAGCTTTTTGCTATCGTGCATGCAGTTCATAGGAAAGCAATTTCTGATCTGCAGGCAGACCATTTCTTTAGCTAGCTGGTTGCATCCTGCTTTTCAGAGCTGCTGTATTAAACCAGATTAAAGACCCAACCCCTATGGTGTAGCTTTGCAGGTGATGAGAATTGCCTGTTGGGTACTGGTGGAGGTAGCTTGTAGGGATGGCAGGTACACGGAGAGGGGTCCGTGCTCTCCACCGTGGATGAAACCCTGTACTTTGCTGTCTCCTAGGACACTCGTCTGAGCCAAACCACTCACCCCCTCCAGCTGAAATCCTGGCCTTTCCCCCTGTCCCCTTCCCTCCTGCCTCCGGTGATGACAGTCTCTCTTCTGTCTCAAGCCGCCCGCCTCCTCTGCCTCAGAAAAAGACAGTGAGCAGGACAGTGTCCTCCCCAGATGGCTTTTTTGGGGGACAGGGGTCTTCAGGCAGAGCAGCTGGTACTGCTTGCCCCAGGCTGAACGTCAGCCATTCTGAGAGCAACGTCTGCCTCCACGAGGACTCTCCTTTCCTCCACCCGGCCAGTCTCAGAGGTCACCCCAGCATCTTCTCCTCCTCAGAGTCCCTGGAGAAAGGCTCCAAAGGAAATGGCTACTGGGGCTCAGCCACCAGCAAGAACACAGGGACCTGCGTCCCCAGTAGAAACCTCCAGTCCCGTTCTTCCTCGCAGCTCAGCATGTCCAGCCAGGTATCATCAGGCTCCAGCCTCCAGCTCCACAACCTCCTGAGCAATATTGACAGCAAGGAGGGGGTATATGCCAAGCTGGGGGCCCTCTATGCTGAGTCCTTACGCCGCCTGGTCGCAAAGTGTGAGGATTGCTTCATGCGGGAGCAAAAGAATGAGCTGCACTTCAATGAGAACAACTGGTCGCTTTTCAAGCTGACGTGCAACAAGCCCTGCTGTGACTCAGGGGATGCAATCTACTACTGTGCCACCTGCTCCAAGGACCCTTCCACCACCTATGCTGTGAAGGTAAGGCGGTGACAAAGGTAAGCCTGGGCAAAGAGCTGCAGGCTCTGCATCCCACAGAATCGTAGAATGGCTTGGGTTGGAAGGGACCTCAAGGACTCATCAAACACCAACCCCCATGCTGTATGCAGCACTGCCATCCTCCACATTTAATACTAGATCAGGGCCCCATTCAACCTGGTCAATAGCAGAGCTGGGACTGAATTTCTGGGTTCCTTTCCATTGGGTACCAAATGAAAGAGCAGAATTAGCAATACAGATTTAAGAATCATCACCAGAATTTGCTGGCCTGTTTTCTTCAGGTTCATCATTCTCATAGCTGAAGTTTGGCAAATGAAAACCCCTCCCAAGATTGCTAGTCTTCCTTCACACCTTGAAAGAGTTGATTTGGAGATGTAGGTTTTTGTTGTAACAAATGTCAGCTGGGTGCCTACTTCTTCAGACTGCTGGGGTTTACAACACAACCTGTTTCTCTCTAAAAAAAACTTTGTGCAAATGCTATGTTGTAAAGTTAGCATTGTTCACCTTTGACAACAGAAGCTGCTTAAAAGCTATCAAATACATCCATTTTCCCTCTCCCTGCCTTTTAAGTGAAAGGTTTGATCCAGAAACTGTGTGAGTGCTTGCATGATCTTGAAACTACAGGCTTTAAGATTTTTCAGGTCTCAATTAAACAAGACAAGGCTGACCTAGACATGCTGTGTAAGGTCGGGCTTGCCTGAAATACATACATTCCTGTCACTGTATAGAATCTACATTTGAAATGGAAACTTGAGGTGCCATGGTCAAGCTCTCTGAAACCTAGATCAATAAACTTCATGTACATTTCATGGATTCAGTGTTCTTGACCCAAGTTACTGCTGGAATACTGAGCCTTTAATTTCTATTTGGACTTAAGCCTAGGGGAAGTTCATTGCTGCTTCCTCTTCGTATTGCTTTTAAAGACCTAAAATAATTCCCCAAAAAAGCAATGCTAGAGATGCATTAAGCAAGCAGAAAAATTTCTTCTGAACTGTTTTCACTAGTACAGCCCCCAAGGGGGTGTTTTAGCTAAGTGATAGCTTTAAAGCCAGTTGATTTTTTTCAAAGAAAGTAGGGTCAACCCAACAGGAGGGCTCCAAATAACCAGAGTAGAGTTGGATGGGGGCTTGCTACTAGTCCAACGCTCAGAGCAGCAGCTTTTCTTACACGTTATTCCTAATCCATGGAAAATTTCCTGCAGAAACCTGAGAACTGCATGGTGAAGTGGCATGTTCCTTTTCAATGCGTGATCCCCTGTGGTACACGCAGACCTTCCATCTTGCCTGCTGTGCCTGGGGGGGTTCAGAAGCTAAGCTCTACTGCTGTAGTGGATGAATTACTGCCAAGGCAGAAACACCACATTTTAGTCTCTTAATGGGTCTGTGCTTGTCTCCCTGTGCTCTTGCTATGCTGCAGAGCACTGCAATAAAGCCAAAACCGGTCCAACAGGGCAGTGCTCTGAGCCAGCATTAAGTGAAGTTACATATGTGCTTATGCGTGTGCACTCGCACATCTGCAGTGTTCCAGTGGGCCACCTTCTTTTTGGTAGATGAAATAGAGAATACTTGTAAAGCTTTACCGTTGGCTGATTTCTAACTGCTCCTCCTGGCTTGTGGTACAGATTTTTGGACATGTAAGAAATCACAGACCTGTAGTTAAAATTAGATTTGGATAACTCATGACGGGTAGAGGACCTGACTTGTGCAGCCAGAGCCAGAGTTTGGTCTGTGCAAAGGCAGGCATGGATACATCTAAATTAGCTGGAAGGACCCAAGGTTACATGAAATGTCTTCAGAGGAATTAAGTCAAGATACACTCTACTCCTTGGCTTCTTTCTCTGCTTAAAGATGAATGACTAATCCAGCCTCAGGCTCTTACTTGGTCTTGCTGCATGGAGGATGCCTCTGGTGCAAGTGAAAGTCATGAAGATCAGCTGACTGGGGAGGATCTCCCTGACCCTATCTGGTTGCATTTATTCTCCTGAGGATTCCTCTTTCCCTTGTCCTAAGCCTTATGAGTCTTACCCATGTGCAGGAGGAACAAGCAAATTTGAGCAGCAAGGATATGGAAAGCTTCCTCTGCCATTGGAAACATTTGGGCTTGCTGTGACCCAATCTGCAGTCTGTCCAGCTCTCCAGAGATTATCTTTCCACAAAATAAGCATGTAGCAGAGTATTTTTGTTTAGAAGAGAAAGGACAATAGGAGCTTGAAATGCTCTATCTCCACACTATCATCTCATCTGAGTGAATTACCTGCAAACGCCTGGATTCGAACTGCTGCTAGTGGAATACAAAAGCAGCCTGCTTCCCTAGCTCCTCTCTATTATTGAATTTATTTTAACTCAGAGGCAAAATTGATTTCTTGTCTGATTTTGCACGCATGCCGTGACTGGCAGTGGCACGCTCCAGGGTTTGAAACCTTTTATGCTGTGTTTCAGCCTGTTGTTGATTCCTGTGGGTAAGATATAAATATATCCCTAAATAAAAGGGGGAAAAAAAAGTATAATAGAAATGCCAGAAGGCCCCATAAGTTAATGGATACTCCCATAATAAGACTGGTTTGGAGTTTGCTTAGTCTTTAATGCTCAAATACAAAATGAAGTGAAGACAGAGTCACATTAGTTTAAGGAAATTTAGACTAGAAAATGTTTTGTGGGGTTTTGTTTGTTTGTTTGTTTGTTTTTCCCCTTGAGTTTGGAGCTTTATCAGTTATTTCTAAATCTGTTGTTTGCTCCTACTTTCTCCCACTTTCCTCTGGAGCTTTTTTTTTTCCCCTGTGCTGATGAGTATAGTTTGTTACTGGTTTTCTTCAGCCATTGATCAGGGTAATTACTGAAGCAAGGAAGTGAAGTGTTTGAGGAGGATGTGAAAGGAACTCCAGGATGCAGAACCAGAGAAGGGTGCAGTGGGAAGAAAGTGCTGACAGATAAGACATCTCTTTTGGTCTCTCCTCACAGATATGTAAAACCCAAGAGTCCAAGGCGGCTGCTTCGTACTGCAGCCCCCCAGTGCCGGTCCACTTCAACATTCAGCAAGACTGTGGGCATTTTGTGGCCTCTGTCCCCTCCAGCATGTTGCTGGCCTCCAGTGTGGGGAAGAGCATGTCTGGGGATGGCCTCCGTCCCTCCCGCACCACCAGTGAGCATGACTGTGTGGTGGTCATCACCCGCGAGGTGCCAAGCCAGACCACCGCCGACTTCGTGAGGGACTCGGTGGCACTGCACCAAGCCAAACCTGAGATGTACGAACGTCGGGTTTGCTTCTTGCTCCTCCAGCTCTGCAATGGCCTGGAGCATCTAAAAGAGCACGGCATCATCCATCGGGACCTGTGCCTGGAGAACCTTCTTCTTGTCCCCTGCAAGCCCCCAATGAGCTGTGCGAAGGCCAGAGATGACAGAAATTTGCCCCGCCTCATCATCAGCAATTTTTTGAAAGCTAAACAGAAGCCAGGATCTGGAGACTCCAAACTGAAGAAGAGCCAGGCCCGGCTGGCCCCGGAGATTGTGTCAGCTTCTCAGTACAAGAAGTTTGATGAGTTTCAGACTGGAATTCTCATCTATGAGCTCCTGCACCAGCCCAACCCCTTTGAGGAGAAGGTGCACCTCAAGGAGCAAGAGTACAGCCCTGAGGACCTCCCTTCTCTGCCCAGCCTGTCCATTTACTCCCGGGGGCTCCAGCAGCTGGCCCACCTGCTTCTGGAGGCAGATCCCATCAAGCGCGTGCGGATCACCGAGGCCAAGCGGATGCTGCAGTGCTTGCTGTGGGGGCCACGGAAGGACCTGACTGAACAGCCCCTCAGCCACGAGGAAGCCCTCCACCAGGTGCTTCAGAACTGGGTGGACATGAAGCGTGCCCTGCTGATGATGAAGTTTGCGGAGAGGGCTGTGGACACGGAGCGGAGCGTGGAACTGGAGGACTGGCTGTGCTGCCAGTACTTGGCCTCTGCTGAGCCTGTCTCCCTCTCACACACATTAAAACTGCTGCAGCTGCTCTGACCTTGGACATGTCTCAGAGGTGGCTGAGGGCTCCCGATTGCCTTGCAGTGAAAGGTACACAGCCCCATTAAAATGTGAGAGGCTTGAATCTTGGCTGTGAACATGTGTTCATTTCCTATCCTGTGCTCTGATCAATGTAAGACATGGTTAGTACCCCGAGCACTAATTTGTGAGCAGGCAAAGCTGGGAGCCTACTCCTCTAAAGGAGGACTTTTTTTGTATGGTAAGTCTGTGGACTAATAAACTCCTGCCTTTGTGTGCATGTTTCTCATGAGCAAAATGTACTTGAGTTGGTTTCTGCACATGTAGGATGATCCTTTGTCCCTACTCTGATCACCAGAGTGGGCAGGCTGGCTTTATTCTTCCTGGGAGTCAGAGCAGTACATATAACTCTCCTTTGTGAGGAAGAACCACAAGGGGCTTTCAAATTCATGTGTGTTTTGACATCCATTTTACAACAAAAATCATGGCTGTATAAGCTGTATTTTCTGCTGTGAGAAACACATTGTCACCGGCCTATTACAGGTGCTAATACAGCATTGCCTTCCTGTCTTGAACTGCAGCCTTGTAGCTGCTCATTTGTGCAAGGATGAGAGAGCTAGGATGGGGCTGTTCACAGAGATGATGCTGAATGCTGGAATTACCCCTTGTAAAGTTAATGAAATGGAAAATCCCCAATTCACCTCCAAGGCCTCGGGGAAGAAAGTCATGGCCAGGCCACTTTGCTTTCCCCATCCATCCAACACCTTCCCATCACCAGGTAACTTACCTGTCCCTTGTGTGTAGCGTTTATTTAACCCCTTAACTGTGAGATTAGCTGTCCTGGCCACAGTAGCCTTTGGTATGAGAGGCCCTTATTGCTGCTGTGTTTGTGTAACAAATGTGTAGGGCAGGATGCACTGTGAATGTTCTTCCAACAGATGTGGCACCATGGAAGAGAGCAAAGCTGCTCAACCCCTTCCAGCTCCTTTCCCTCTATCAAGACATACGGCAGCCACCTGGCTTTGTGGAGATGCCTTGCTGCTGCTAATTTTTCAGGAAGATTTGGGGGCTCTCTTCCACTCCAGAATGAAGCAGAGATGAGCTGCCATGCTACAGTTCTGCAGACATTGGCTGAGGAGTAGGTTTGGGACTTATGAAGAGAGCCCAGTATCAGCTTTGTTGAGGGAGGACATGACTAGCTGAGCTACCCCCAGCTCAGCTGAAAACGAGGAGATATTCATCCAAGCTGAAAACGAGGAGAAAACTTTCCTTCAGTCTCACTTCACTTCCAGCTCTAGCCTGCTCTCTTGTGGGAATTTTAATTCCCCAGGATTTTTGACACATTGTACGCTTTCTGTGAATCTTCTCCAGGCTTCTCACCTGGATTTTTTAATCTATTTGGCTGTGGTTGCTGCTGATGGGAGGGGATGGTTCCTTGGCTGGGCACCCATTTGCAATGAATTTCCCCCAACCCCCTTAGGGAGGAAGCCTTGCACGTCCCTGCCTGCTGAAAGAATGTGAGATGACTCCAACTGTGACTGTCGGGGATTTTTTTTATGCATTGGCTTTCTTGCGCCTGACTTCCATACACTTCCCTCCAATACAGGCAGCGTGAACCTTCTTGCTTGGGAACCACTGTCCTGTGGACCATCCTGCATGCTTTACCCTGGAAACTCTGGCCCCAGTCTGCAGCACGTGATCTTATAACAGTGGTGCTGGCAAAGAGAGATAGATAATATATGTGGCAAGTGGTTTGCAAGGCTCAGCTCAGGACCCAAACATCCAGCTAGCCCACATAAAGCAAGGTTGGATCCATTTTGCATGCTGACTTTAGTAACAAACATCCACCCTGAGTATTGCTGTGAGGTCTGCATGATGTAGGATTTGAACCTGATTGTAATGCTTTCACTTAAGTTGGGGTGTTTGAGACTGCTTCTGGTACTGATCCTGGTTCCCTGCAGCAGCATCTCCCATATATCAGAGGCCAACAACAGTCTTGTAACATTTTCAGCTATATTCTGGTGACATTGAATGATTGGTTTCATGCTTTCATATAAACAAAATCTCTTAAATCTACATTTTCCTAATATCTTTCCCTCTGATATCTCATGCTTTTCTCCAGCCTAAAATATATCAGGGAAAGTGTGAAGGGACACCTGCTGGGGAAGCACAGCAAGCCCATGCCTTCCAGTTGTGCTGCTGGGGGGTAGGGAAAGGAATGTTGTTTGTCCTGTGCTGACCCCACATAGACTGCCAGCTTCTTTTCCTGTGTCCAGGTTCCCACTAGTTCTTGGGTACAAGAAAGCTGGTAAGGTGTGGCTCCCTCCACATACCTGTGATCCCAGTGGAGGACAAGCTCCCAGGAGGTAGACACTGTTGCTGACAAATGCACATTTGCAGTACAGATGAATTTGATGGCAAGGCTACATGCTTTCCACATGAAATGAAGCTGAGACCTAAAGCCCCAAGACAAACACTGGGCAGTCAGTGCTGCTGAGAGCCCTTCTGTCCAGTTTGGTGACATCCATGCCTTGCATCAGTGCATCCCTTGAAATTGGGGGATATCCCATGAGTAAAAGACAAGCTGAGCCTCTGGAGATTTCTTGACAAGCTCTTATCTCTGTGTGCTCACATGAAAAATTTCTTCTCAGAGAGGATGGTGAGGTATTGGCACACGCTGCGCAGGGAGGTGCTGGAGTCACCATCCCTAGAGGTTTTCAAGAAGAGTGAAAGCACTGAGAGACATGGTTAGTGGGCATGGTGGGGATGGGTTGATAATTGGACTGAGTGATCTTAGTGGTCTTTCCCACACTTACAATTCTATGTGCAGGGACATCCTCTAGCCAGTCAGTCGAGTTAGCCCAGGACAGGCTCAGTTCTGCTTTGGTTTCTGAGCAAACAGCAGCAGCAGCAGCAGCACAAGGCAGTAAGTGAAGGGAAGGATACTGTTGTAGGAAGTCCAGAGTAGACAGAGCATGGAGAAGTTCTCTGTCTCCACAGCCATCTGGATGTAGGCAATGATGAGCTGTGTGAAGACCCAGGTTGTGCCACGGTAGAGGAGCTTTGCAACACAGGAGGTGGCCCGGGAGCTGAGGAAGGGATGGATTCGATAGTCAGCTTCTACCATGATGGCCCAGCATAGGAAACCAAAGATTTGGCCAGGGCGAAGGCCGTGCCACCATGCAGAGAAGGCAAAAGTGGCAAGGAGTGGCTGAGCTGGGCAGCGCTGGTAGACCAGCCTCCTCAGCCAGAGGGATGTACTCTTGTTCCATGTTCTGGAGAAGACAGCCAGGCGATGTGTGGTCTCTAGTGTCCAAAGGTCATGGCCAGAAAGGTCTCCCTGCTCCACCGCTGCCCCAAAGCCTGCTGCCTCCAGGAGGGCCTCATCCAGCACCCACTGCGAGTAATATGCCAGTCTGAAGAGCAAAGCCTGTGCCCACATGTGGCCCATGCTGGCCCAGCCCTGCATGCAGGGCAGCCAGGCTTCCAGCCATGCACGCAGCATCTGCAGCACCAGCACCCCGAGGTACCTCCAGCCCACAGCCCACAGCGGGCAGGGGACGGCCCCCAGAGACGTGACCTGGGCCTGAAACTTGCTGAAGGAGCACAGTGGGCCTCCAAGGAGGGCTGGGAAGAAGAGCAGGTAGCTACACAGGGGCAAGGCTCTCTGCAACAGCCCCTGGCCAGGCTGGGGCAGCACGGTCCCTTCATGGATGTCCAGGGCCAGAGATGTCACCTTCTGAGTGAGCAGCATGATTGCAGAGAGAGTGACAGCTGGCCTGGAAGGAGAGGGCACCTGAGCACTGCTGAGAGACTCTCAAAGGGTGGGCATGAGCATGCATATCCCACCTTCTCCTGTCATGCCCAGGGTGCTGCAGGTTGAGGGAGGCCCAGGGGGACCAACTGCTATGAAGCAGCATTTCATGCAGTTCCTCCCAAAGCAATTGGGAGGGTGGGAGAGGGAGGGAAGCAATGCTGGAGGGTTACCTGGTGTCCTGTGGCTCCAGCACCAGGGCCAGGTGGCAGAGTGTCTGCCAGCACATCTGGAGGCAGAAGACCCAGGTATGGACATAAGCTGGACTGACCAAGAGGAGCATGAGCATGGAGCCGACAGCAGGGATGAGAAGCAGCGTGGCGTAACTGCCCATGGCTGTGCCTGCAAGGAGACATCCTCCAGCAAGGAGGAAGATGTACCTAGAAGAGACCAGATGCCCTTTGGACAGCTTTTGGGGAAAATGTAGCTTGGAATTCCTGCTCTGGTGTTAGTAGTATAGTGTAGTATGAGACGTGCAGCCTCCACAGGGCCACACTGGGAAAGGAAAAAGCAGGTCCTGCCTGGTCCCTATCTGCGTCACACTGGAGACAGTCCCCATTCCCTGCCCTGCTCTTCTTGCCTGTGTGCTCATTCTGGTAAACCCACCTCTTGCAATGCAGGAGAGCCTAGCCTGGCTATTGTAGCTTTAACCACCCTGAACTGGCCCTACTGCACAAAGAGGGGACTGCGGAAAGCCAGGAGAGACCCAGAAAGTACCCATGGACACAAATTGCCCCTGGTATGGAGACCACGTACCGGGAAATCAGAGAGAGGTGCCCCAAAGCACAGAGGTAATGGAAGAGAGCAGCGAAGAGGAAAGCTGCTAGCTGGTACCAGGCTGCAGGGAGAAGGATGAGCAGGTCTGCCCAGCGCATCGAGAACCTTGCTTCTTCCAGCCCCTGGAGAAAGGACTGAGCCAAGGGCTCTGGTTTATATGCGTCAGAACCATGGCGCAAAAAGAAGAGAGCCATGGAGACAAAGCTATCTACAGGAAGAGGAATGTGTTTTCCCATTCACTAGTGTTGGCTTCTTGAAGCACCTCTGTCCCAAGGTTTGTGTGTAGGTGGAAAAGTTGGTTATTTACTTTGCCAGACGCCTGGGCCATTATCACATGCTTTGAAGGCAGCAGGAGCCAGGACAGAGATAAGAGCCTCTTTGAGCTGCCAAATGTGTCATGCTGGGATGCACTTCAGAGCAAAATCCCCAGGTACATCCTGGCTTAGTCCTTTCTCTTGGCTACTTCTCAGCTCAGCCCTTTTTGGAAAGATGTGGTTCTTTCCAGCTGGCTGGGAAACTGAATGGATTTCTGCTTTATTTTAGGCACATGAAGAGTGTTATTGCAAAGAGAAATACCTTGGAATTTCCCCCTGGAAGACAAAATGAGAGAGGAAGAAAAAATAAGGTTTTACTCCTCCTTGAATGAATGATTTAAAATACTTAGATTTGTCTATTTTACAATAAATAGGGCAAAACTAGTGCTTAATATTACAGAAAAACCTGTGCTCATAAAAAAATGATTTTTTTTATTTTGAAACTTCTATGAATTATCCCACTGAGCTTTTCAAGCCACCATGATGTTGTAAAGCTAACCTCATTATTTAGATGGCTTTTTTGGTTATAAGAAGGCAGGGACCAAAACCCCATGGAAAAAAAATGGCTCAGGGTGAATACTGCAGAGGAACTGCCTTCTCATTTTGCACTGTTTGTAAGAGCAAGTCAGTAAGTGTTTGCAGTTCATATGTGATAGAGAGAAGCTTTTTCCATGCCACATTTGGCATGCATGACATGCAGCAACAGCCTGGTTTCATGGGACTCGTCCTGCCAAGTCCACGCAGCCCAAAACTGAGTTTGCAGGGTAAATATTTTTCAAGGCCTTTGTAGTGTCTATTTAAGCAATTCACTGCTATGGTTCTGAAAAAATGTTACTGCTTTTCGAGAAGCCATGGTAGCATTGGAAACGTGATACTTGGCTAGTGCCTCTTATTTTGTAATGCTAGCTGCTGGACTGTGGAAGGGTAATTTTATAGTGAGCATGTGAGCCATAGGGAAACCTATGAGACAGCTTCATTTGCTTTATTTCTATGTGCTAAACAAGCAACAACATGGTTCCTGTCTGAAGATACAATGATTTGACAGTAAATGAGAAGAAGTGGGCTGAGTACTGTCAGAGCAAGCTGTGGGCATGAAATCAGGGCAGATACAACTTGGATACTACTCTTGGGCTAGTATCCAGAAATTTCATGGCTGCTTTCTTAGTGAAATATACTGCTTTGGGAACAGTTTTGGTTGTCGATTGTAATGTAAGGTATACTGATCTTATACGTATGTAGGGTATAGATGTGATCCTCACACATACAAACTTGCAGGGTGTGCTGCAAAGTGAAAGGTTCGGATCAAAAACAAAACTACCTTTATTTTAATGAAGACTTTATTCTAGAGAGAAGCACATAAATTGAAAGGGAAGTTATTGAAATGAAGTTTAGAAAGGCTGAACTGAGCTCCTGCCTCAGACCTTCTCTGTGACCTTGGGCAACCTGGATTTTCCCATCCACAAAACAAGAAGATAGCTTCTGCCTTCCCATAGCATTATTAAGCAGAATCAATTGGAAACCTTGAGACTTTACATTTGCAGCTGATAAGTGGAAAATGAAAGTGCCTAAATGAGAATGGAATTAATAAATAAATGCATTAGTTGACTAAAACACAAGCATGCAAAAATTCTTCCTCTGTTTGCAGGCAGCAGTCGCACGCAGTTATTTTGCTACTTGTTGCTACTGCAGATTTGCTGACCACTACCTGCAAATGGCTCATGGCTGCTTATGGCAAAGACCTTTTTGTCTCCCTGGACAAAAGACTGCATCCCAGTAGCTTAAGGATAGTGCAGAAATTGATTGTTAGGCTGGATATTGGGAAAAAATTAATCTCAGGAAGAGCAGTGATGCAGTGGCACAGGCTGCTCAGGGAGCTGGTGGTGTCACTGTCCCTGGAGATGTTCAGAAAACAGGATGTGGCACTGAGGGCTGTGATCACCAGGCACATGGGCCGGGGTTGGACTGGATGATCTTAGAGGCCTTTTCCTACCTTCATGACTCTACGATTCTGCTGCAGCCCCACTCGCAGAGGTCTGAGAAAGCTCCATCTGCCTGGTAGTGATGTAGCTTTGAGCTCAGTCTCTCTGGCTGGTGACTCCTGTTCCCTGGTACAGTAGGATGCCAATATGGATATAGTTGGAAGTTAGGGAAACTAGGCAAGTGGAAGGTCTCTCATAGAGAACACTACAAGATGTCTCTACTGGGGCAATCACTTAACAAAATACACCAATGGGCACTCTCATTACTCCAGTACTCATTTTTACTGACATCTGCAGAGTACGTTGCCAGAAACCCAACCTTTTATACTCTATTTTTCAGATAGATTAGGTCATTGAAACAGTGCAGACATGATCTGTCTGGTATAACCAAAAAGGTAAGCACAGAAACCTTAGCAAGACTAACTATATTCATTTGCAGACTAACCACAACCACATCCTTCAAAGTCACTGTCTGGAGCTCTAAGTTAGTCTGATAGCTTGTATAAGATGTCTTTGCTCCTGTTCACTAGAGAGATTGCTCCAGTGTTAGTGTTTTCTGGGTTACTTCTAGGTTGACAATCTTTTCCTAGGGAGAGGGAAGAGAGAAGGTAGTCAGGTAACTATGCAGTCATATATTCTTTGTCTCTAAGCTGGAAGTGTTTGCATGTTCCTCTGGGCTGGGTTAGACAGAATGTTGCACCAATCTGTTTTCTCAGGGTGTTCAGGTCTTCTGGGTTTGATGGCTAAGTCCTGCAATACTCCAGCACTTTAATCTACAACACATTCTGTGTAGTTCCCATTTCCAAATCTCACCTTGGTGTGTGTGCTCTGTTCAGCAGTACTTTTGTAAGTCTTTTTGTGCACATGCAGGTAGTAAGTGATTCCTGGGTACCAAATACAGCTTAGAGAGTTTGAGGGCTGCACTGCTAGTCCCTACCACGTGCAACACTTTTTGTCTCAAGATTTAAAATCTCGCAGTGTCTCTGTCCTCAAAAACAATGGATCCTTGAAAGTTTTACTTCAAACTAGAGGGTCTATTCTGAGTCATTTAGGATCATTCAATTTACCATGGAAATTGGAGCTGGTAAAATTGCAAGTGATGCCACAAAAATGTGCACATGCATGTTTTCTGTATTAGCAGCATAAGGCTGCTCATAAAATTTCTGGTCTGTTTTAAACAGTACACCTACAAACCTTAAAAATCCCGGTTGCTGGCTTCATCTGGGTATGGAGAGAAGGCGGCGAAGATAAATAAATCAGAAGCCTGACAAAACTAGAAATATTTGCAGAAATTCAGACCTATTTCTGACAGCAAGTAGCAATTGGCATGCTTTGGATGGACGGAAAGGTGTATGTGCTTCGTATAAATGCAAGAGGACATGTCCGGAGACATGCTTGCTAAAGAAGGAAATCTTGAAGATTTGAGAAGCTCTGCCTGTTTTGCTGGAGCTGTGCTGCCCTCAAGTGGCTTTTTTTTTTAAAAAACTTTTTTCTTTTTTTTTCAATGGCAGAGGAGGTGGTTTATTTTCAAGACAGAATCTTATTGGGAATTCCTCTCTTTCCTTCAGTTTTGAGACCAAGGCCAGATGGAAACAGATCCTTTTGATCCTCCTAAGGCTTTGGTATATTTCAAACAGAGACTGACCTCACTGAAGACTGTACTCTGTGTTGGTTCCATTCAAGCTGACCACAGAGTTCTTCAGACAAAAGGTATGCAAGTCCAGGGACCATGCCAATGGTGGGAAATAATGGTCCAGGGCTGCATACTTTCCTCCTGCTCCCCTTCAGGCAGAGATCTCCTCCTGCCATCCCACCCGGCTCCTCCAGTGGCCAGGAGAGAGCAGGCTA